>NC_133617.1:39240598-39585598 GCF_048593235.1 Sminthopsis crassicaudata | reverse complement strand
TCCAATAAGACAACAATAAAGTTTGTCACATGGACGGATTCTTGTTACCCGAACACTTAAAAGCCATTGTCAAGTTATTTATTGGACTAATTTCAACATTGTTGTATCTCGCAGAATAGGGAGGAGAGGGAGAGAGATAGGGGAATGGCCTGTTGCTGGAGACTTTTATCGATCAAATCTGGCTTATATGGGCATGTTTTGTGGCTTGTCCAATTTTAATAGTAACATCAAAGATCACTGATCAAAGAGCATCATAACGAATATAATGGGAATGAAATAGTTTGAAATAATTCAAGAAATACACCAAAATATGACGCAGAGATACAATGTGAGCACATTCAGTTGGGGAAAAAAATTAGTTCTGATAGATTTACACAATGCAAGGTTGCCACAAAGTTTGAATTTGTATAACAACAAGAAAACTGCAATATCTACAAAACATAATAAAACAAGATGTGCCTGTATTTGGGCATAGGACTTTAAGGCTGGAGGTGGGCAAGTGGGAAGAAGGAGAGAGAAGCTGAAATCCTTCTGTTCAATTGTGTGACAAACTCTTTCTGATCTCTGCCCTTTGGATGAAGAAGATCCATGTTTCTCCTTGCCCTGCCCAAAGGCAACTGGAAGAACCATCTCCTCCTGGTGTTGCTGTTTCTATCTCATATTTTGTTTCTTTTCCTCAAAATCGAGTGAGGTCAGACTCAGAACCCAAAGCAGGAACCATTTATTAAAGAAGACAAAAATGACTTGTGGGGACGTGGGAGGCCTTCAGAATCTCTGTGAACTCAAAGAAATGCTTTTCAAAAGCTCACTTGCAGCCCAGGCAAAAGGCTTATTTGTCAGTATAGGAAGGGAAAAAGGCCAGATCTTGAATTGACATGGAAGATGGCATCATGTTCCCCACAAGAGATTTTTCCTTGCTCTAGGGCTACAGGAAACAACTAAATGAACTGGCAAAAGATTGGACTGGCACTACTGCTGGGATATTTAATAATAACTGGAATTTATGTAATGCTTTAGGTTTTGAAAAGCTCTTTCACAGTTTAGTCTCATGATAGCCTGGTGAAATAGAAGTGATTATCATACATTTTTACAGATGAGGAAACCAAGGCTTATAGAGGTTAAGGACTTTCTTGGGATTATCCAACTAGTAAGTGTCTGAGAAGGCATCTGAGCCCACACATTGTGATACAGTGGACTTCCCCTATCTCTCTTGGTCCTGGGTTTAAATTCTATCGCTGATGTTTACTCTACATGTGACCTTGGACAAGTCTGTGGACATAATTTTCCTCATGTAAAGTGAGGAAAGTTTACTAGATGGCCTTTGAGAGGCTTTCCAGTTTTAGATCTATGAATCTCATAGTAATAGAACTTGAGTTCAAATCCATCCTCTGACATGTGTCATTAACCTCCCTTAGATTCAAGGTTCATTAAGTATAAAATGAAGGCATTAAAATCAATGGCCTCTAAGATTCCTTCCTGCTCAAGACTGTGCTCCTGTGATCCAAATATTTCTGAGTCTAGCACTATCCATTGTCTATATTCTGAGCTTAAAGGCATTAAATAAATGGGACATATTCTTGGATAGACCAGTCATATAATTATTGATGGCAATCTGGAGTGAATACTAGGGGAAAGATGGAGCCATCCATGTTGGATCTCCTATTCTTTTCTTGTAAGTCAACCTTATTAGTGTGGGGATGGTCACGGGGGTTTCTCTCAATCTATGTTTATGGAGCATCCTGACCCCTTATCCCATATACATCATTAACCAGATCTAGGGAAGCTGGTAACAATGAAAGCTATGTTCATATCACACCTGCTAATGTTCATCTGAATTGTAATGGTAGAAATTATTCATTCTATTATGCTAGCTCTCTCTCTCATTTCTGCAATGCTCTCCCTCCTCCTCCTCCTCTGGCTTCCCTGATTTCTTTCAAGTGCCAATTCAAAATCAACTCAAAGAAAAAAGAAAAGCTTGTTCCTAGTCCCGTTCCTCTCCCTCAGAGCTTGTTTTTTAAATTGGATTTAACTTACACGAATCATATCATATTGTATCATAACATATAGCATCATGTTGTATCATAGGGTATTGTATCATATCTCATATGATATGTAAAATGATGTGACATTGTTAGGATTACTACATGAGAATATAATGTGATATCATGTCATCTATCATACATAATATATCACATACTTCATATCATGTCATCTATGTGTAATATCTCATGTAAACTTATAGTGGTATATTTTATACAGAGATATACATGTAATATCTAGGTGTGTGTGTATATATATTTGTTTGCTGTCTTATTTGTTAAAATGTGAGATCCTTAAAGATAGTAATCATGTTTTCCCTTTCTTTGTATCATTAGCATTTAGCAAAGTAACTGGCACATAGTAGACACTTAATAAATAAATTGAATTCAAATCCTATCACTGAGAGATTCATAGATCTAACACTGACCCTAGAGAATACCCAGTTTTTCATGTCATTTGGTTTGTTGTGCGTATTTTAATTTATTTTTTAGTCCTGACTGAATATTATATCCATGTCTGTCATTTCCCTTGTGAAAATCCCCTCTATGAATGCTGATGAGTACCTGTTCTGCAATGTAGAATCGTTGAGTATTTCATGGGGCACTAAATATTTAGATGATTTAAATGATATAATCACACAGATAGATTGTGTCAGATTTTCAAACCCGGATCTTCTAAGGCTGATTCTCATCCATGGAGCTAACTGTTCTAGCTACTATTAGAAATAGAAAGATGGTCCCTCCCATAAGCCTCTCCTCCAGATGGGAAGGAGGGCTGGAGCACAAGTTCCAAAAGAAGAAATAGACCTGGTCTCACTTTCATAATCTAATTTGGGTGATTGATTACAGCAATTCACTATATCCCCTCCTTCAGGTATATGGGCAGATCTGGCATCAGTAAGATTGGTGCCTATGCAGACTGTTCAGGAGAAAGAAAATTTCTCTGGGTCCGGAAACAACATGAGCTTTGTAGACAGCTGCATACTTTGTTGCTTATGCTGAAACTTCTTCCCCTGCCTTGGCCCTGTCCATGGTCTTGAATTATGTTGAACTAATTAGGGACATTCTTTTCTTTGCTCCCTTGTGTAGACACTTTTCTTCTGTCGTGTTCTTGGAGCTCCTTGTTGGGAAGTTGAGTAATGACGGCTAATAATGGCTGTACCTGTCACATTAACCCCCACTGCTGTGACAGTGCCAGGCTTTCCAGGAACTAATGCAAATTAGATTCCCTTTGCAGGAAAGACCAAGAAGAGGGAATTAGCACATTTCAGGGGAAAGGTCATTTAGAAAAGCAATGTAAAAGCCATGGCTCTGTTTGGTCTTCCAGGAAGCAGAAATCTTGAACACGGCCATTCTCACTGGGAAGACAGTGGCTGTGCCTGTTAAGGTGGTATCTGTGGAGGAAGATGGCACTGTGACAGATCTTCTGGAGTCCGTGGAGTGTAGATCATCAGATGAAGATGTAATTAAGGTAAGTTGATATTTCTCTGGTCCCTATAGAAAACTATGTTATGCCAACATCTTTGTTCATTGACCAGATAGGCCTTTGGTTCCCATAGGATTTATTTCCTGCCATTTTGGTTATACTGCCATTAAAATCTGGATATTGACTGTTAGGAACAAAAAAAGAAGAGAAAGAAGGGAGAAAATTTTGGTGGCTGGAGTATTCTATCTGTTTAAATGTTTTATGTATCTTTGCTCTTATAAAAATACTTTACAATGATCTTCATTTTTCAGTATTAGACCCAAGTTGTATTTTTCTGGCTTGGTTATTTCAGAAAGCATTATGTAGTGCCTATAAAATCTTTATTTGAACTCCCACTGACATGCTGAGTGACCATAGGTTGGCTGCTTGTCCTTTCAGAGTCCAGGGATACTCTTGAAGGGCTAAAGTGAGGATGATTTTCTAATTCTCAAGAGCCTCAATTGGTATGTTTCCTATTATAGTTTAGCACAGGATATCATTTAGTCAGTCAGACTTAGTTAACTTTTAGAAAAAGGAAGTTGTATTTAATGCAATTAGCATAATTGATATAAACATCCCCCCAAAGTCTATGACACATTCTCCCACTAGTATTTGCAAAGTGAAGAAGAAGTTAAGTCAGTTTTAAAAAACACATGTTGTAAAGGACTAACTCACAGATCTTGAATGTCATTTTGTTGGATTCCTCAAGATGTTCCCCTTAATTATAGTTTAGCTTTTCTCCTTCCTGCTGGGATTTTTGTTGAATCTGCTTTTCTTACCTTGCCAGATAGCCCTTGGATCCTGATGCAGACATTATCATAAGCTGTTCCAGGGACTCAACTAGGATAGTGATGGAAAATGGGAAGTCCCAAATCCTCTTGACTTATGAAGTTCATGAAGTCCTCTTCTGCTCAAGGGTGGAGAACAATGAGTTCCTCTTTTCTCCCACAAATAATTCCTTCTCAGGGGGTTGGCTAAAATGCTCTTTTGGCTTGATATTCAGTTGAGTCTCCAATTTAAATCCTCTTTTTAATTCTAGTGCCTTCCTTCTTATAATTTTTCCTAGTTATCTTGCATATATCTTGCTTTGCATATCTTTGTACATTGTATTTTCCATTAGATTGTAAATTTCTTGAGGGTGAGGACTATCTTTTGCCTCTTTTGTTTTCTCAGCACTTATCATGTCATAGCTCATAGTAGGCACTTACTATTTATTGACTGATTGAATTACAACTAGCTCCCTGATTTTACATAGGTCAGAGGGTATGTTCCAGTCTCTCAGCCAATCCAATAATTTCTCTCACACCTAAGGAAGTATTTCACCTAATGAAAAACTGAGATGTCTTTGACTTGGAAATACATCCTTATATTCACAGAAACAAAAACATTAATACCCCCATCATGTGACTGCACTGGTTTACCAGGGGCAAGGGTAGAGTTATTAAAATGATAACATTTTAAATCATTGATGTGAGATAGCAGCCTAGAAAGCTAATGAAAACTTAGGCTACAGTAACTAAAACACAGAGTCCAGGAATAAGGCGGCAAGTGCCCTAGTATAATTCGCCTTCTATGTTCAGTTCTGAGTATGACATTTCAGAATAAACAGTGATAGGCTGAAGAGTAATCAAAGAAGGCAAACCATTATGGGAATAGTCTCAAGTTCATGCTAACAAGGATTGGCTGAATGGCATAAGGATGATCAACCTAAAGAAAACTCAAGGAGGAAATAGTTATCTTTAAATATGCAAATATTGAAAAAGGATTAAACTTGCCCCCCTTGATTCTTGGGGTACAATAGAAGCAATATAGGGATATTATGAAAAGCCTGATATAGATTTGATGTGACAAAAATGTTGATAATAATGAAAATACCTATGGGTAGCTGGGTAACTCGAAGGATAGGGTCTTAGTCCTGGAGTCAAAAAAGACCCAAGTTCAAGGTAGCTTTAGATACTGGCTGCATGATCCTAGACAAGTCAGTTAACCTCTGTCTGCTTCAATTGCCTCAAATGCAAAATAGCTATAATAATGGCACCTACCTCAAAGTGTTGTTATAAGGTTCAAATAAGGTAATATTTGTAAAGCACTTAGCACAGTACCTAGCACATCATAGGTGCTTAGAAAAATTTTGTTTTCTTCCTTTTTCCTTTCCTTTCTTCTCTTGCTCCCTACCTCCTAACTTCCTTTCTTCCTCTTTCCTTATATTCTTCTTTCCTTTTTTCATTCCTTCTTTCCTTCCTTTTCCTTATCATTCTCCCTTTCTTCCTCCCTACTTCCTCTCTCCCCTTCTTCAATCTTTCCTTCTTCCTTGCTTTCCTTCCTTCCTTTCTTCCTTTTCTTTCTCACTCCTTCCTCCCTCCCTCCCTTCAACTTTTCCTTCCTTCTTTCCTTCCTTGCCTCCCTCCCTTTTTCTTTTTCCTTCCTTCCTTCCTATTATCCCAAAAGATGGGAAATTAGTCTTCATTGGAAGGTTATAGGAATGGCTACATATTGGAAATGTGGAAATGATTCTTAATCAGGTACAATTTGGACTGGATGACTTCTGAACTCCTTTCAACCTTGAGATTTTGGAGAGGTCCCTGTAAAATAAATTAGGAGTATAATTGTAATGACTGCTGTTACTTCTCTATACCATGGTTTTGTATCTAAAAGTATTATCCAAAATATTGTCTAAAGATCCGGATCATGGAAACTTATTTTAGCAGTAGCATCAAAGTAGTGGCGGGGATGTTGGCTTTGGGCTATCAAGTCCTGGGTTCTAGTATAGCTGACTGGGTGAACCCAAGCAAGTTATCTAATCTCTCTGAATATGCATTTGTTCATTATAAAATAAATCACAATAAATGGCTCCTAAGGTCATTTTCTGCTCCAAGTGACTGATCCTAAAATCCCTTCAGGCTCTCGGGAATCAAGCAAGCCTCAACAATTTTAAGTTGCAGATGAGTTGCTGTTTGTCATTAGTTGAGATAGTTTCCACATAAAAGAAAGTCTGGGACCCTTTCTCACTACTCCTCAAAAAAGAACATAGTTATTTACAGATTTGCTTTATAATTCATATCAACTTAATAAAGGAAAAATCTTTTTCCCATCTTTTACCAACCCACAGAGTTCTATGTGAGCCAATGATGCCAATTGAGGACCAGTTCCAGCCCTTCATAAAAATGTATTTATTCTTCCTGCCAGCCGCTTCTTTCTCATTTGGGATCGAATGCAAAAATAATCCAAAATAAATTAACGCGGGGAATAGATTAAGGGACAGTCCTTTGAGTTTCCTTCATCAAGAGACTATACAATAAACTTTATACAGCTGGAGACCGATGGGTCAGGGAAGGGAGGCCACCTTCCCTGAAAGATCAAGTGAAATGATGAATCTGGCCCAGCTTCAGCATCTGAAAGAGGTTTAAAACAAGTGCTATTAAGTTTGGAAGACAAGCCTGGAAAATGAGATCCTGTTTCTTTTTCTACTTTTCCCTCAGGTCTCTTTCCAACTCTAAAATTGAGTGATTCAAATTCCAAGGCCAAGGAATACAGTTGCCATGCCCACCCTATGTCCTTGTTTAACTGAAAATCAGAGAACAGGAGTAAGAATGCTGAATGGAGTGTCAGGGGAGTTATAATTTATGATCTATGATCTCATGTTATGGTGCAAAAGAATACTCATCTTGGAGTCGTGGTTACTAAGTTCAACTCCCAGCACTTCTACTTACAATCCAATTCAATTCTTTGTCTTTAAGGAGTTTATAATTGAAATTTTAAAAACACATAAGAAGGCTGGAAAATGAAGGACTGGCTAAGGTGGAATAGTATCTCAAGTATCTCAACAGCTGTTCGGTGGTGGAGGAGGGATTAATCTTATTCTGCATTCTGCTTGGCTTAACAGGGCACAACCAGGAGCAATGGGTATAAGCTTAGAGGGGCAAATTTATCTCTAATGGGCTATTTTAAGAGGTTATTGGATCCCCTCCTTGAAGGTCTTAAAGAAGAAACCAGATAACTTCTTTCTAGGTGTGTTCCACTAGAAATTCACTTCATATAGGAGTTAAACTATATAGCCCCTAAGATTGCTTGCAACTCTTAAATCTGGTGATTCCCTAAAGGTAAAAGAAACAGAGAAAAGATTATTTTAGTTGCCCAGATTGTAGCCATATTGCCTGGGAAGTTCCAACTGGCTTCAAAGAAAAAGGCCTTGCATATCCACCCTTATTTCATAGAAAACAGGTGTCACCACTAGCTATCTTTAGGGCATAGCAACTATATTATAAACGCAAATGATTCAACAATATGGGATTTCTTTGCTATGGGAACTCCTCTGTTAGGAGTTGTAACTTTGAGAGCCATTGTGTGCTAAAAAAAAATTCCTCACACTACAGACAATCTCGTACTGAGTCTCTGAATTCAGCAAAGCTGGTCCTTAGAAAAAAGTAGTAGTAATAATCATAAAATAACAATTGCATACATGTAATACTTTAAGGTCTATAAAGCAATTTTCATTTATTATTCCCTTATATTATCCACATTTTACAGGAGAGGAAGTTGAGGCAGAAAGAGCCTAACTGTCTAGGGTGATGGTCCTAGGAAGTGTCTGAGACTGGATTTGAACTTAGGTCTTCTTGATTTCCAAGTCTAGCTCTCTATTGATTGCAACTTTGATATCAATAATAACTAATATTTATATAGTACTTCAAGATTTGAAGAGCTCTTTACAAATATGATTCCATTTTATTCCCATTACAACCTTAGGAGGTAGCTGCTATTATTATCCCCATTTTACAGTTGAGGAAAATAAAGCAGACAAAAGTAGGTGACATGCAAGGGTCACATGGTTAAGAAGTATCTGAGGCCATATTTGAACTCAAGTCTTGCTATACTACAGCTCCATACCTTTATATACTATGGACCTAGCAATAATAAGTATACATTTTATCACTGGACCTTTGTTTCCTTTTCTCCTTTGAGTCTTTGTTTATAAGTGTTTTCATATTATTGCCATCTTCTAAGTTTGTATCCTGTTTTTCCTTGTCACCACAGTAGCTTTTAATGTTTTATTGTTGTTTGTTCATTTCCCCAGCTTATAGATATTGTGCTAAAGTTTTTAACACAGTTGACATACAGTATATCTTACAGTGGCTCTTCCCATTTTACAGATGGGGAAATTGAGGTTCATAGTGGCTAAGTGGCTTAGTGCATTTATGACACACATTTCTTAATCAGAGAAAGACTTTGATGGAAGAAACATGTTACATAAGAGGAGAAGGCACTGTGTGTTGATGTATTAAGGTGTAATTCAAGAATAGTTCTTACCAACCCTGGGCATCCTTTCCAATGTTATTATCCCTGATCGTGCTATTTCCAAGGCTCAGAGCAATGTTGCTTCTGCTGAAGGATCCATATCTCATCCCAGTGCCTACAGACCTTTCTTTCTGTCCTCCTAAGTTAACTTGAACTAAAAAAAATGAGTTATTGAGACTTTTTATTGGTTATCCCACTCATGATTTGGTTTGACTTGCTTTTTGAAAGTTCTTTAGAAGAAGAGCTCAGAAAAATTGCTGATTTTTCTTTGCCATGTTGGCTCCACCACCACTTCTGCAACTGTCCACAGTCTTTTTACTTTGGTAGGAACTTGCTGAGCTTAGACTCCTCTGACATAGTCTTGGAGAAACCAGAGTTTTCTCCACATCATGATGATGTATCATCATAATAAGAAGTATTATATATATTATAGATATTGTGCTAAAGTTTTTAAAACAGTTGACATACAATATATCTTATAGTGGCTCTCCCCATTTTACAGATGGGGAAATTGAGGTTCATAGTAGTTAAGTGGCTCACTCAGTGCATCTATGGCACACCATTTCTTAATCAGAGAAAGACTTTGATGGAAGAAACATGTTACATAGGAGGAGAAAGCACTGAATGTTGATGTATCAAGGTGTAATTCAAGAATAGTTCAAATTAAAAAAAAACATTTATTGAGTACCTACTATGTACAAGATGTATTATTTTCTGAAGACGAGGAAGGAAGGAAGGAAGGAAGGAAGGAAGGAAGGAAGGAAGGAAGGAAGGAAGGAAGGAAGGAAGGAAGGAAGGAAGGAAGGAAGGAAGAGAGGGAGGGAGGGAGGGAAGAAGAAAAGAGGGAGAGAGGGAAAAATAGATTTGGTTTCTGCCCTCAAGAAATTTATATTCTGCTGGGAATTGTTGTGAATTGGGCAAGGAGGTCTGAGGGAATGATGAATACAACATGTAATATAAAATAATTGAAGTAATATAAAGAAATTGAAAAGGAAATAGAGCAGTAAAAACGGGAGAGATCAGTGTGCTCTGTGAGAAACAAAAGTTCTTCAATTGATTGACCACTTTGCAAAGGCACAAAGGTGAAAGATGAAAGGTCACATACAGAAAACAATTAGTAACTAAAATGTTACTAGAATAAACAATTCAAGAAGAGAAGTTTCTCAAACTTAGCATTTATTTCCTACCTCTGGGCCTTTGCAATGTGCGTCCCCAATGCCTGGAATGATCTCCTTCTTCACATCACTTTTTAGAAAATCTAGGTTCTTTAAAGATTCAACTCAGGTGCCACTTCCTGCCATAAGCTTTTCCTGATACCTTTATTTATTAGTACTTCCTGGTGCCCCAAATTTTCATAGACTTGGATATATCCATCTATTTACATGTTGTACACACTAATAGCTATTAAACTCCATGGGGATGCATGTTATTTTCTTTGGTTCCCCAGCACCTAGCTAGCACCTTAGTCAAAGCAAGCATTTGATAAATGTTCATTGGTTTACATTATTGAAGTAACATGAAAAAAGCTCTTAAAGGGGAGGGGAATTTGTGAAGCAAATTGTGAAGAGCTTTAAATGTTAGATGGAGGAGATTATATTTTAATTTAATGGCAATAGGGATCCACTGAAGATTTTTGATTAGTAGAGTAGCATAGTCTAACCCAGGGCTTCTTAAACTTTTCCACTCATGGTCCTTTTTCACCTGATAAATTTTTATATGATCATGGATATATAGGTATATAAAATAGGCATACAAATAAAATATATAAAATCTCTATATTCAGTTACGTGACCCCATATAGGGTTGTGACCCACAGTTTACAAAGCTTTGGTCTAATTTATGTTTTGGAAGTATCAGTTTGATATCTGGATGGGGAATAAATTAGGGAAGTGAAAAACTGGAAGTAGGAAAATTTATTAGGAGGTTATTGTATTAGTCCAAGAAAAAGGTATTGCTGTATAATGTGTGATTATTTTTAAAAACTCCATCCAATTTCTGAGGCAGTGAAAAAGTAGGCTGTGTATTATATGCAGAAGGCCTATAATTGGCAAAAGCTATGATCTTTTTTCTTTTAAGCCCAAAGCTAAGATGTTAGCGTTTTGCATGAGAATTTGGGGTCAAGGCTTCCATTGGCACTAATATGAGTCACCCAACTAGAGACCTGAACATTGCATTGAAAATGTACCTGCTGTGATTCCGATCTCTCTTTATATCAGGAAATCTCATTAATGAAGATAGAGGTAGCTAATTAGTACCCAGCCTGGAGCTTGTTCCTATTGTGATACTCCCTGTTCTCTGATAAAAATGGAGTTGAAATTAATAAGGGAAAATAGTTTTTTAAATTTACTGGTACAATATAGGGCTAAAGGTTAAGCCTGGAGCATTTTAGAATACTGGACCTGGAGTCAAAGTTCCAGGCTTGTATTCTAACTCTTCTACTCACTACCTCTGAAACCTTAGGGAAGTTACTTTAGATAGCTGCATGGTACATTGCTTAAAAGATGGGAGCTGAAGTCAAGAAGATTTGAGTTCATAGTTATCCTGAAATGATTACTGGCTGAGTACTCCTGGGCTGTGAAACCCCACCTATGTTCTGGGGATCCAAAGAGGAAACTAAAGTAGGAATATTAATGATTCTTTCTTCATATGACTCTAGATGGCATGGTGATGGAGTGTTGGATTTAGAATCGGGAAGATGAGTCTTCCCATCTTCAAACTTGACCTCAAACAATGTAGCTGTGTGACCCTGGGCAGGTCACATAAACCTATTTGTCTCTGTTTCCTCATTCATAAAATGAGCTGGAGAAGGAAATGACAAACTACTCAAGGATCTTGCCAACTAAACCCTACATGGTATCACAACTGAAAAATGAATAAACAACAACAACATAGGATTATCATAAGGAATAAGTGAGATGATATGTATAAAGTGCTTAGCATAGTATTTGACACATAGAAGGAGACTAATATAGGCTTGTTCTCTTCTTCCCACCTTTGCACCTATTTCCTCATTTTATAAAATGAAGGGATTGTACTGGCTGAACTTTAAAATCATCAGAGGCATCATGGTGCAGTAGAAAGAATGTTAGATTCAGAGTCAAGGGCCCTGGGTTCAAATTCAGCTGTTCCATTGACTACTTGCATTACTTTGCTTTCCTATCTGTAAAGTTAGAGCAGTAGAGAGGTATTTTCTACAGATAGGAAAGTTAGAGCATTGTAATAAATGGTCTTTGCGGTCCCTTTGAACACTAAATCTATAATCTTATGACTAAGATCATGCTATTCCCAACTTTGAGCCCAAAAGGAAGTCTTTCTTCTCCATCACCTCTTCTTATCTCAGTTGTACCAAGGCTGGGGGTATGTGTGTAGTTCCTTTCATCTGGCCTGCTGGACTTATGACACAGGCTTGGTTAAAGAAGCCTCCCACAGCACTACGCTTAGGGTCCCCCAGTCATGAGAGAAACAACTTTGCTCATAAAACAGAGAAAAGAGGAGCAACAAACTGAGCAGACATAGCTGGAAAGGAAGCTTGAGGCCCTGATTTGTTTCTTTGCAAAACCAGAAGACAGACACAGAGAGACAAAGAAAGAAAGGAGAGAAAGACATAAAGGGAGGGAAGAAGATAGACACAGTGAAAGAGACAGATAGAAAGGAAGGTACAGAAAGAACAGAGAGGGGAAGGGGAGGAGGCAGGCAGAAATAGGGGGAAAGGAGGGAGAGACAGAGAGACAGAGAAAGAGAGAGAGAGAAAGAAACAGAGACAGAGAGATAGAGACAGAGACAAAGAGAGGGGGAGGGAGGGAGAGAGAGAAGAGTGGAAAGAGAAGAGAGGCAGAAACAGTGGAGAGAGAAAAGGAGAAAGAGAGAGACAGATAAATAGAGAGAGACAAAAACAGAGACAGAACCACACATAGAGAAATGGTCCCCAAATATCCAAAGGTTCTTTATTCTCAGTCTTTCAAGTGAATAAGCACTCAAATTCATAAATATCCAACACCATGAAAGCAACACAGACAAAGAAGCACTTTAGCCATAAACCCTCCACCAGGACTGCAGCCAAATCAGTCCAACATGAATGATTAGAAGTCCGGCTAAGTTTATTATTAAGGCATCCACTAAGACCAGAACAGATCATGTCAATTTCGAATAAAGAGCACAGGGGTGTCCCTTACTAGACAAAAAAAAAAAAAAAAAAAAATGGGACTTCAGAATTTAAAATCCTGCTTTGTTGGGTTGGAGAACACTATTGTTTCCACAGAAATTCCCTTAGGGTGAAAATACCCAGTTAAACTCTGGGCTTTTTCTTCTAATCCAAAACTAACTCTCAACAGGATAGTCTCCATCCCAGTCCCTCCAGAGGGAAAGTACCAGACTTATCCATGGCACAGAGCACACCCACAAAAACCTACTTTCCTAACTACCTTCTACTGGATCAACTAACCAGAGGAAGCAGCAGTCAGCCAGCCCTATACTAACTAGGAAACCTTTCCTGGAGATTCAGTCTACACATTCACTGCCTTTGAACACACAGGAGGCATTCATGGATCTGATTTTAACTCTGCAAGGAAATAAATGTTCCCAAAGGGACCAGGTTTGCCGACAGCCTGATTCTCCAACAGGCAAAAATAGTTACTCTTCTTCCCTAAGTACCCCTTTCACAAGATCATAATTACTCTAGTAATACAGCTCCCTATGTGCACTTGCACTCCCAATTACAGTGTTAATAGCTGACATATGGGGGGGGGGACATGAAAATCTCTTTGAATGGCACAAAAGTTGAACCTTAAAACAAAACGACACATATCGCCAGTGAAAAATGCTGGGACGCAGTATCTCCATAAATTACATCCCGAAATCCTCAAAGTTAATGTATTTTCCAAAAATCATGCACAAGGAAAACCTGCCTTCTTGGAGCAATTTTTAAAAGCCCAAACCATGCTAAGTACAGCAAGATAGTTTTAAAGTCACATCAAGTCCCAATTACTTTAATGTATAACATCTTTCATTTTTCAGTTGAAGTGGGAAAATAGTTCATACAAAATGATCTAAGGCATATAAGCCCCTCGAAAGCACCTTGTTTTAACATCAGTGATGCTTTTATTTTCCATAAATGGCAAGAAAACACAACTCTACAGGAAAGGGGAAAGATGTAGTAGCTGGAAGGAGCCCAGATGGGGTTGGTAATAGAAATTTAGTGGGTAATGTAAAGTTTTAAAAGAAGGACACCATAGACATCATTTTAAGACAGTTCTGAGTATGTAGTGGTACAAAAAGAAAATATTTACTTTGCATAACTAGATGTAAATAACCAGTTAGCTGCGGTTTAGCTCACACACAAAAAAGCATGACTTCTATTGAGCAAGGAGCAGGAAAAAAGGAGGAAATAAGGCAAGGAGCAGGGCCAGAAAACACCAACTAGAGCAGTGTGGGATATTGTAAGGGTTGCATTTTCAATGCAACCCATTTCCCAGTACCCCATATTTTGGGCTCACTAAGAATGGGAACAATCTTGGAGGCTAAAAGAACAATCATTCTGTTCATGTTGTTCCTACCTAATAATATGCTGGGAAAATGTTTAACAGTGTGCTCTCCAGAAAAATTGGGCAGCTACGTAGCACAGTGGATAAAGTGCCATACATGGAGACAGGAAGATTCATCTTTCTAAAGTCCAATCTGCTCTCAAATACTAGCAAATCATTACACCTGTCTCTAGTTCTTCATCTGTAAAATGAGTTGGAGAAGGAAATGGCAAAATGTCAGTAGCTCTGCCAAGAAAACCCCAAATCGGATCATGAAGAGTAGGACACTATTGAAATGACTGAACAGCAACTTCAAGGAGAATAAAATGTAGGTATGGCAACCTTTCAAGTTTAATTTGTGTCATTAAGACTTTCTGAAGACAAACAACAAAACAATGGAACAAACCTCAATTTGTAATATTTCACCAATTTCTGAGATGTAAATGATCACCATGAAAATTTACCAATCAGTTCCCAACCTTGGTTGAGTTGGCTCCAGTACATCCCTGCCCACATCATATGTTCTAAAAAAATTCAGAAAATACCTTTAATTTGGATTTTCACAATGTGGATAGTGGAGTTTCCAACATCCATATTGGTATTCAAGGTAATTGAGCCTTTATCCATTATAGGATAGTCTTTGTTCTATTCCAGAGAAATTATAAAAGGATAAACATGAAAGGGCATGACTATAAGCAATGATTAAAATTATTCTCCCATCTCCACTGCTTTCCATGTTTCCAGGACTACCCTGTGATTTAGATTCTCTGTTAAGCATTTACGGTATACATGACTGATTTGCAATGTTTAAGGTAGTTCCAACACCAAGATTTTCATGTATGCATTCAAATCATAGATCTGAACCAAAATAGGAAAAAAATGGAACTATGCTGGATATGAGATATATAAAGTGAAATATGGAAACAATGGCTGTTCTCAAGAGGCTTCCATTCTGCTGTTTACAATATGCTCCTTAACTGTGGCTTCAATCAGAAATCTGTAGCCTCCTGCACTTGAGTAAGGACCCCTACCACCTCCCTTATTTCTTCCCTAGTGTACAACCCATCATATTTCCTTATTATCAAACCAAAGATGATTTTTCAAAAGAAAAAATTGATAAGAAAAACAGCATGAAGTCAGGGAGCATGTTCAGTCCTGGAAACTAATAGACAGATGATTGTCAGGCATTTGGGAGGCTCCAGTAGCTGCAAACAGTCTCAGACACCAGATCAAAGTTGCATCCTCTTTGGGAAGACTCTGCCTCGGGCTGATAGAGTACTAGCTTTATGCTCTAATAGCAGAGAATAGACCAGACTTAGCAGAACCAACTTGTCTTGGCCTGAGAAGTATTAATGGGAGCCTTTTTACCTGGTACTGCAGAGGCTGGATAATTGTTACAGGGCAAGGCCCAAGTCAGATTTTAATTCCTTAAATCCAATCAACCTGGCAAACCTCCCCACCCCACTCCCCCCAAATACACTAGAACTGTCTCAATGGGTTCATTTATTTTTTCCTTAGGACAAATCTGCATGAAATATTCCCTGTTGATAAGACAGATGATGAACAATTTCAGCATATCCAAATACACATACATGCCTGCTCTCTGATAGAGAGAATTGAAATAGTAATCATTTGGGGCTTTATTTACTTTTATGTGCAAAAAAATGAGATTTTTAGTGAACTATAATCTCAACTGGGAGAGTAGTTAGATGGTACAGGGGATAGAATGCCAGAACAGGAGTCAGGAAGACTTATTTTCATGAGTTAAAATCTGGCTTCAGACACTTAATTAGCTCTGTGACCCTTAGGAAGTCACTTACTCCTATTTCAGTTATTTCTCCTCTTTAAAATGATCTGGAGAAAGAAATGGCAAACCATTCCAGTATCTTTGCCAAAACAAACAAACAAAAAACAAACAAAAGCAACAAATGGGACCATGAAGAGTCAGATCCAACTGAAAAACAACTCGTAACTTAAATAGCAGTCAATAAATAGAATATAATATCTTTGAGAGTAGAGATTGCTTCATTCTTTATATTTGTTTCCTAGTACAGCTCATAGCTCCAAATGAAATCCTTCCTAAATGCTTATTTCTGGATTAGTTATGGTTTTATGTATATGTATATATAATAGATACATATGTGTACATGGTATACATATAGTCATATATGTATTGTGCATTGTGTTTATATTGTTGGATGGATGGATGTATACTTCTCTCCTTGATAAAATGTAATCTTGAGAGTTGGGACTGTTTGATTCATTGTATGTTTCCCCTAAACCTAAGAAAGTGACTGGCACTGGCAGTAATAAATATTATTGACTGATTGATTAAATGGTAGCCAAGCAAAGTAATATGACTGGACTGAAATAAGAAAGGTAAAGTTTCTAAAAATAATGAAGTGCTAACCCCACCATAATAATACATTTGTAGTATTGCATTCTGTTCTGGACACCATAGTGAAGGAAGGAAGTAATAAACTTTAAGTCATCCAAAATAAGGCAGCTGCGATGGTGGAAGAACTGAACTCATGAGGACTGGCAAAGGAACTGGGGATGTTTAGCCCAGAGAAGAGAAAACTTGAGCAATACTGATGTACTTCTTCTTCAAGACTTCTTCAAGAATTGAAAACATTGTAATAGGGACAAAGGATTTGACTGAGCCCCAGAGGTTATCTGTAAAGCCATCTATTCAGACTTGATGTCCAGAGAAAACTTCATAATGTATTGCTCTGTTTTAGAGATCTTTGGAGAAAGACCTGAATGATTGCTTGTGGGTTTGTTATAAAAGGTATTGGACAAGATAATCACTGAGATTTCTTCCAAATCTGAGATTCAATGGTTTAAAAAAGATTCAGATGCAGCCAATGATGGGCTGTCTAGATATCATCCGCTCACCAGGGTTTGACCATAGAGTGATGAATTATTTTTTTATTTTTATGCGTCTTGAAATCTTGAAATTCATCTACAAAATCATAGAGGAATCATCATCTCTGTTTAGTTTAGTAATATGATCTTTAAATATTAAAAAAGTAACAACAATAATAATAACTTGTAGCTATATAGCACTTTAATATTTGCAAAGTGCTTTTACATCTTATAACTGCTTTGATGCACACAACAACCCTGGGAGGTGAGTACTGTTATAAGAAGAAGGAAAAAATCATCCTCAACATGTGATGCTGGCACCTCTGGATAATTACTTCCACACTGAGGTGACCCTTAATATACATGTGTTTATGATAATATGCCAATGATTTAGAGTTCTTAGGCCCTCTCCAGGATTCTAAAATTCTGTGAAATATTGATGTGTTCATTCTTCTAGAGTTCATCTGGGGTTCTTGGTAATGGGCCCAAATTAAGAACAAGTGCCAACACTTGATGAGTGAAGAGGTTTACTTTGCATTTTATCAGGAATAACATTTGGGAAAAGATTCTGGGATAGGCCATTTATTCGGGCAAAGATGGGTGCTACAGCTTTTCTAGGTGGTCATTGATACTTAAAAGGACAAACTAGTATTTGCTACAACTAGTCAATAAGCAACAAATGGTGCCCAATTCCTTCTCTAGTAAAACACTATTTATTCTTTTTAAAGGCAACCTTTTATGTAAAGAACAGTGCCGTTCCCTGGAAGAAATTGTTTTTGTTGCAGTTGTTGACATCTAAATTGTCATGACTTGTTTGAGATTTTCTTGGCAAAGATACTGGAGGAATTTCTCATTTCCTTCTGTAGCTCATCTTACATATGAGGAAACTGAGGCAAATAGGGTGATATGAACTTGCAAGGGTCCCACAACTAGTGAGTTTCTGAGATCAAACTTGAACTGAAGTCTTCCTGACTCCAGAGTCAGTATCCTATCTACTTCCTTATGAGGGGGCTCTAGGAGAAACAGAAAATTTAATAATACATAGCCTATATTCTCATGGAGATTAGTACGGAGATGGCACATGATCAAGTAACTGTTCCATGGTTCATGCCCTTTATAAAGTTTAACATCTAGTAGAAAGAAAGGCTATCTAGCTAAATAAATGTAATACAAGATAATACTTGATAAATGTATAAAGGATATAGAAGAACAGCACAGGGTCAAATCATAGTAAGTTTCCTAACAGTTGGAGACATTGGGAAAAGCTGACGAATGGGGGAGTTGACCTTTGCATTGGACTTGAAAAGAGGGGTAGAAAGCCAATAAACAGTCAATAAGGATATTCAAAGACTAGGAAATCATGTGAACAAAAATTTGGAGGTAAAAAAAAAGATACTGAAGACAGCAAAGAATATTTAGTCATCAAATCATGGCCTACATGGAAAAGAGTATTAGAAAGTTAAGGTCTCCCAAACTTGTTGAGAGACTTGGATGTCCGGAGCTGAAACTCTAGTTAGAGAGCCATTGAAAGCTCTTAAGCAGAGAAATGAGGTGGCTACAATTGTGTATAAGGAAGATTAGTCTATCAGCCATGTAAAAATGAACTGGAATAGGAAAAGAGAGAACTTTGAAAAACATCAAAAACTATGTCTATAGCTCAGGCAAGTAGCAATAAGATGCAGCACTAGGAGAATAGAAATGCAAAGGAGAGGAGACAGATGGGTAGATTGAGTAGATAGTATCAAAATTTGCTGAGTGGATATTTGGTTGTTATCCTTCATTCTTTTTTTTCCTCTGAGGATGGGGTTAAGTGACTTGCCCAGGGTCACACAGCTAGGAAGTGTTAAGTGTCTGAGACCAGATTTGAACTCCGGTCCTCCTGAATTCAGGGCTGGGGCTCTATCTACTGCACCACCTAGCTGCCCCTGTTATCTTTCATTCTTGAAAAGAACAAAATGGCATCACCATGTTGTAGAGTAGCCAGCTGTTGCTGATCAGACCAAGATGAGCTCAGTTTTTGATTGGGCACAAATAGGTCATATAAACATTTGGGGTAGATTCTCTAGCTTTATACATCTCATATTCCTTTTGAGTTATTTCAATTCTGCTTTGCTCATAGAGCACGACACCTTCTTTGATGTGAGCACTCTACACTAGGCAGTCCTTTGCCAGTGTCAAATGCTGGTTTGACATGGGAAATGGTGGATATTAGAACTGGAGTGAGAGAAGAATCCAAGATACCCAAAGTTTTTGATGATGGGAAAATAAAATGAATGATGGTGCCAGGGAAAGAAAGGATAGAGTCATTAAGAGCACCAAATTTAAGAGAAAAATGGGGGCAGCTAGGTGGCACAGTGGATGGAGCACCAGCCCTGAAGTCAGGAGGACCTGAGTTCAAATCTGGCCTCAGACACTTAACACTTCCTATCTGTGTGACACAATTGCCTCAGGGGAGAAAGAGAGAGAGAGAAAGTCAGAGAGAGGAAGAGAGAGGGAAAGAGAGGGAGAAAGAATGAGAACTAACCTTGATTTGGATTATTGTAAACTTTAGGATTTGGTAAGAAACAGAGGACTAGAGAACTTGTTTCTACATAGAGAGCTATGGGATTGGAATGGAAAGGAGAAGAGAGGAGAGGAGAAAAGAAAAGAAGTGAGAGGGAAGGAAGAGAAGGGGTTAGAAGAAGAAGAAAGGAAAGGAGAAGAAAAAAGAGGGAAAAGAAGGGGAGAAGGAAAATAGAAAGGAATGGAAGAAAATAAGAAGAGGGATGAAGATAAAAGAGGAGAAAGAAAAGGGGAAAGGGAAGAGAAAAGAGGCATATATGATGAGGGGAGAGAAGAAAAAGATGAAGAATAAGAGACAGCAATAATAATAAAGTAACAGGAGAAGAGTAATAAATGAGGGGAAGAGAAAAGGAAGAAGGGGTAAATTCAAGATAAGACACATGTAGATGGGCAGCATCTATATAAAGAAATAAGGATGAGGGCACAGAAGATGACTCACCCATAGAATCTTATTTCTCTTTATGATACAGCTTCTAAGTCAGCCCCTTCATCATTGCTGTAAGTAGATTTAGACTCAAATGTCCACTTTAGCAGAGTTTCCCATCCTTCTCATTGTCCTTCTCTTTTCTTGCCTATTACAGAGGAAAGGTCTTTCCTTCATTAAGAAGGCTCAATTTTTACTAAAATTTACAAATTTACAAATTTGGTAAATTTACAAATAGGTCAGGATTATTTCATCATCATTACTGGATTTGTTGTACTTGCCCCTTATCACAGCCCAAAGGAGCAGGGGAATTTTATACCTCAATGTGGTTCATAGAATTGTACAGATCCTCAGAAATGGAGGGAACCCCCAAGGCCTTCTAGTTCAGCCTGGGCCTGATGAAGAATCCCTCTATAATTTATCCAATAAATGGTCATCCAGTTTCAGTTTAAAGACTTCCAATGAGGGGAACCTCATTATTGCCAGAAGAAGTCCATTTGGCTTATTTTGTTGTTGTTGTTGTTGTTGTTGTTGTTGTTGTTGTTTATTTTGTTTTGGTTAGGGTTAGATATCTAGGGTCACATAGTAAGCTCCTAAATTCATATTTGAACTCAGATCTTACTGATTCCAGGGTTGAAGCTCTAACCACTGTGGTACCTAGTTTGCCCCCAGTCCAAGTGTGGGAAAGCTTTCTTTTCCATCAAGCTCAAATCTGATACTATGAACCTTCTAGCCATGGCTCCTATTTCTAAACTTTAGGACTAAACTCAACAAGGCTCTCTATTTCTCCAGACAGTCCTTGAGATACTCAATGACAGAAATCATCTTTCCCAGAAAATGTCCTCTTCTCTGGGCTAAATGTCCCCAGTTCTCTCAAGTATTTCTCATCTAGCGTGATGTTGAGACCCCAACATCCCAATTGCTCCCTCCCCATTCCAATAGCTTTTCTCCAAATTGTCTCAACTATAATGACCTTTCTTCCCTCTACATGGTCATTTCAGTGACAAGTGTTTCTTAGGGGCCAGAGACAATGGCCTCACCAAATTACTATTCTCCTGTCCACAGTGAAGATGCTCTTACCCACTCAGGAAATTTAAAGCTATCCTTAGATCATAGGTTCATATTTTTGAAACTGGGGAGGGATCTTAGAGGTCACTTTCTCTAATAATCTTATTTTTAAAATGAGAGAAATGAAACCCAGGAAGTAAACTGTCTTGCCCAACCTCACACAAGCTGTAGTCAAGAAAGAACTGAAGCCATGTTTTTTGACTCCAAATTTGGATTTTTCCCACTGCTTAAATGGATGCAGGATCAATGATTTTTGACTAGATTCCTAAGTGGTTTCTATACTGATTAGGTAGATTTTATTCAGTATCATGTCTTTCTAGAAAACTTTGGGGTTTCCAAATAGATCTACTAATGACAATTGCATGAGAAAAATGAGGGAAGCATTTTAATTCAATTTTAAAGTGGGGAAATCTAAATTCAAAGACGTCTCCAAGGTCATATGACTAGTAAATGGCAGAGAAAGAATTTGAACCATCCCAAATCCAATATTCCTTCCATTAGACTATGGATCTCTTTAATTATTTATAAAGCTATGCTCTCAAAAGACTCAAATACTTGTGTGTCTTGTATTATCACAGGTGCTCAAGAAATAATTTACTACCTGATTTCAGAAACATTCTCCCCTTTTTCTCCCCTTTCTAAACTAGGACTCAAAGACTTCAAACCAAAGTTCTTTTCATGGGCAGCCCTGGTAGACCTAGGAGAGCCTAGAAGGATGACAATACTGTGATCTGAATATTTAGGGATTCATTGTGAGACTGATTATAACAAAAGTCAAAGGGATGGAGGGAGTCTTAGAAATATTAGCCTTTATAATGCAGATAAGTAGAATAACTGACTATTCAATTCAGTTCCAAAGAATATATCAAGTATTTATGGCGCTGTGCTAAGTGTTGGGGGGAAAATTAAAAATAAAATAGTTCCTGCCCTCAAGGATCTTATATTGTACTAGGGAACAAAAACAGCCCACCAAAACCATGCCAGGTTTGAAATCAGAAGATCTAGATTTGAATTCAAGCTCTGCCACTAATTACCTGTATGACCTTAGGTAAACTATTTCGTCTTTTTGGACAGCACTGTTTATCTGTAAAATGAAAGAATTGGATTGAATAATCTCTGAGGTCTTCTGTACCTAGATTTAAGAACTTATAAAGACAGGTAAATAAAAATACAGTGTCCCTAGGTGATATAGTAAATAGAGGAGTTAAGAGCACTTGAGTTAAAATCCAGCTTCAGACACTGCATGACTCTGGACAAATCTTACCAACTGTGTGACCCTGGACAAGTCACTTAACTCTGCCTTAGTTTCTTCATGTATAGAATGTGCTGGAGCAGGAAATGGTAAACCACTCCAGTATCTTTGCAAAGAAAACTCCAAATGGAGTCACAAAGAGTCAGATGTGATTAAAATGACTCAACAGCAAGAAGTAAATACACAACAAATATATTTAAGTAATTCCAAACAATTTGAAGAGGAAGACAAAAGATTCCTGAAGACCTCAAGTAGGAAGTGGTAAGTGAGAGAAACATTAAAGGAAAGTAAGGATGCTAAAAGGCAGAATTGAGTAGGGAGGACATTAAAAGTTCAAGAACTGACCCCTGTTGTTATTGTTGTTCATTCTTCATTCTTCCAGAGAACCAACGATGTCACAATTTAAGAGGGAATTGGATTTAAGCAAGGCAGAGCTGTATAAAGTCATCAGCCTTGCTCTGTTCTCCAGAGTCATTGAAGTTCATTGATAAGACAAATAAAGATAAGGGGGGACGGATGGCCCAGGATGCATTGGGAAACCTTCTAACACCTGTACAAAGGCATAGAAATGGGAAATGACATGAAGGGTTTAGAGAAAAGATAGTGAGCTAATTAGCCTGTGGATTAGTGAGAAGCTGAGAGTGAGCCAGAAACCGAGAGAACTGGACAGAATCAGTGAGGCAAAAAGAGAAAAGCAGACACAGAGACAGATTTAGGGAGAGGGTTGGAGAGAGAGAAAAAAGAGAAAGACAGAGAGAGAAAAAGGGAAAAAAAAAGAAAAAGAGAGACAGAAACAGAGGAAAAGAAAGAAAACAGGAGAGAGACAGAAACAAAGACAGAGAGAGAGAGAGAGAGAAGAGAGAGAGAGAGAGAGAGAGAGAGAGAGAGAGAGAGAGAGAGAGAGAGAGATACAGAACAAAGAGAAAGAGACAGAGAGACAGAAACACAAAGAGACAGAGAAGGAAAGAAAGAGAAAGTGAAGGGAGAGAAAAAGAAAGAAAAGAGAAAAAACAATAAGAGGGAGTAAGGGGAGAAAGCATGGAGAAGAAACACAAAGAGAGAGAATTCATTAAGTAATTACTGTGTTCCAGGCACTTCATGCATGAAGGAGAATCAAATGAAATAAGACTAAAAAGATAAACTACGACCAGATTGTATAAGGCCTTAAATCCTATCCTAAAGGTTTGTATTTTCCTTCAAGGTAATAGGGAGTCATTGAAAGCTTTTGAATGAGGACTGTCTTCTGGATGAGAAGTTAATGAGTCAGGGGATTTTTATGCCGTGAGAGGGAGACTTTCTATTAGCCATCCTTGCATTTCCCCAGCCAGAATGCTAGATAGTCATATGCCCAAACTGAGTTATGAGTTAAATGCATTAACTGCCTGATGTTTTCCTCCTAACTGCTCAGATTTGGACTGAGAAATGTGTCCCAGGGGGCCTGTGGTGGGCTCACAAGCTAATCACAGGCTCTCTCCTTCACACCTGGGATGCTCAGTTCCAGGCCTGTCACTTTGCTGTCACCCTACAGCAAAGCTGATTACTGGCAGTTTCTGCTGTGTCAGGAAGGACCCAGCACAACAAAGCCCAGGGGCTCGGGAAGCAAAATTGAATATGGTGATGTATGATTGGCAAATACGCACACACACCCCTGCCTCTTTGGAAGAGAAGTAATTCAAATATTATTAGAAACTGGAGATGAGCTAGGGTGAGTGACAGATTAGCCAGAAGGAGTCTTCCTCTTCTTTATAGGATAAAAAAGGAGCAAAAAGCATGGGGATTAGTTAGTTGTTTTATATGTAAGTACTAGAACTCATTAATTATCCCCTAAGACACTGAGAAAGTCACTTATTCATGGGCTTCAGTTTTTTTCAAATTTAAAATGAGCAGTTTGAACTTAATGATCACTATCACTACAGTCACTTAGAGCTCTAAATCAACATGACAACTAGATAGTGCCATGGTATACAGAGTGCTAGATCTGGACTCAAGAAGATTTAATTTCCTGTGTTCAAATCTGGTCTTAGACACTTCCTAGCTGTGTGACTCTGGGCAAGTTTGCCTCAGTTTCCCCATCTATAAAATGAGCTGGAGAAGGACATGGCAAAACACTCCAATATCCTTGCCAAGAAATGACCCCAAATGGGTCATTAGCAGTGAGACACAACTGAAGTGGCTGAACAACACAGAAAAGACTAGATTTGGATTTTTACTTACCTCCTCTTTCACCTATATGTCACTAAGAAATATCACTAGCTAGCATTTATATAGTGCTTTATGGTTTGCAAAGCACTTTATAAATATTATCTCATTTGATCCTCATAGCAACCCTTGGAGTTAGGTAGTATTATTATCCCATTTTATAGATGGGAAACTAAGGCACACAGAAATTAAATGATGTTCTGAGAGAATCATAGTTTACAGTTGTCTAAGGCTGAATGAGAACTCAGGCCTTCCTCACTTCAGGTCTAGCTTCCTATCTAATTTATCACCTAGCCTCAGAGGCAAGAGCAGCTCATTTCTCTCTGGATTTGAGTTTCTTCAGCTATAAAATGAGAGGGTTGAACCAAAGATGGAAGGTCCCTTCTAGCAATAAATCCATGCTCCAGTGCCCATAGATAAGTAAATGTATAAAGAATAAACATTGCAAATAATCTCAAGAGGGAGACAGTGCTTATCAGGAGAAACATCATGTAGGAGGTAGAAACTAAAGTATGCTTTGAAGGAGTCCAGGAGAGACAAATCAGCTTTGAAGACGACTATTTTTTGGGTGGGATGTGGAAGGGGAGGCTAACCAAATAAATGCTTCTTGTTTGTGTATGTGTGTGCATATATATATACACACACATACACAAACAAGAAGTATATATATATATATATATATATATATATATATATATATATATATAAAGAGAGAGAGAGAGAGAGAGAGAGAGAGAGAGAGAGATGCTATTTCCCTTGATAGAATACAAACTTCTTGAGGCAGGAATTCTATTTCATTGGGGCAGGAGAGAAAGAAGAGGATATTGAGAAGAAGAAGCTGGTCTAATATGTCCTAGATACAATAAACATTTCTTGATTGATGAGATATCTGTAACTATGCTGTCTCTCTTAACAGAATGGAAGTTTCTTGGGGGCAGGAATCGCTTCCTATTTGTTTTTGCATCTTTACTTGTATTAGAACACCTGATACTTAGTAAGCATTTAATGTATGCTTTTAAAAAAATTGAATTGAATGGAAAAGTAAGATGCACAGTTTTTTTCCCCTTTAATACAAATTAGCCCTTTTCCCAGATAACACATGAAGGCTGATGTAAATAGATTGCAGGCATTTATCCTGCTTCTCTGTAACTAATCATTATTCTTCCTGACTAAATGACAGTTTTCTTGGCTGAACTAAGCTGGCTGACCCAAAGTTTGCTCAGCAAATTTGTCAGAGAACTATACATAATTAAAACTCAAGAGACTGAGGCTACCCTTGGGACCAGCAGACCAAGTTACCTTCCCAGGGAAACATTCACCTCTGGGAGCCAGAACAGATTATCACAGCAACTCCCAATCCTGCTTTGGCAGCCCACTGGGGTCTCCTGGCATCTCAAACAGTATTTTCCCAAAATATTTCAAGTTAATTTCAATTAAAAAGAAACTTGTGGAGGAGGGGAAGGGAATAAGCACATGATTATATGGACCAGGCACTGTACTAAGCACTTTTTTCGATGCTCACAACTAAAACTTATGCCATTATTGATCCCACTTTACAGTTGAAACTGAAGCAAACAGAGATTAAATGACTTGACCAGAGTCACACAGCTAGTAAATGTTTTATGCCATGCAATATGTTGGGCAGTTCAGAACAGTAAAAGGAAATAATGTGAGATCACAAACAACATTATGTCAAGGGACTAGGAACAAACTGGATTCTCATCAATTGAGAAATAAATTGTGCTGCAGGAATGTTACTATGATTAGATCATGAAAAATGACAAATATGGAGAATTCAAAGAAACTTGATTAGATTTGTATTTTCTAATAAAAATGATATAAGCAATGACTACACAATGACTACAAGGTATCTTCTACCTTAGATCTTAAATCACTAAAAGAAAGGGGACCCCTAGATGGCGCCATAGAGCATTGAGTACCAGACTGGGAGTCAAAGACTCCTTTTTCTGAGTTCAAATCCTGACTTCAGACACTTACTGTGTGATGGTGGGTAAACTCTTAACTTTGTCTTCCTCAGTTAAATGGCAAAGAACTCCAGTTTTTTTTTTTGTTTTTTTGTTTTTGCCAAGAAAACCCCACATAGCCTCACAAAGAGTCAAATACAACTGAACAAAAAAAAAAAAAAAAAAAAAAAAAGTAGAAAAATCAGGAAGGGTCAATGAGAATAAATAATGTCATATACCTTCCTTATTTCCATAGAGAGGTGGAGAACTAATAGGTCAGAAAGCTGTATAGCTTTTCATGTAAGGTCACTGAATTCTGTTTTTTCTAACCTATTATTGCTATTGGTGATATTACAAGGGAGTAGGCCGGGAGGGTTCATTGCAAAAGTAATAGAATAGCAGAGCGAAGAAGATATCCCACAACTCTGGTGTATAAACAAAAGACATAAAAATCCCACTATTTTTAAAAGGGAATGGAATAAATATTGATATAGTATATAATATGTACGAGGCATATGTGCTAAGCATTCTTTACAAATATAATCTCCATCTATCCTTATAGCAACTTTGCTAGGTATAAGCTATTATTATCCCATTTTATAGTTAAAAAAAACTGAGGCAGGGGCAGCTGGGTGGTGCAGTGGATAGAGCACCAGCCCTGAAGTCAGGAGGACCTGAGTCCAAATCTGGTCTCAGACACTTAACACTTCCCAGCTGTGTGACCCTGGGCAAGTCACTTAACCCAATTGCCTCAGAAAAAAAAAAAAAAGAAAAGAAAAGAAAAGAAAAGAAAATTGAGGCAGACAGAAGTGAGATGCCTTTCCCAAGGTCACACTGCTACTAAGTGTCTAAGACCAGATTTGAACTCAAATCTTCCTGACTTCAGGCCCAGCATTCTATCCATGAATATATCTAAAAGAAAAAATACATATACATATATACATATATATGTATATATTTTTTCTGCTCTGATTCCTTCTGTAGTTCATTTCTAGGTACCATATTCACATTTCAAGAAAATAATGGATAAACTAGAGAGTATTCCAGAGTTACCTAAGTAACTGGGTGATGTGCTTCTAGGGAAATTAGCATGAGAAGGGGATAAGCATTTATATAGTGTCTGGCATTGTGCTAAACACTTTTTAAAAATCTTACCTCAAAACAATTCTGATATCATGGTAAGTAGAGTAAGGTGACTTGGTTCTAAGATTAGCATGAGATGGTTCTAGGAGAGCTATTGGCAGATTGTTGTAGTACCAAAGTCTATGGTTACTTTTGATATGATTATATATATGCACACATATATATGTATATTATATATATGTGTGTATGTATATACATGTGTATGTATAGATGCATGTATGCGTATACATATATGTGTGTGTGTTTGTGTAAATACACATACATATAAAATATATAATGATTTTAGAGAAACCTAAAATAAGATGGATCTGGATAGGATAGATTATGGTATTTCCAAGAAAGGTAGTATGTAATACAGACTCTTTAAGTTTAGAGTTAGAAAGGCTCAGTTTTGGTCATTGAAGCCAATCCTCTCGTTTTACATTTAAGGAAACTGAGCTTAAGAAATGTTTTGTGACTTGTCCCATAGTCACAAAGTTAGTGAATTTATTCTGACTACTAAGCTGCCTGAGAAATCTCTGTAAACTACAGTGGGATGCTGCTAAATAAGCCAGTGGGTTATGGCTCTAGATCAATGACTGGTATGGTTGTAGGTGAACTAGTATGAGAGGGTGAGAGAGAATGGCATGAAATGGTTCTAGGTAAATTAGCATTAAATAGTTCTAGCTAGGTGCTTCTAGGGAAATTAGCTTGAGAAGAGAAGGGGATAAGCATTTATATAGTGCCTACTATGTGTCAGGCATTGAGCTAATATGAGAGGATTTGAAAGAGGCTAACACAAGATGGTTCTAGGTAAAAGCAATAAATACTTCAAGGTTCATGATAGATATGGTTGTCAGTGAGCTAAAGGATGGAGACTAACACTAGATGGTTGTAGGTAAATTAACACTAAATAGTTCTAGGTACTTGATGGGTATGGTTCTAGGTAACCTAGCAAGAAAGTGTTTGAGGGAAGCTTACATGAGATGGTTCAAGATTAGTTAATGTGAAATCATTTTAGATAGACCAAAGTCATCTACTCTTGACAGGATTTAGTCTACTGACTCAGGGACCCTGAGAAGTCAGGTGACAATTAGAGGGATCCAGAAAGATTTTCTGAAGGAATTGGTTCACACGTAAGTCAGTCAGTAACATTTATTAAGCACCTACTATATGTCAAACACTGTGCCCTGGGTATGATACTAAGAAAGGCAAAGGACAGTCCCTGCCCATTAGGACTTCACAGTCTAATGGAAGAGACAACATGTAAACAGCTATGTTCAAATAAGATACAGACAGGATAGATCCAGAATAATCAACAGAGATTCTTCCTGTAGAAGACAGAGGTTTTCCTGGACCTTGAAGGAAGTGCAGAGGTAGAGATGAGCTGGGAAAGCATTTCAGGAATGGGGAACAGGCAATGAAGCTGACCCATAAAAGAAACTAAGGATTTTTAAGATGGAGTTTTGGACAAAAATATGTTTCAGGCCAAGAGGAAAACTTGTGCAGAGGCTTGAAGATAAATGATAGGTAGAGAGTAGGATCAGGGAATCACACAGAAGCCAATTTAGCTAGAATGTAGATGGCATACAATGGTTCCAGGAAGATTAAAGTAGTCTATTTCTAGATAAAGTGGTAGGTCATGCTAGGTAGGCAAATACAAGATACTTCTGAGTAAGTTCCTATGAAATGGTTTGTTTTAAGATTTAGGGATCATCAATGATGGACAGAATCAGCTACACCCAGAGAAGGAACACTGGGAAATGAGTGTGAACTGTTTGCATTTTTGTTTTTCTTCCCAGGTTATTTTTACCTTCAGAATCCAATTCTCCCTGTGCAATCAGTTCTGCACACATATATTGTATTAGGATATACTATAACATATATAACATGTATAAGACGTCTTGCCATCTAGGGGGTGGAGGGAGGGAAGGGAAAAATTGGAACAGAAGTGAATGCAAGGGATAATGTTGTAAAAATTACCCGTGCATATGTACTGTCAAAAAAAAGTTATAATTATAAAATAAAAAAAATAAATTAAAAAAGGAAATCCCCCCCTAAAAAAAGCAGGTGGCTCCCATGCCACAACAACACAAGTCAAATAGTTTGTTCACCATAGTACAAGTTGTCATTCTTAAAGATAACATTTGAACCTAGGTCCTCTGATCCCACAGTGAATGTACTTTCACAATTATATTTGAAATTCTTGAAAAAAATTAAGAATCTTCACCTGCATTTCTATACCTAAAGTTGATTAGAAACAAAAAAGGGAGGGAAAAAAATTCCATTATGAAGGAGGTAGAACTCCTGCCTCAAGATTCAATCAATGTATTTAGTCATTATGGACGTCCATAAAAATAAAGTGACCACATGCATTTATGTTTCACTTCACAGATGTGAAGTGAAAGCCAGTGACTTAGCTACAAAATGATATTATCGAGCCAGAAAGAATAATAGAGGAAATTGAGAATGCAGGAGGGAGAGCTATAATAGAATTGAACATTGGCATAAATATAAATCACAAAGGGAGATTGGTTTAATGGGAGGTGTGAGAGGCAGAAACTGAAGGTGTTAAAAGAAAAAAAAAAGATCATGGGCTCATCTAGTAAAAAATCCTTTCTGTTCAACTTTGGACAAGAAAAGGGAAAGTGAAATAAAACTCCTCTAAGACTCTCCAGATGAGGGTTTAAAATAGGAAGAGAAATAGCTCATCATCAGAGAGCTTCTATTTCAAAAGTTTTAAATACCACATATTGAAAAGAAACTCAAGGATCCTGAAGGATTGTGTTCCTCATTGGGATGGTAGCAGGGTGAAGGAGGGAGAGGGGAGATTCTCTCTTTTAAATTCAGTGCTTCATTGTAGAATATCTCAGGGGCAGAAACCTTTCAGGCTCTATTTCTCTCCTGCTTTTCTTTGTCCATCATAGGTTTTAGGGAAATTAATGATCTAGTCACAAATACCTAGTTAGTAGACTTGGATGGATCATCTTTTATTTATCCTCCAGTTCATGTGGGGCACAAGCATCAGGGAGCTTCTGGCTCTCTCTTTCTGACCCCTGACTTGGAGGTGGCAACTAGGATTGGGGAGAGGGGATTGGAGACTCTGGGATTACTCTGGCTTCTACCTGGGTTCCCATGGAGGCCAATTAAGGTAAACTTTTGAGGTGGATGAATGGATGCTGAGACGTGAGTGTCTTCCTTCCTTCTGCCATGATAGGCACTAGACAGAAATCTTTGGTACTCCTTAGTATGGATGGTACAGCTTGAGAACGCACAGGATGAGTTGATCTTATCCTATTTAAAGTACTCCTGAATGGAAATTGCCAGCCTAAAAGCATTTCACTTTGGATCCAGTAACTGAAAAAAAGTTTTAAAAGGTAATAACCTTGAAAAAACCACTTTGGACTGTCCAAGTTTGGGAATTGTGGCTTCTTACAGCTAGAAGACAAAGTCTCAACTTGTCATGAATCCTGGTGAAGATTCCTCTATTTGTCCTCTGAAACTTTTCCCAATCTGACACTAACTTACCTCTCTAGACTTCTTACATATTCCTCCTCTTCACTTTAAAAGCAAACCCTTCTTGCTCATCTTCACACACAAGACATGTCCTGCTTCCATGATGGTGTATAGACCATCCACCATGTCTGGATTGCACTCCCTCCTCACCTCTACCTCCTAGCATCTTTAGTACCCTGCAAAGTTAAGTTCAAAAACTACCTTCTCCCGGAGAACTTAACTTTAATTATTTAGTCTACACTTTGATGTGCACATTATCTCCTCTGATAAGAAGTAAATTCATTGATGACAGGGATTATTTTATATCTGTTTTTGTCTCCCAATGCCTGGCAGAGTTTCTAGCATAAAAAAGATGGTTGATTGAGACTCTAGCAAAAGAAAGGCTCGTTGAGTACATGAAACAGCATTAAATAATGGAGGAAGGTAAATTTATTTCTGCCAGGTGAAACATAAAAATGTAGTGTGGCTTAGTGGGTGGAGAGTTATGGTATCTGGGTTTTCATCCTCTATACCTATCACCCAGGGTTGTTGTAAAGATCAAATGATTAAATAGCTACAAAGCACTTAGCACAGTGTCTAGCATATAGTAAACACTTAAAAATACTTCTTTCATTCTACTAAATTTGAATAAGTTAGTTAACCTCATTAGAACACATCCCTAAAATGGGATGGAGGAGGAGAGAGAAATTTCAAATTAGGGGATTTATTCAGTTTCTTCTAACACTAAAAATGATATGAATTTAATTTATCTGAGCTGATTGAGGGTAGTAACAGTAGTAGTAGTAGCAGCAGTTATTATGTTGTTGTTTAGCCATTTCACTTGTCCAAGTCTCTATCACCCCCATTTGGGGTTTTCTTAGCAAAAATCCTACAGTGGTTTGCTATTTCCTTTTTGGTTCATTTTACAGCTGAGGAAACTGAGTCAAACTGGATTAAATTAAATTAAACTTCTATCTCCTCCATAAATAAGTCTCAATGCCAGTGAGCTAATCATGATTTTTTTTTCATCCATACATACTCAGAAAGATATTCTAACATGACTAGAGAGTTTGGGGTAACAAATATAAAAAAAAAACTATGTCCTAGAAATAGTCAGAAGCCTAGGATATAAGTCAGGGAATCATCCAAAATTCACCCTGTACCTCCTGCTGTCTGTGTCTGGACTCTTACTTACAATTACTCATCATTCAATCTCCAACTAAGCCACCATCTATATGGGCCAGTTCCTTTCCTTTCTCTGAGTGTCATTTCCCTGATTCACTTCCACTAATGGTTCACCAATTCAAAAAATGAAAAAAATTAAATTAGCTTCTATATTCATGGATAGAGAGCTAATCTCAGAATAAGATCTGGGTTCCACTCCTGTTTCTGGCACATAGAGAGAGATCTGTTACTCTGAATAAATCATTTAAAATCTCAAAATCCCCAGACAACTCTACCTCTTTCAGTTGCAGAGCAAATACTAATCTGCATTGATGGGTAGAGTCTCATCCTCCCACTAGGAGTTCCAATACTAATTATGGGATTCTGTCTTCCAAGTAAATGTAGAATAAAATCACAAGCATTATTTGCATAAAGCATAGATTATATATTCCATTTACTTCACAGTTCATGCCCTTTTAGAGAAAGAAATATCTTTCTCTTCCTTCATTCATATTTACCTAGCAAACTCCAAAGAATTTTCCCATTGTCCATGGATCTAACGGTGGTCTAATGGAGAAACTTAGATATGGTATTTCTCTCAACCTCTCCGTGCCCCCATCTTGTACCATCATTCCCTGTAAATGTGACTCTGCCATCCCAGCTGTCTCTCCAAGTCATCAATCCAAGTCACTCATCTCATACTCACATACTCATAAACAAGCATGAATGCATGCATGTTTACACAGAAATAGGTGGACATATGTGCACTTTTTATTTTTTTAAATAAATGTACGATTTCTTTGGTATAGTAAGTTGTCAGAGGAATTTACCAATACATATTGTCATCTGACCAACAATGATTTTTATTCATAGAGTTGCCTTGGGACATCAAAAGGCCAGGGTCACTTGTCCGAGCGCCATGATCAATATGTGTCATAAATAGAACTTAAATACAAGTCTTCTTGGCTCTGAGCTTAGATTTGTATATTCACTGTGTAGCATAATGAATAGTTTTATATATAAATATATATGTATGTGTGTGTGTGTGTATACACACACGCTATATCATGAAGGGTATGTTATATCCCTACCAATACATAAGTACTGTATGTATAAAGACATATGTATATTATATATATATGGCAGTGGATAAAATGCCAGGTCTGAAGTAAAGAGTTCAAATCTGGCTTCAGCTACTCACTAGCTGTGTGATCCTGGGAAAGTCACCTAACCCTGTTTACCTCAGTTTCCACATGTGTAAAATGAGCTAAAGAAGGAAATGGCAAACCCCTCCAGTATCTTTATCAAGAAAACCTCAAATGGGATACAGAGAGAGCCACAAACAAAAACAACTAGACAAGAGCATATGTGTATATGCTCACATACTCATGTATATCTGCATACCCAGTAGCACTCATGCACCTCTGTTTATGTGTAAGTTAGAGGAATGTATTCACCGCTGTCAATCCTCTCTCCTAATCACCAATCCAAGTGATTACACTATTTTTACTTAGGTGACAGAAAGCTTCTTTACTCTCTGTCCAACCTGGGGATGAGACCTCCAAATTTAACACGTCACAGCATGAAAAAAATGGCACTAAGTCCATGTTCAAGCCTTCTGCAGTTTGGAATTGGGTGAATTTTGTCCTATACTTGTATAACCTTTGAGGATCCTGACTCCCCCAAACATCACAATAAGGCATTAGAGGACTCGATGCTATTCTTGTAAGTGTATTCATATGTCTCTACATATACATGCATGTTTGTGTGTACCTACATGTTGATATGTACATGTTGTGCATTTATGTACATGCATGGGTAGGGTTGGTACAAATTTATCCTGACACCACATTAAGGAAGTGAAGGATTTAATGGAAGATTTTACTTGTGGATGTGGATGGAAAAACCTATATGAAGGTGTATGTTTATGTGCATGTGGGTATACATTTATATATGTGCATGGGTATATATACATGGATATGTGTGTATTCATAGAAACTGTATGTCTATGTGTTTGTGTTGTAATAACAAAGTAATCTATTCGTATACAATGTGTATAATCTATATTCTTCTATTTCATATTCTATGAGAATATTTCATATCTCTTTAATCTAGACTCTTGACTAAATTATAATGTACACATTATGAACATATATGCATGTATACCACATATACAATCTATATTGTCTTCCTGCTAAAAATCTCTAGTGAAACCTCAGAGACTATCGCCTTTCCAATTGAGCATTTTAAAAAGCATTTGAATGTGACAGATGACTTCTTAAACAAAGTTATACAGTGATTTATTGTCTCAGAGTGTGAGCTATCGCTGCCTGCCTGACCGCCCAAGTTCCCACAATTCTGATTCCAATCACTGGGCCCCATCTGATTGGTCATGATCTGAGTTCAGTGGAATGGAGCAGGTGTGGTGGAGGAGGAAGCCAGAGGAGAGACTCCTAGCAAATAGAAGAGATGGGCTGATAGCAGGCAAAAGAGAAGAGAGAGCAAATAAAAAGAGAAAGCCCTCGTGCTTCAAGATTATATCTATAATGCAAGCTTGGCAACCAACCCATCCCTTTGTCCATGTTTTATGTTATTCTAACTCAACTCCCTGTGATTTCTGCCAGAAATTTATGATTGATAGAATTTGCTTCCTTCTCTGGCTACAGAGTTTCCTAAAGCACTTTTGTCTGGTTCTCTCTGATGTATTCATGCCCCTTGTCTAAATGAGGTGGGAACCATTTCCTACCAATTCAGCAAAGCCAAATGTAAAATTTTCAGTGTAGTATTTTATATCTCAGATATCAACACACAGTGTGAATCAGGACTTCTTGTTGTCTAAATCAGTATGCACTTTGGATTAAGAGTATCATGGTGGAACAGTACCTTCAATGAATGTATTTTGGCCACTATTCTGTATCTTAAAGTTTTTGCACTTTCCCTGGAACACTGATAGCTTAGTTGACTCATTCAAGACCTCACATGGAATATGTGTCAGAATCAGGAGTAGAACTGAGATCAATCTGACTTTTATGCAACTGTTAAATGTTGCCTTTCTAATATTAATATTAAATTTAATATCATTAGTGTTAATTAGCATATATAGCATATCTTCTGGGCTCATTCCCTTTGGAGAATGTGTCCCTTTGGGTTTTCTTGGTAAAGATACTGGAGTGGTTTGCCATTTCCTTCTCCAGTTTATTTGACAAATGAGAACAATGAGGCAAACCAGGGTGAAGTTACTTGGCCAGAATCACACAGCTAGTAAATGTTTAAGATCAGATTTGAGCTTAGGTCTTTATGACTTCAGGTCTGGCATTCTGTCCATTGTGCCATCAACCCATATTGGGGATATAAAGAAAGACAAAAGACATGTCATAGTCTCAAAGAGCTCATATTATAATAAGGGAGACAATAGGCAAACAGCTGTATGCAAACTTATAAACAGAACAAATTGTAAACAATCAACAGAGGGAAAGATATGGAATTAAGAAGGGTTGGTAAAGTAGAATGATTGAAAAGGATTGATGAGGTGAAATTTCATCTGGGACTTGAAGGAAGCCAGGAGATGAGAATAAAGAAGGAGAATATTCCAAATTTACACAGCCAGTAAAAATGGTTGGAGTTGAGAGACAAACTGTCTTGCTCAGTGAATAGCAAGGAAACCACTGTCATGATCTTAGAGTGCTGGAGATGAAGGGGGAGGGTTAGGTGTGAAAGGTTAGAGAGACCAGCCAGTGACTCTCCATTTATTTTCCAGATTCCTCTTCGATGTATGCAAATGAGTAGTCTAGGAAAAAGCCTGTAATCTCCAGTGACCTCTTATAGAACTGGGTTACTCCCTTCAAAGATCAGATGCTTCATTTATTTCCAGAAGGGCCTCATTCTTACATCTCATCGCTTTGGTCTTTGCCCCTTGTAATGTGATAGAAGTCTAAAAGGGACCCATCCTGGTATAGAAACATCTTGTATGTTATAACAATATTATTTATATTAAAATTATGCATTCTATATATGATATACATAATACATTGAAAATTGTATCTTACCTTTAATAGTGATATATAATAAGATGAGGGGAAAATACTAGAGTCATAAGAATTTATAGGACTTATTAATATCAAAAAAGTAATATAACATTAATAATTAGCAACTTAGTCATAATTGCCTATATTTACAATTATGAGAATCATCTAGCAACAAACTGATAAAGACTTACTTGATGAAGGTATTATTAAGGAACAAATAGACTTTTTGCAAGTGATATTCCACAATTGATCACTTCTTTAACTTTCATAATCAACTAAATATATTTGTTGTATTAAATCATTTATGATTCTTTATTACCTCAATTTGGGTTTTCTTGGCAAAGATACTAGAGTAGTTTGGTATTTCCTTCTTCAGCTTAGATTATAGGTCAGCAAAGGGAGACAAATAGTGTTAAGGGACTTGCTCAGGATCACACAGCTAGTAAGTGTCTGATGACAGATTTGAACACATGAAAATGAGTCTTCCTGATTCCATGCCCAATGCTCTACACAGGGTTCTCAAACTATGGCCCACAGGCCAGCTGAGGATGTTTATGCGGCCTGCTGGGTTATGGCAAATGGGCTGAGGGGTGGAGACAGAGTGTGAGTTTTTGTTTTTACGATAGTCCAGCCCTCCAACAGTCTGAGGGACAGTGAACTGGCCCCCTATTTAAAAAGTTTGAGGACCAAGAGTCTATACATTGCGCCACCTAGCTTTCCCACAGAAAAAATTAACATTTTACAATGTCTATTGTTGATTGTAAAAAAGTATTTGATTAAGCAGAACAAATGCTGCATTAAAAGACTTTACTTCAAAAAGGCATTCATCATCCCAACATCAAGATCACCCAAGAGCTCAGAAAACAAAACAATAGAAATAGTTGTTTAATAATGAGCAACAGGTGAAGTATTGACTACTGTGAAATGCATTCTCACGCAAGATTTTCATCACTATAATGGAGGAAAAAGATTTCCTGTAGATGCTAAGATCCTTCATATGTTCCTGCTTCTGTATGCCAATGTGCTAATTTAATAAAGCCTCCTGGAAAATATCTGTAATCACCCCCCAAAAAGTTTGGCCTGTCCATCAACACAGGAAATATCAAGTGGATGAAAAATTACCATTACCCAGATTTTAACATGCATTTGGATAAATGTTCTATAAAGATTTTGAAACAGTATGTTAGTGGATTCAAATAATATGGATGAATAACTATTGTGTCCACATTAATACCCTGAATATCTTAGAATCAGCCAGAGTCAGGATAAGCAAAAGTCTTTATTCTTGGTCTTTTGGGGTCGCTCTCAGGGGATTAGATATAGGAATCTCTTCACCTCCTTTCTCTCCACCGCCAAAGAATGATCCTGCCTGTCCTACTCTACCCTCTGATCTCTCCTTCCTTTTCTTTGTCCACATCCACAGATCGAGCCAGCACAGAATTGAGTAAGGTCATCCTCCAAGCATGTTAATAGAGAATTGTCGAATTAGTAATTACCCTTAAGGGCTAGGTTATCTTGGTTAAGTGCATCTGCTCAGTTCTAGCCCTTTACAAATAACCAATTGGATCCAGATATGGACAGGAAGAGAAAAAGTAGGTTGAAATAATTCAAGGGGAATTAGAGAACTCTTTTATTTACCCTAAGATTTCCATAAAAACAAAGGCCCATCTTTTCAATCTTAATATGTGGTCAGTTTTGCTACATTGCCAGAGGATTGGAATCATCACTGACTCCAAAGAATTTAAGATGAATCTCACTCAGAAATCAATGAACAAGCACTTAGGATGGGAGAAGGAGAGAGGGAAGGGATTAAGCAAGAGAACATATCTAAAAACAAGTTAGCACATGAATTTGGAATGTGAAAAAGACTCATTATGGAATGACCTAAAATAATAAGCTAAAATATATTTCAATAATTTAGTTATAGTCTTTAAGGAGGCTGGCATATTCAAACCTTCATCAGGACATAATTAAGTATATATGATGCACAAATAGTCATGCCCATATCTCATCTCCCTTTTGCACTATTTAAAAACTTCCAATCATTTTTCTGACAATGATCTTATTCCCCAATAAAGAAATTCCTTTGCCCACAATCACCTCCACTTAGTGGACTCAGAAAATGTATATCTCTTAAACTCACAGGGACACCTCCAATCCTGGACATAACTACTTGAAAACAATGTTGTGTTATCAACTCAGGAAACAAAAAACAAAAGAGACAGCTAGAGATCCAGGTGCAGACTTGCTTATCTGAGTCACCTACTGTAGCTTCCACATAATCAACATTGTGTTGGAATAGAAGAGGGCCAGACTTTTCCCACCCTTCACTGGAAAATCACAAGAGCCAGTTTATAGCTCACTTAACTAAAATTGCATCCTTAACCTCAGTGTGTTTGGGGGAAGGACCAAAAAATACAACAAAATGAAAAGTCTCTAAGTCTCTTCAATCTTGGCCCACTACATGGTCATAAGCAGTCAGGAAGTTTGCCCCCCCAAAAAACCCAGTCTATGCCATCTTGTTCCTGCAATACTCAGAATTTTCCATAGGAGATCCAGATATGTATTCTGTGATACTCCAACAGGCCAATTTTGCCTTCTCTACATAGAATATTGTATAGTTTGACATAGTGGAAAGAGGATTGAAACAATGAAAAAAATTTATTAAGTCCTGACTGTGTACCAGACTCTGGGCTAAGTTCTAAGAACTCGAAGTGAAAAACAAGCTCTCTCTTAAGGTTTACAAATTCTAATGCATTTTAACAGTGAAGGAGAAGGTTAGAAAACAATATGTAAATACCTGGAAAAATATAAGATATAATAGACATATAGATATGTATAGATATATGTCTATAACGTATATACGTACACATACAGAAAGGGGGGAACAAATGAAAGTAATTTGAAAGGAGAAGTATTAGCTGCAAAAACTGAGAAAGGCATTCTGTTGTAGGTGGGATTTGAATAGAGTCTTGAAAAAAGTCAGGAGATCCCATTAGCAAAAAGGAGGAGGGAGACCGTTCCAGGTATTGAGGACTGCCATTGCAAAGGCATTAAGACAGGAAATGGAGTTTCATGTTTGAAGAACTGCAAGGAGACCAAGGCAGCTGGATCACATCATGTGTAGGAGATAATAATGTATAAGAAGACTTTAATCTTTGGTTAAACTCTTACTGATAACACATAGTGACTGTGTAACACTGAGCAAATCACTGAACATCTCAGTGATTTAGACAAAGGCTTCTTAAATTGTCGGTCACAACCCCACATGGGGTCATGTAATTGAATGTGGGGATCACAAAGTTATGATTTATTATTAGTAAATGTTTGATTGCTATAGCTATCTTATATACCTATGTACCTAGTGTCATGTAAAAAATTCTCAGATGAAAAGAGATTGTGAGTAAAAAAAGTTTACAAACCCCTGATTTAGGCAAACCAATGAGTTTGCAGAGCATTGTGGGTTTCCTCACCTGTGAGTTCTCTGAGCCAATTAAACCATAGACCTAGTCCCTATGCTTCTAATTTTCTCTTATGTTCTGTGAAACCAGGAATTCTAAAAAGGACCACCTTTGTTGCCTCACACAGTGCTCTGCACATAGTAGACATTTAATATATCTTTGTTGATTGATTTATTGATTGAATCAATGATAGAGAAATGAATTTCTAATCAGAGCATGGACAACATAGTCTTGAAATGGACAATGAAACCCCTCCCAACAATTCATTGTTCCATGTTTTGATTAGTTCTCTTAAACAGTAAAAGCAAAATGCCTCTATTCCATGCTCTTCATGTTTAGTGAAAATCACCATTTTCCAAAAGTTATTACCTTAATGACTAAAATACAAACAAGCAAAAAAGAATGCATTTTTCCACAACCCACAGTTTCTTGCTCCCTTTCATTCTTTTAATTTTGAGTCCTCTGACTTATCTCAGCTATGCAGCATAAAAAATATAGCTATCTTTTTAGTTTTTATATTGACAACTTTATCTCATAGGAAGTATATTTTGTAGAGGGAAGAGGGATGCCTAGGAGAAAGAAAGAAAGTTGTCTAGCCCATGTTCTTCAAATGATATTTTCTTTCAACCAAAAAAACTCAAATGAGTACCTACCATATGCTGAATACTATATATTTGATTTCAGACTAAGAAAAGAACAGGAATCATGGAAGTTAGAGTTGAAAAGACTGGAGATCATTTGCCCCCAACATAATTATTTTACCTATAAGAAAATTGAGTCCCATAGGGATGAAATGTCTTGCCAAAGAACACACATTTAAAAAAAGAGCAGACCCAGCTTTCAAACCTAGGTCTTAAGATTTCAAATGTCATGTTCTCTTCAATATGTCTCCAAATACCTCTCAGGAGGAAACAAGGACAATATTTTTGTAGATTTTTTAATTGCCTACAAGTTTTGTTTCCCATGTCAAGATTTAGATTGACTTCTTGTCCAATTATTTGTTGATCTTCACTACTCATGCTCCCTCCCTTTACCCCCAGAGCTTGAAAATAATAAGACATAATGCATCTAGACTCTGCATCTTAAAATTCACATTTTAATTTCAGAGACTTTTGTCAAGCTGAAGCCAAGTCAATCCCCCAGTATTTGGGGCAAATAGGCAACAAGGCTGAGCAAAAACATTAACCCTTGGGAGTTGGATGTTATGGGAAAAGTAGGATCATTGGGTTATTCTTATGATTCTGTGATTCAAAATGATGTCAGATTCCTATTATTACCCAAAATGTATGTTGCTGATTTTCTTCTTACCCCCCTCTTTTCCTCCTCCTGATTTCTTCTCTTTCTTCCTCAGACTCTTTTTCCTTTCCTTCATTTTCTTTCTCCTTGGCCTTGTTCTCCTCCCACTCTTCTTCCCTCCTCTTCTTTCATTTTTCTTCATCTTCTCTTTCCTCTTCCTCCTCCTCCTTTATGTCATATATAATACCAATACATTTAAATAATATTTACATATCTCATGCCAGAAAAATGAGAGGCAACTGTGAAAAGTCAGAAAACATACTAGTGAGATAGATGGTTCCCTAATCCAGTAAATGTGGGGAGCATCATTAGAATAATAAAAAAAAAAACCTGGAGGGAAAGATTCCTAATAACCTTTACTATGGATATATCTTGTAACTAGCTGGCCAAAGTGCCCTTAAGATTTGGCAGGGCAGGACAATGCAGGGGGGAGATCTGTTTAAACTCACAGGACTGTGGAAAAAATGTTAATATGTGTCTAAAAACTGAGTGAATATAGTCATATTACTTCCTATCAGCTGCTCCTAAGTGAGAGAAGGAGTTTAACTGAGTTCTCAATTATTTCCAGGCCTATGAATGTGCTTTTTTTCCTGAAAAGTAGTTGGTTAAGGGAGTTTCTAATCAATTTGATAGACCTTGAGGGGTCTTCAATAAGAGCTTCCCCATAAGAGTCCATCCCCCAAGTCTTACTCAACCACAGACAAAAGAATTCCAGGGTTTTTTCAAGCAAGGGGGCAGTAAGCAATGTCATGTGGGAATGCTGCTCAGATGTCTCCAAACAAGAGCTCATGCAATCTCAGCAGGTTATTTGCAGAACTCAGAAAATTGGCCGACAATTCCCCTGAACATTAAATTATATCACATTCTCTTTTATGTTATATTACAACATCTTCTTACATTCCCAAAGATCTTTGAATACAGAATGATCTTTCTGAGAAACTGGAAATATATTATTTTCTAGGTAATCCTTTTAATGTGGAATGGTGGAAAGAGTAGTACTACTGAAGTTAAAAAATTCCTAATACCAGTTCTAATGCTTCCTTGGCTTTGTGACCTTAGGAAAATTACTTCATTCTCTGTGTCTCAGTTTCTTCATCTGTAAAAGGAGGGGTTGGGTAAGATGACCTTTAAGGTCCCTTTGAAGTCTAAATCTATGATCCTTTGGAATTTGGAGCTGAAAGAGACCTTAGAAGCCATCAAATCCAACCAACTCATGTTTATAGATGAGGAAATTAAGGCAAGAGGATTGCTTAGGGGTTATAACACACACAGAGAATTAGAAGTGGGATTTAAATTTAGGTCTTTATGATTCCCATTATTTACTACGTAATTGGTCTGAGTTTCATCATATGTAAAAAAAGAAGATCTTCTCAAAGGTGGGGGAATGGAGTGAGTAGTTCAGGGAGCTGGTCAGGATTTCAGAAAACCTAGTTATGAGCAAGCAAAAGCATTCAGTGATCAGAGAGACACTGGGTCCTTGGATTTTGACAGTGAAGGAGCTAGGAAACATCAGCTTTTGCTCACTGCAGATGCCCACTTTTCTGGAAGCTAGATTAATGTAAAGGGTCCTATTATACCCAGAAGAACTTTGGATATGAGCTGCAGCTCTCCCCTAAGGTAATATTTATTAGGAAACAACCCAGCCATTGCTAGAAACAATTTAGGGCACACAAGACATTGCTGCAGACTATTCAGGGTATACAAAAGACACTAACCCTGTTTTCTAGGCAACCTAGCTCTCTTCCATTTTCATGTTAGTTTGCTAGAAGTCAGGGAATAAGATCGAGAAATATGCTTTGGGAATGGCTCTCATTTGGATTTACCTTCATCCAAAAATTGCTTGAGAGACTGAAGGAGGAATGAAAGAGAAATGAAATCCAATCACATGTTTATGAGAATGGAGAATTGAATGTTAGTAGATTTAAGAATTGTGTGAACTCTTTGAAATTTAGCAAATTAGGGGTAAGAAAAACCATCTCTTTCCTTTTTTCAGATGAGTGACTTTCCCAAGATCATGGAGTGAACTGGGAGTTGAATCTGATTTAATACTAAAGTGTCCAACCCAAAAGTATAGTCATCAGTCAGTCAATCAACAAGCATTTAGTAAGCATCTTCAATGTTTCAGCTCAAGTGCCATGCACTGTGGATATAAAGACAAATTTGAAATATCTTTAGACTCAAGGAAGTTGTAGCCTACTGAAGATATACTCTAAATTTGAAATAAATATAGTTCAAAGAAAGATTGGGTTAAAGATAGACATTACAAGCAAGGTCTGGCTGGTGGGCATCTCAACTTTTATAAAGGAAACAGCCTCAAATAAACAAATTGAAAATATATAGGTGAAAATATGTTTTGCATGACTTTACAAGTAAAATCAATGTTATACAGCTTGCCTTCTCAGGAAGTGGGAGAAGAGTGGGAGGAAGAAAGAGAATTTGAAACTCAATTTTTTAATGAATGTTAAAATAATTTTACATATACTTGGGAAATATTTAATCAAGCAAATATATGTATAGGTATATTCTCTCTATCTTTGTCTCTGTCTCTTTATATACATATATACACATGTGTGTATATACATTCATATATATGTATATATATATACATGCACACACATATATATGTATGTATGCATATATGTGTGTGTGAATGTGTATATAAATGAAGTATTATCCAGGATATAGCTTTCCTAAGATATAAAGCTTGGAAAAATAGGGTAATTCATGTAGCAAGCCAGGAAGAAAAGTGAGAAGTATCTCAGCATTTTACAAAGGGTGAATGGTTTGCAAACACAGGATCACAGTTTAAATATCAGCTCTTTTGCTGGGATTTGAGGCAACTAGAAAAGGGCTATGTGTAGAATCAGAAAAGCTGAGCTGAAACCTCACCTCTGACTCACTATGATGGTGAAGTAGAAAGCAGTCTGAATTCAGATTTGGAGGCCTTGTATTCAAATCCTGGTATCTCTCTGCTTTTCCTATCTGCTACCTACATGATCTTTAGCATATAACATAGCTTCCTTGGGATTTCGAGTCTTCCTCATCTATAAAATGAAGGTATTGGAGTAGGTGGTCTCAAAGGGCAGTTCCAGGAGTAGGCTATGATCTTATGCACTCACTTTTCTGGAACAAGGTTCTGTCATCTATAAAATGAAAAAAGTTGGACTAAATGACTTCAAAATCATTGGCTCTAAATCAACTATGGCTTAGTCCCTTTGTTTCTCTGCTGTTGGGCCTCTAAATCCCTGCTCAGTTTTAAATCTATCAATTTGTAAATCAGGTGAATGGGAAAGAGGGAAAAGAAGAATTTCTTCTCTCATCTTACTGGCATGTGCTACTTCTTCTCAGGAAAAATAAATTAATATGAACATGGCTTCATGTTTATAAGAATTAGGAAAAAATGTGGAATTGACAAAGCAGGACAGGTGGCAATGGAGAGCTGGAAGATGATCTATTTATTAGCTCTGTGCTATGATGTCAGGGATGGCTGGGCATTAGATTGGGGGCATTTTCATGAAAGATGAAACAGAAGAACAATATCATATCTTACTAGAGAAAAATGAGCTACCTTGAGGAATTTTATGTGGGAAAATCATTACAAATTCTAGATCTCCTTTGATGTGTTGGCTAATTGGATAAGACCATATATGTATGTCAGGTTCAGCATCATGGGAGATACTGTATGAATTCAATCCAATAATATCACAAGCATTTATTACAAGCCAACTGTGTGCTAAGAATCTTGCTAGAAGATGGGAATGTAGAAACAAACATCCTACTGACCTCAAAAGAGTTAAATGTAGATGTAATCAACTAGACAGAACAATGGAAGGAGTGTTGGATTTGGGATCAGAAAAGCCTCCATTTGGGACCTGTATCTGACACTAACTTTGTGACCCCGAACAAGTCAGTTAATCAGCCTCCCCAGTTTCCTCATTCTAAAATGAGGATAATAATTGTACCTGACTCTTGGAGTTGTTATGAGGATCAAATAAAATACCATGTAAAACTCCTTGTATATTTTTAAATGATTTATAAATGTTAACTAATAGTATTACATTCTTGTGAAGGAAGCAACAATAATATGACAATATGTCTAGAAGTGGATAGAGAGCTAGATCTGGAGCCAGGAAAACAAATTTGAATTTGGACTCAGCTACTTGTAGCTGTGTGACCTGGAAATGCTTAACTTCTGTTTGCCTCAAATTTCTCAACTAAAATAATATTATCTACCTCCCAAGGTTATTGTGAAGATCAAATGAGATGCTATTTGTAAAGTGTAAGGTATTTGCAAACTCCCCTGAGGACCACACTAGATAATAATTAGCATAGTACATGGCAAATAGTGTTATATCAGTATTAAAAAATAAAAAGTTCAGCACAATGCCTGACATTCAGTAGATATTTATTAATGTTTACTTCCTTCCTAATGCTACTTTAAATTTTGTAATGCACTTTATACTTTCTTTGGTCCTAATTTTAACCTCATCCACAAATTTGACAAATTAACTATTCCATGCTCTCCATGCTCTCCTAATTTGTTTATGGAATCTACCTTTATTTGTAAATCATGTACCTGTTTTGACCTTATCTTGATATATAGCATAAGATATTGATCAGCTGAGTTAATGCCATGCCATTTTCCAGTTTTCCCAGGAGTTTTCACCAAATAATGAGTTTTTGTTCCAAAAGCTAAGGTCTTTGGGTTTATTGTATGATCATTTACTATAATGTAATTTGTACCTAATCTAATCCACTGATCCATAACATCATTTCTTAGTCAGTACCAGATTTTTTGATCATTACCATCAAATAACTTTTAAATAAATTATTTCCTTGGATGCTTGTGACCAACACATTCACAGATAAGTCTGTGCGTCTCCATTTCCTCATCTATAAAATGAGCTGGAGAAGGAAATGGCAAATCACTCTAGTATCTTTTCCAAGAAAACTCCAAATAGGGTCAGGAAGAGTCATAAATGATTGAAATAACTCAACAACAACAATAAAATCTTTCTATTGTATCATAGCTGCCTCCATTGTCATGATTTTAGTGGTTACACTTTATGAGAATTGGGGTAGCTAAGTAGAGCCATAATGGATAGTATCAAGTGCTAGGCTCTGGAATCTAAAAGACTCCTCTTCCTGAGTGCAAATCTGGCCACAGACCTTTTCTAGCTGTGTGATCCTAAACAAGTCCCTCATTTGAGTTTGCCTCAGTTTCTTCATCTATAAAATGAACAGGACAAAGAAATGACAATCTTTGCCAGCATCTTTGCCAAGAAGACTACAAATAGGATCACAAAATCAGACATGACAACAATAAACAAACAAAATGCAAAATAATTGACGGGATAATAGCATCAGCATGATATAGTGCCAAGATGGATTTGGAGACAGAGGACCTAAGTTCAAGTTCTGGCTTGCAATTAATTTCTTAGTATTATTGAACAAATGTCTATGAAACCCTTTGGTCTCAATTTCCTCATGTGTAAAATGAGAGGGTTGGACCAGATAACCTTTAAAGTCCTTTTTAGTTCTAAATCTCTAAAACTATGAAACTTTAGTGGATGATGGGAAGTAGTTATCTAATGAGTTTACTATTCAAGTTCATCCAACAACACCAAGTTTTGTAATAAACACAATTCCTCAATTTGGAACTACGCCCAGAGAGTTATCAAATTGTGCATATCCTTTGATCCAGCAGTCTTTCTACTGGGCTTATAGCCCAAAGAGATCTTAAAGGAGGGAAATGGACCCACATGTTCAAAATAGTTTTTGCCAGCCCTTTCAGTAATGACAAGAAGCTTAAAACTGAATGGATACCCATCAATTGGAGAATGGCTGAATAAGTTATGATATGTGAATGTTATGGAATATTATTGTTCCATAAGAAACAATCAGCAGGATGAATTCAGAGAAGGCTGGAGAGATTTACATGAACTCATGCTAAGTGAGTAGAACCAGGAGATCATCATACATGCCAACAACAAGATTATACATAATCAATTCTGAAAGACATGGCTCTCTTCAACAATGAGATGATTCAGGCCAGTTACAGTGATCTTGTGATTAAGAGAGTCATCTAAACTGAGAGATGATTATGGAAACTGAGTGTGGTTCACAAGATGGTATTTTCACTCTTTTTGTTGTTTGCTTGCTTTTTTCCCTATTTTTCCTGGTTTGATTTTTCTTGTGCAGCAAGATAATTGTGTAAATATGTGTGCATATATTGGATTTAATATTTCTACCATGTTTAACATATATTAAATTACTTGACATCTAGGGGAAGGAGTGGAGGAAGGGGGGATTGCAAGGGTTAATGTTGAAGAATTATCCATGCATATGTTTTGAAAAATAAAAAGCTTTAATAAAAAAATTTTAACTCATTCACACAAAACATTTTAATATACATATTACAATTATATTACAATTTAATATATGTATAACAAGGCACTGTTTAGTGCCTTGTTAGCTCCTAACAGAACACAAATCACCATCATCCTTCCCTCAAGGAATTTATAATTTAGTTGGATAATATAATATAGAAATATAAGTCAATTTGCGCAAAAGGAATGATAAAAATATCACTACCACAGGGGTTTGGTGAAAGGGGAATTTAACCATGAGTTCAGGTAATTGGGGAAGGGTTTCATTGAATAGATAAAATTTGGTTCAGGCTTTAAAAATTAGGGACACAAAACTATATCTTTTTTATATTTTCTTGTATGATTTTATATTGGATTAATAAAGTCATTAAAAGAAAAACACAGTTCCTTAGCAGCCACTTTGAAATTCTTGAAAGTTCCCAATATCTTCTTAAGGTGTATGCCATCATAATCAGAAATTCTGTGAAGTTGATAGGCCAATTATTCTCCCTATCTTCTTTGTAGAACAGAAATTACTTAATAGAACAGAGTTCCAGAAAAGTTGAGGACAATGCAGGGCCTTTTGGAATTCTTAAATATATAAAAAACAGCCTATAAGTTGGATGGGATATAATTCATTATTTTCATTTTGAAGTTTAATTTGAAATTCAAAAATTCATTTTGATATTTCAATAAAATAGACTATCTTTGAGCACAAAAGCTTAAAGTAATCTAAGGATCCATCTAGTCCAAATTTCTTATTTTATAGGAGAAAAATGAAAAAAAAGGTTTATCCAGAGTTACATGGATTATTAATAGGATTTGAATCCAGATCTCCTCATATTTTGTCCTGCCTTTCCCACTGCAATGTGTGGATCTTTAACAATCCATTGTTTGCTAAAGCAATAAGAGATTGGGCCATTCCATATTTCAACTTCACAATTCTATTGTATAGTTTGTGCTAGAGGAAATAGTCCTTTTGAAAACTTGTCCAAAACAAATTCTTGCCCATTTAAAGATCTGTATGAGCCTTAAATTATTAACCTCCCAAGGGACAATAAGAAATGATGTCCTCATACAGCAGGCCTGTTTAACCCAGCCTAGAGTGGATTCAGGAGTGGTGGCCCAAATCTGAGGTTAGGAGAGAACCACTTAATTATTTACAAAGTGTAATGAAGCAGTGAGCTGGAAACATGTTTCTAACATAACAAACACTTTTTCCCTCTTCAAAAAGTCCAATTTTCCTTAGGCTTTTCCATTGTTTTAAAGCAGCATTTTACATTGTGATCAGCTCAGGAAATGGTTGCCAGAGTAACTGAAGATCAATCCTCAGATGAACTATACCTTTGTAAAGTGGATACCAAAGAGAGAGTTTTCCTATCATTGAGAAAGAACTGGATTTTTGGCCAGAAAATTTGAGTTCAGATCAAGCCCTGCCACTTGCTGTGTGACCCTTGGAAATGAATTCCAATTTCCTAATCTATAAAATGGAATCCAATAATGACTAGTCAATAGACAGTCAAATCCATTAAACACAGAAACACTTTTTTCTAATGGAAAGCAAACTGGAAACAAATTAGAATGCCTATCAAATGGGGGTTGATTATTTCTCCAAATCGTAGTACTAGATATGAATGTGATGAAATATTACTGTGCCATGAGTAACAATGTGTTTGGAGAAGACAGAGAATCATGGAAAGTCATATGAACTGATGATGAAATGAGCAAAACTAAAAAAAAAAAACTATACAAAATGAATATAATCTGGTGAGAAGGAAGACAAAAATAGAATTCAATAGAAATTTTGTTCTTTGTAATGATAATGGCCAAATTAGGAGGAGAGATGAAAGAAAGGAAGGAAGGGAGGGAGGGAGGAAGGTAGAAAAAAAGAAAGAAGGAAAGAAAGAAAGAAAGAGAGAGAGAGAAAGAGGGAGGGAGGGAAGGAAGGAAGGAAGGAAGGAAGGAAGGAAGGAAGGAAGGAAGGAAGGAAGGAAGGAAGGAAGGAAGGAAGGAAGGAAGGAAGGAAGGAAGGAAGGAAGGAAGGAAGGAAGGAAGGAAGGAAGGAAGGAAGGAAGGAGGGTAGAAGGGAAGGAGAGAGGAAGAAAAATGAGAGAGGGAGGGAGGGAGGAAGAGAGGAAGGAAGAAAGAACATATTAAATGCCAGTTATCTGCTATGAATTTTACAAATATGTCCTCTGATTCTCACAACAATCTCAGGAGGTAATTGCTATTATTATCCCCATATTTCAATTGAGGAAACTGAGATGGACAGAGGTTCAATGGCTTGCCCATGGACATACAATTTATTATATGCTTGAGGCTACATTTGATCTGAGGACATCCTGACTCCAGAATAAGTGTTCTTTCCACTGGACCACCTGATTGCTTCCAAACTACAAGCATGTATCTTTTTCCCTTCTTGGTGGAATAGAGGACTTCCTCTTTTGGACTTGACTGATGCTGGCTACTTTTGCCAGATTACCTCTCCCCTGTTAGGATTACTAGGTGAGAACTCAGGTTGTCTGGACAATGACAAGGTGAGAATTCAGGTTGTCTGGACAATTACAAGGTGAGAACTCAGGTTGACTTGACAGTTCTCTGGCTCAGATTCTAAGAGGAGCAAGCTTATTGGTTGGAGTACTTCTTCCCAGAAGCCCTTGCATTATCCCACGCCCATTCTCTGGGAGGATAAAAGAGGACAGCACTCCAGGAAGAAGAGAAGACTGCACTACATCAGGCTTGACGGGGCTCTCTGCAGGAAAGGAAGTCACTTCTCTGGACAAGAGTTAACAGCAACTGCCTGGAGACAACGGTTCTCTACAGAAAGAAGAATCTGTCCGAGAGATTTGAGTTGACACAGCAGATCTCCTCCCAGAGAGCGATCGGCAGAGTCTGGAGACAACAGCATGCTACACTCCCTGAACTTTATTTTTATTTTTTATTTTTGTTATAACTGATGACTCTCTGAGTAAAGGAGTGAGGAGATATATTGGGAATTGAAAGTAACATAAAAACTAAAGTATGTCACCAAAATCAATTATCATCATTATTATAATCATTATTTTCACTGGATAGCCAGGTGGTACAGTGGATACAGCACTAGAGTTGGAATCAGGAAAATCCATCTTCCTGTATTAAATTTGGTATCAGACATTTACTTGCTATGTGACTCCAGAACAACTCACTTAACCCTGTTTGCCTCAGTTTCCTCATCCATAAAATGAGCTGGAGAAGGAAATGGCAAACCAATCCAGTATATTTGACAAGAAAACTACAAATGGGGTCACAAAAAGTTGGACACGACTGAAAAACAATTAAAACAACAACATCAGCACGTATTAAGTTCTTATGTGCTGGGCACTGTGCTATACATTGGAGATATAAAGAAGGGAGGGCAATTTCTATTCTGAAAAAGCTCCCAATTAATGGTCAGCAATGCCAATAGCTGAGACCTCCTCTTTTTGTACCCCTCACAAGCTCTATCTCTTGACTTCTTTACCTGCTCTATGAACATTCAACCAATCACAAGTTAGGGGAAAGAGACATAGGATATAGTAGATAAAGGCCAATGGTCATCTAAGGTACCAAGAACCAACCTGGGAATAAACTCCATAGCTCATGATTCCAAACTAATGAATTCCTCTACCTAAGTCATTAATTCCACAAAAAGATATTAATAGAACAAAATCAACAAGTAGGAATTTTTTTCCACCCATAGAAATTGTCATAAATAGAACTCATGAAAAGAAACAGAAAATGTTTCCTCAGTGGGATTCAGGTGGAATACCAAGCCAGGAAGGAAGAGAAAAAAACCTAGTTCACTAGCCAGAAAGTGTCTGAAGATAGTTTTAAACTCAGATCCTCTAACCTCTGGAACCAGCACTCTAGCCACTGTGCAGCCTACCAGCCCCAATTACCTAGACTTAAGAAAGTGATGGAGAAAATGTTAATGCCGCAGATTAACTTTAAAAGTGAATTTTTGGAGTGATTGTTAAACATTTACTACCACACCCTGGATGCACCTGGTTGTAAAGTGCTAGAATTATTGGATGATGACTTTAATAGCTCAGTTTCAAGCAAATGGATTCCTCCATGTGTTTTTTAGGCAAACTTATTTTGTTTTTTTCCCTGGGACATGAAAACAATTGATAGAAGCAGCATCTGTTTTCCCCTCTCCTAGGGTTGCTAATGTAAGCAAGGAAGAATAACAGATGGATTTTTTTAATAGATAGGATTTTGTGGTTTTCCAGCTGCCACAGCAGAAAGAGCCCCAGATTTGGAATGTCAGGCCCTGAATTTGGATCCCAGTTCTGCAAATTACTACTTACAATTCATTTTTCTTTATTGGATCTCAGTTTCTTTATGAAAGAGTTAGATTAGATAACTTCCATATCCTTTGTAGTTCTGAGTTTAGGACTTTGTCTTCTGTGGGAAAGAATGTTTTAAGACTCCACTTCCTTGGCAGATGATTTTTTTCTCTGACTACGTGAGTTTCATGGAGGTTAGTGAAGATGACAGTATTATGGGGAGCTCTCCAGTAAAAGAGCTTTCTGAGGGAAGACCCAATTGCCCTAAAACTCCCATATTCCTTGCAAGACTAATGAGTTGGACAAATTAAGTCCATTCTTTGTTAATCCACTATCCAGCACCAAGACCTTATGGAAAGGAGCCTGGACTTTGTTTTCTGTGGCGCCTCTCAGATCATGTTGGGAATTTCAGTGTTTCATCCTACTTTCACCTTTGAGACCCAGCACCTTCCCCTGGCTCTACCCTATTCAATGATTTATCTGGCCTTAAGTACAGAACAGGGAATGATAGGATCAGAGGTTCCTATATTTAGAACCATAAAGGACCCTGAAGGTCAACTAGTCCAAACTATTCATTTCATAGATAATGGAACTGGCACAGAAGAAAAGAGATTTTCTGAGAGTCACAGAGGTAATGGAAATCAGAACTGATAGTTGAGCCTACATATAGCTAGGTAGAACAGTGCATAGAGTGCCAGGCTTTGAGTCATGAAGAGCTGAGTTCAAATCCAGCCTCAGACTACCTCTGTGACTCTAAATGAGTCATTTAACCCCATGTGCCTCAGCTCCTTGTTGGTAAAAATGACTTGGAGGAAAAAAAAAAAGGCAAACCATTTCAGTAGTTCAGCCAAGAAAACTCCCAATGGGAAGAATGAAATATGTCTAAAACAATTGAACAATAACTCTAGCTATAAATTCATAGTTCTTTCCATGGTCTCTCACTATACTAGATATTCTCTTATAAAGTTTTGAATTTCAAATTGTCAACTAGGTAAAGTCCACCTCTTAAAATGCCCATTGTATGGATGAAGAAACTGAGCCTGATGGAAATGAAATACTTTGCCATGAATCACATAGTTAAGTGTCTGAGTCAGGATCTGAACTGAGAGTCTTCCTTACTCCATGCTGAAACTAGACACTAGTGCCAAGCCCTGAACCCATATAAGCCCACAGCTCAGGAGAGGCGGGGGAGATTGTGTTTGAAAACCACAAAGGAGATGTTTGGGAAGGAATTGGGGAAAACAATGAATAATCTTTCCAGAAACAGGTAAACATAGAAGCAGGAACAGTTTACAAAGGAACAGTTGACTCCAAGAGCTAGTTTGGGTCAGTTTCCAGATGGCTCTGTATAGAAAATTCAGCCAGAGAACACCAACAGCAAAGTGTCTGTGAGACTCTGTCTCATTACAGGCTCCTGATTGACTCTTTTTAGCAAATATGTTTATCCTCTGTCCACTGCATCTGCCTGGTTAGGTAACATAGAAAATAGATATATTAATCTCAGATGGTACTTCCACAAAATCAAGGTAAATCACTCCTCAGTTCATATCAAGTAAATCACTTAAACAATTGAATTTCGGTTACCTCATATGTAAAATGGGCATAATAATAAGACCAAACTGTTTCTTCCATTCCTTTGTATAATTTATAAGGGGAGGCTCACAAGTATGAACATTGTATATTTCATCACATTTTCTCAATGTTTTGGTTATTTTGCTGATTTCTGTTCTCAATTTCCTTAGAGAAAAAAAATAATATAAAGATTGGCTCTCTGAGGAGTAGGAAGAGATAAAGTGAAGAAACATATGCAATATAAAAAACAACACTCTTGTGTGTTATATTTTTATATATTTTAAAAATAAAAATTTTAGAAATAATGTAGCTCATAATGTTGTTATAAAGATCAAAGTCACATATATAAAGTAACACAGGTAGGCAGTCCAGTAGTTAGGCGTTTCAGCATGGAGTAAGGAAGACTCAGTTCAGATTCTATCTCAGACACTTAACTATGTGATTCATGGAAAAGTGTTTAATCTTCATCAGTCTCAGTTTCCTTATCTATAAAATGGGCATAATAACCCATAACCCACAACATATACACCTCCCAGATTTGTTGGAAAACTCAAATGAGACTGTATAAATGAAGTACTTTGTAAACTTTAAAAAGCACTATAAATGCCTCTGGTTCAAAACACTTTCATCTCTAAAAGGGGAATACAAGGAGCCCCAACAAGATAGGGTGGTTGTCAACAGGAGGAATACAGAGAGGCTTGGAGAGACTTACATCAACTGATGCTGAGTGAAATGAGCAGAACCAGAAGATCATTATACACTTCAACAATGATACTGTATGAGGATGTATTCTGATGGAAGTGGATATCTTCAACATAGAGAAGAGCTAATCCAATTCCAATTGATCAATGATGGACAGAATCAGCTACACCCAGAAAAGGAACACTGGGAAATGAGTGTAAACTGTTATTTCTACCTTCTGAATCCAATTCTTCCTGTGCAACAAGAAATTTCAGTTCTACACACATATATTGTATCTAGAATATATTGTAATATATTTAACATGTATAAGACTGCCTGCCATCTGGGGGAGGGGGTTGGGGGAGGAAGGGAAAAAATCTGAACAGAAGTAAGTGTAAGAGATAATGTTGTAAAAAATTACCCATGTATATGTACTGTCAAAAAAAAGTTATAATTATAAAATAAAAGAAAAGAAAAGAAAGAAAGAAAGAAAGAAAGAAAGAAAGAAAGAAAGAAAGAAAGAAAGAAAGAAAGAAAGAAAGAAAGAAAGAAAGAAAGAAAGAAAGAAAGAAAGAAAATTCATAAACCTTAAAAAAAAGATAGGGTGGTTGTAAGAGTTTAGTGATGACAATATGGAAAGCACTTTATGTAGGGTGTCCCAAAAATCTTAGTGCAATTTTAAGCAAAGTGTACTATGACTTTTGGGATACTTTGGATAAATGTAAGTGATTATTATTAAAGTGCTTTTTGAACCTTAGAGCTCTATATAAGTTAAAGTAATATAAATTTATTAAGTGCTAAGCATTGTTCTAAGTGCTGTGGTTAGAAAGACAAAAAAAAATCCCTGTCCTTGAAGAACTCTTAGTATAGCGGAAAAGACCTTAATACAATATCTTGCCTACACTAATCAGTCAATAGGCAACACTGGCTTGAAATAAAGCTGTTTGAGGGGCAGCTAGGTGGTGCAGTGGATAGAGCACCAGCCTTGAATTCAGGAGGGCCAGAGTTCAAATCTGATCTCAGACACTTAACACTTCCTAGCTGTGTGACCCTGGGCAAGTCACTTAACCCCAGCCTCAGAGGAAAAAAACAAAAAAAGAAAGAAAAAAAGAAAAAAGAAAAGAAATAAAACTGTTTGCTACAAACAAGTAGGATAAGCCAGCATAAATTTGAAGGTGATAAGTAGAGTGAAGGCATTAGAATTAAGGAAGAACAAAAAATGTTTCTTGTAGATAGTGAGATTTTTACCTGAGACTTGAAAGAAGCAAAAGACAGAGGCATTCTAGTCACTGAGGACAGAGAGTGAAAATTCCTAGAGTGGAGAGGAGTGTTTTGTGTGAGGAACAGCAAAGGGGCCAATTATTTTAAACTCATAGAGGGAAGAGGTTTGTTTGTTTGTTTGTTTTTTTGGTTGGGTTTTTTTTTTTTTTTGTTTTGCTTTGTTTTGTTTTGTTTTGTTTTGTTTTCATGTTTGCCTTTGAATCCCCAGCACTTATCACAGGATGTGGCATACATTAGGTGCCTGCCTAATAAATGATTTTGGTTGATTATTTCATTTGTCTTGATGTTCAATATTTCTGTTAAAATTTCACTACTACATCTTTTTCCCCATTTCTTGAGTGAGGAAAGATTCTGATCAGCACCGTGGACAGCACTTAGCCACTGTCCTCTCCAGATACCAGTGTGGAACGTCATCAAATTCTAGTCTGGGTGTTATATTACTGATGTTGTATGAAGCAAGTCTAGCAGGAATAACCATAAGTTTGCCTGATTTCTTTGCTAACAACCCAATGACCCTCACTTCTTGCAAGGTTGCTGCTTGTTGATTATAAAAATTATAGTGTTGGTTCTCTCCAAGCATCCCCCAAAATCTTCCATTTTGCTGAGATGCCTTTTTAACCTCATTGCAAGTGTAATATCTGCACAGGATGGCTGGTAATTACCAAAATGGCTGTTAGCCTAGACAGAGCAGCTCATTATTGAAATATCTTCAAATCAGATTGGAAAAATGTTCAGCTCCAATCTCTGGGATTTTTCCCTGTACTTTTTGTGACTGGGTCACTTAGCAGTGAGGTTAGGAGAAGTGTGTGATAATGAGCCCAATTTCCATTCTGTAGCTTCCATCCCCTGACACTGATTAAAAAACAAATTGGAGATGAGACTGAAAATGTGCCCCAGTGAAATCTGTGGCTTGAAGAATTCTCCAGCTGCAGCAGACCCAAAGAGTCATCTGATCCATCCCTCTGCTCCCAGCAGTATGGTGCCTGAAGCATGTTGTGGACATATTTCTGTGTCAGACAAGGTGTAACCTATTAGGGATTTATAGTTAGTCCCATTTCATACTGAACATGAAGATGGTAGCATCCCTATATCTAATCACCTGAGAGCGACCCCAAAAGACCAAGAATAAAGACTTTTGCTTATCCTGATTCCGGCTGATTCTAAGATATCCAGGGTCTCAACACGTGTCATCTTCCCATCAAGAAACTGAGAGCCTTTGCACATATTATTCAGGCCAGCCTAATAAATAGCCTTCTCTAAAGTCTGTTTGCTTATTGCTCTAAATGTTTCCCCTTCCAGAAACTTATATTCCTGGAGTAGCAAGGTAGTATATAAAAGAGTCAAAATTAAAATCTAGATCATCTACCATTGAAACCTAGTGTTCCAATGTCTTGACCTAAACCAAGGTTGACTTGAAGCCTCTTAGAATGTCCTGAATAATCCATGGAAACTGCCTTTCCCTTTTAGTGACAGAAGGCTTCTAAATTCTGTGATTTAAACAAAAATTTCATAAATATATTTCCCCCTCTGGTTTTGAGAGTCCAGAAAAGGTCCCCTATTGCCAAAGATACTTTGATTGTTATGTTTTCCCTCCACTAATCCTAAATGCACCTGTCCAGTTTAGTTTATGTCCTAGATAGGGGTAAAATGATTGTCTGCTGCTGATAATCCTGACCCTTAAAGCTCACCTCTCCTTCCCCTTTCCCCCTGAATATTGCAAAATCACGAAATCTCAAAGTTGAAGAGACAGTAGTCACCTAATATAAACCTTACCTGAACACAAGAATTACTGATGAAATATGTCCAACAAAATGTTCATCCAAATTGAAGACCTATAGTGAGAGACACCCTACTCATGAGTCAGTCCATTACATTTTGGGATGGTACTAATGAAGTTTTTTCCTTATACAAATACAGAAATGATGTCTTTAAGGAAGAATTTTCACTGTGGGATATTGAATTTGTAGTCATAGGACCTGCGTTAGAATCCTCTCTCTTCTACTTAGAAGCTGAATGCCCATAGGCAAGCAAGTCACTTTACCTCTCCCAGGTTTCTATTCTAACTCTGTAAATTACTGATGATTACAGATGACTTCTGGTGGTTCTTTCTGTTGCTGATTCTGTTTCTAGCTTTGTCTATGGTAGCAGCCTGTATATACCTTTTCTTTGCATTGTTCTACTGACTGGTCCCACCTGGACCATACAGGACAAAGTGAGGAACAGACCCAGAACATTTCAGCCATGCCTGAGCAGCCAGTAGTGAAAGCCAAAGCTGCCTTTCTTTAAAATGCTCTAATGAAATAACCCCAAGATATCAACTTTGGCTCTAAGGCTCATGCTCAGGGCCAAGAGACTGAGCGCTCTTAATAATTCAAAGTCACTCTTGCAGAACTAGTTGAATTTTCCTAATTTGTCAAAATAATGACCTTCATTCTTGAATCAGGACAAATGACATTTGAATAGTTGTCTTGGGGAAACTGATGGAGCATCCTGAGCTCAACTCTTTTCTTTCTTGAGTTGCTCTTTTAGAAGTCTAAGTGAGGTTATATGTCACTGTATTGGCCACTTGCTGCAGTATGTGGAAGTGGAAAGATCCAAAGTCCAGCTTCTATGACTTCTTGATCTCTCTATATGTGGTATCTAGCCTGTCATTTAGTCTATAGGCAGAACCATGTATAATATGTATCAGAGATCAGGAAGAGGATGACAGAAAAATGGGAACATAGTGGGGAAAAGAAAGATAAAACAGTAATCATAGGATAGACAGAATTATTGAAGTTCAAAATTGGAAGAGACTTCAAAAGTCCTCTTTCTTATACTATTTTTATTATATAATATAATGTATATAGTATCATATAAAGGTTTTATATATATAATATATATACACACATATATATAGTATATATTTTAGTATTTATTTAGAATTCATATCAATGTTACAAGTTTATCTAGTTTAATTGCCTCGTTTTACAGATGAGGAAACTGAGATGCATTGAGGATAAGGAACATATTGAAGTTCACACTATTAGTAAGTGGCAGAGCCAGGGTTCAAATTTAGAGCCCTGACTCCCAACTCAGTATTGAAAGTTCATCATTCTTGTCACTTCATCATACTAACTCAAAGTCAATTCTGGTCCAACCTAAACTGTTATGGGCCAGAACTTGAAACAAGGTGCTTATATACTTAGTTCACACCTTTAAAGGACTTTACACCTTTAAAGGAATTCACAATTTAGAGAGCATATATAAGGAGGAGTTCACAAGCCCACTAAAGGACAAGCCCACTCTTGGACTTCCAGGAGATTCGCAAGACCACAGAAACCCACAATCCCACATTCAGAAGCACAGTCAGTCATTCCAATTTCCACGTTTGTGCTAGCTGGAGACATTCAGAGAGAGTTCTCAGAACCAAGGAGAGAAATAGGCCTCTAAGAAAGCTAACAGGGCCCCAGGAAAAGATTCAGGATTTTGAAGGAGAAAATAAAGGATTTGGACTTTAACTCCTGGCTGCATTTGAGGTGATTAATGAAACTGAATTGAACTGGAACAAAGGCTGCCTCCAGAAGCCCTCCAAGAAATCTGTTCCCAGAGGAGATTATATTTTAGAGAAGAGAAAACTACACTAAAAATAAAGTAAATCCCCAAAACAATACTCAATAAATGATCATTTAGCCTTTCTTTGAGGATCCCCAACAAGGGGAAGCCCATTATCTCCAACAGCAGTCCATTCCACTTTGGAGCAGCTAATTGTTAGGTTATTCCCCCTGACACTAAGCCTCATTTGATTTTGATTTCTGACCATTTCTCCTTGTTCTTCTCCCTGGAGCTAGGAAGAAAAGTCTTACCCCTTTATCAGCCTTTCAAGTACTTATATACTTCTATTCAAGATATAGCATCTCTAAGGGCTCTCCCAGGTGTGAATCTCTGATTCTATAATCCAATATCCCCCCAAACTTCTCTTTTTCAATTCTCAGCTCCTTCAACCCAAATCTATTAAACAATCAAGGCAGAATTTGAACCCAAGATTCTAAGTACAACATTCTAGTCAGTATACCACACTGCCTCTCTATTATATTGAAATATGTAGTAAATCATATTTAAGCATAATATGGCAGTGTGATATAGTGGGAGCAGGTTGGATTTGTAGTCAGAGAACCAAAATTCAAATCCTAAATTTACCACCTGCAATTCCCTGGGCAGTTCATTTTACCTCCCTCAATTCCTAATTTCCAACTCAGTAAAATGAGAAAGTTGGAATAGATGGCCTTTTAATTTCCTTCTATGATTTTAAGTCATTTCACTTTATTGAGTAGAGGTTCCTCACCTATAAAATAGTAATAGCTTTAAGGTTTGCAAAGTTTTTATACTAGTATTCTCATTTCATCTTCAAAGCAATCTTGTGTGATGAAGGTGCTATTATTATTATTCCCATTGTATAGGTGAGGAAACTGAAGCAAAGAGAGATTAAGAGACTTGCTCAGAATCATACAGCTAGTGTCTGAGTCAGAATTTGAACTCAGTTCTTGACTTTTCCAAGTCAAATCCTAGCTACCTCACCATCTAGCTGCTTCTAATATGAGAGGTTTGCAAAAAAGATGATCTCCAAAGTCCCTTCCAAATCTAAATATGTCATTTTAAGCCAAGGGTTAACCCGGGATCCAAGCATCTCACTTGCTAGACAAAAACTCTGACCTCTAGTTCACTGGCACAAATCATAAAGTTTCCTGACTTTCTGACCCTGTCTTCAGCAGGCTCCCACCCACCAAGTATCATGTCCTCACTCTCTCAGAAGGTCTTTTTGCCATCTGTGCTTTTATGTCCATTGGAGGGGATGTCAAAGATACACACAGCAAATGCTCCCTTTTGCTGCTAGATCTGCATTTGTGCTTTGTCTGGGAGAGCTGGAATTCCCCCCAAAAGAAACCACTTCCACAGGAGTCTCATAAATCCAGGAAAGTAATTGCTTACACTAGGATCCATGGCTGCAGACCATGGTCTCAGCTTCATTTCCTCTTTTATTAGTGCAATCTACCATCCCGCCATTAGCTAGACACACTAAAATGAGTTTATCAACTTACCCTTTTCCTTTCTAACATATCCCAGCAGTAGGGAGGCTAGTACATCACTGCTGACTTGGACAAAGGCTCTGATAGTGGAGAATGGTTGTGAAGTATACCACGGCCACTCACGCTTGCTGTCCATCCACTTCTACCAGACTTATATTGTCTTTAAACAGAAACATGCCTGTGTAGAAGACCATATCTCCAGGGGAGATTCTCTGAATGGGCAAAAGAGAAATGAATACATTTGGTTCTGTCTGTCCCACCCCTATCCTGTGCTTTATTCTCGTCACACTTAGGGAGCAAAGGTCATTCATGAGAAGAGAGGCAGCATTGCATGGTGAATAAAATGTCAAACTTGGAATCATAAGGGAAGAAATTAAGAGATAGAAGCCATCTAATTCACTTCAACCTTATTTTATAGATGTGAAACCAAGGATCAAAGAAATTGAGGGTCTAACTAAATCTTCTGACATTTACTAGCTTTGTAATCATGGGCAAATCACAACTTCTGTGAGCCTCAGTTTCATCATCTGAAATATGAGGGGATTGAACACAATAACCTCTAAGTTCCTTTTGAACTCTAAATCTATGTTCCAACAATAGTCTTGTTTTAAGGCCAAAGGACCATATATTTAAAACTGGAAGGGATTTAATGCCCATTAAGTCCAGCCCCTTCATTTTTCAGACAAAGAAATAGAACTGCAGAGCTTTTAAATAATTATATACAAGATAACTAGACGCAAATACCTTCTCTGATTCTCAAGAACTTTATGACTATTCACACAAACTTTTTGAACTTCATTTTCCCCATCTGTAAAATTAAAACAATGATACTCCTTCATAGAATTGTCATGAGCATCAAATGAGATACAATAAAAAAGCACTTTGTAAATCTTAAAACATTATACATAATTATATCTAACATTTTCAGAACAATCTTTTTTCTTAGTTGGACATGTGATTTCAGTGGTGCAGGGATGAGTATTTACACAGGTCAGCACATTGTCTGCATCTCATAGCCTTAAAGTATTACCTACCAGGAATTTGAATGTCTTGCCATAGGTCATATAGCTGATACATGTACGAGGCAGGATCCGTGTCTTCTCGGAGCTGAGGCTGGCATTCCATCACCAATCAAATTACTGTTTTTAAATTAAATTTTGTCAAGAACATGACATGAATTATATCAGCTAATCCTCACAACAGTTCTATGAAGTAAGTACTAGGATAACCCATATTACCCATAAAACAGTTGCAGAAACTGAGGTCAAGGCCAAACAGCTAATAAGTGTTCAAGGCAGGATTTGAATCCATGTGTTCCTGACTCCTGGTCTAGAGCTCTCTCCATGAGATAGTGTTTATTATTATTATTATTATTATTATTATTATTATTATTATTATTATTATTATATGTGGCAGAAGAACATTTATCTGACCACATTTAACTGGACTAACCACAGCCCCACCTTCAGCTAGAGAGAGTTACCTTCCATGACCTTTCCATTTTGGTTGAGTTCTAACAAATAACTGGCAACCCCAGTAAGTATTTAAGTGGCAAGATAGTGAGAAGGACCTTGTGACTCATGATTCTGTAAAGGACTCAAGAATAATATTCTAAATGGGGAAATATATACACCAAGATATCTCTCCTTCAGGGGCCAGTCTCCCTGGGACTCTACTAATGGCAAGGCTATAGATCGGGCAATAAACAAACAGAGTCGAGGAGTGTTAGGAAGAAAAACTACCATCTGGTATTTTCTTATTTTAAATAATGCTTTCCAATTCTGAGATCAGTTATTTCTACCCAATGAATAAGCACACCTCCTAAGAGCACCCTCTAATTTGTTTTTCACAAAAAGGCAAGTATTAATGATTCTACCTTAGTGATACTTCTGCTGGTTGACAAGGTGGAAGAAAGTAAACTCCCATTTCACTTCCATTTTCTAGACAAAGTGGGAACTTGAGTTTTGGTTCGGACACTGGTTTCCTCCTTCCTTCCCTCTTTTCAAACATTTTTTCAAACATGGCTATCCTCAGGGAGTACACAGTCTGTTTGGGGAGCCTGGACATGCTCAGATAAAGGTTAAGAAACCATGAAGAAGTGGAAGACAACTATGAGACATCAGAGATGTCTCCAGGCTGTAAGTTATAGACAAGTAACAGACTTTTTCAGTGCATTTTCTATGGCAGGATGGCTCATTTCCTTTTAAGAGAGAGTCATCTTAAGAATGAAGAACATAATTTGAATACTTTGTTGCCCTTTAGACTGAAAGAGAGGAATAGTGTCAAGGCAGAAGAATTAAGTTAAAGGAGTTTTCTCTACATGAGGTAAGTGATTTCCAACACACAGCCATGGGAATGTTCTGATCTGAAAATCCAGCCCTGAGAAAAGAGAGGCAGTAAAGTATGGGGAAAGAGAAGTAAGCTGATGCTAGCATTGGAAGATCTAGGTTCCAATCCTGATATTGTTTATTATTATCTATTTATGAGGCAAATCAATTTCTCTATCTGGAAAATGAATGAGTGGAATCAATGATTTCCAAGATTCCCTAGTCAAAAGTGGAGGTCAGGAGAAAAATTGAAAGCCTGTGCAAACTCAAGGCAGTTAGGTGGTTCAATGGATGATGGTTCAATGGAAGAAGATTTGAGTTCAAATCTGTCTTCAGACACTTACTAGCTATGTGGCCCTCAGCAAGTTACTTAACCCTGTTTGCCTCAGTTTCCTTGTCTGTAAAATGAGCTGGCAAAGGAAATGGCAAACCACTCCAGTATCTTTGCAAACAAAACCCCAAATGTAAGTCACGATGAGTTGGACATGACTGAACAATAACAAAAGAGGACTCTTGAGGGCCAGAGATGGAATTTGGAAGTTAGAGAACATCTAGCAGAACAATTGCGCTGGAAAATAGAATATGTGTGGACAATATTGTGAAATTATATATAGGTAAGGTCTAGGGACAGAGACTATTTATGTGATTCCATAAGTATAAAGAAACACAAATGCAGGCTGGCAACTTAGTGGCATCTTATAATTATAGAGAATTGACTTGAGCATTGACAAGAGACTTGCCCAGACACACAACTAGTATGCCAGCCTTGAAAGATGGACCAGAGATACATTAAGGAGAGTTTAAAATGCCAAATCAAATTTGAAAAATTAGAAACAATAAGGAACCACTGATACCTTTTTGGGGAAAGAGCATTTTAATCATTAACATCTCTTTAGCAACTTAAGGTTTACATAGTACTTTGTTCTCAGCACCCAAATGAAGTAAATTGTATTAGGATGATGAACCATTTACAATTAAGGAAACTGAGTTTTTGAATGATAAAGTGACTTGGCCATTTTTAATAAGTGAATGAGCTGTAACTCAAAACTAGGTTTTCTGATTTCAAGTTGAGTCTTCCTCTTTCCACAATAGAAAATTGACTCTCAGGGCAGCTAGCTGTTGCAGTGGATAGAGCACCAGCCCTGAATTCAGGAGGACCTGAGTTCAAATTTGGTCTCAGACACTTAACACTTCCTAGCTGTATGACCCTGGGCAAGTCACTTAGCCCCAGCCTCAGAAAGAAAAAAAAAGAAAGAAAAAAAATTGACTCTCAAAGCAATACAATGGTAGTAAACTAACATTCTTTAAGAGCTTATTGTGTGGCAGACACTGTGCTTAGAACAGAGATAAAATACACAGAAAAGAAGGACAGTTCTTACCTTGAAGGAAAGTCTAATGGGAAAAGAGCTGGGGAGGGGAGGGCAGAGGTATCTAGGTAGGGAAAGAGGAGCAAGGAAAGAATGGTGAATTCCAAGAAATCACAAACAAAATCAAGAGGATAATGGATCCTAGCCAGCTTGGACTTTTCTCCAAAATAAGAGGCTACAGATGGAGTTCATAATCGAGAGACTAATGATAATATTAATAATAAATAGTGAATATTTATATAGTGCTTTCTATGTCCTAGACACTGTACTAAGCATTTAATAATTATTACCTCATTGAAAAAAGGAAGCCATCATGGATGTTCTGAGATGAGAAAAGCAGAGTGGAAGATATCCTCCCAAGGCAAGAAGGCCCCAGTTGCACAGGGAATATCTTGGATGAGGCAGCACTTGAGGTATAATGGCAAAGTATGGAGATAGGAAGTAGAAAGGAATAAAAATGGGCTTTGGCCTGATACCAAAATGAAATCCCAAGAAGAAATAAGTAATAGGGTTGCAGAGAAAGAAAGCTGTTCCAGAATAAGGAGGGTGAAAAGGCAACTGAGGCATCATGGCAGCCAAGTCTGGAAAGTTAGAAAAGTTCAAAAGTTAGAAGCAGACCTGGGAGAGGAAAAATACTAGATGTCTTCCATTGTTTTTTTGGATTCCTTATAATAATTGTCCTTTTAAAATTATGACATTTAATGATTCATAATCATTAGAAAGATATAAATTAATATTTTTGTCAGCTATGAGCAGTTTTTGATCTTTGAAAAGTTCAGGCCAGGCTCTTTATCTATCTCTACCATATGCCCATGATTGATGGGCTAATTTAATGGGCTTTGATTCTACATGACCATTGCTGGAATAATTTGTATGTTTCACCCACTTTGCTTTTCTAATCTAGATGGTTAGCTGAGGGAGTTTTGTAGTATTCTAGAGCTTCAAACAATACCCCTTTTCAGAGGTGAGAGATCCATGAGGGTGGTTACATTACACTATTTAAAGATTTTTTTATATTTTGATAAACTATCAAATTTCCCATCCTCTTCTCCTCTTCTCCTTTTTTTTATTTCTTCTTCAAAAAATATTATGGAATGAATCCATTAAAGAGGAAAGGAAGAAATACTAGGGAAAAACAAGACATTAATAAAAACTCATTTTAAAATATGTCACCACAGAAATCCTTATGTATGGTTGAGTAACCCTGTTTCTATTTAAATTTGACCTCACTGACATAGAGACACTTGAGCTGAGCTTGGAAAGAAGCTAGGTATTCAGTGAAGCAAGTGATGGGAAGGAAGTACATTCCAAGCATGCGTGCCCACTTTTGAAAAGGCATGGAGAAGGAAAAAGTAGTGTGCTAAAAAGTTGGTTCACAGCAGCTCAGAAAAGTTGATTGTTAAATTTTCAGTGTGAACATTTATATCTTGAAAATCTACAAACCAAGGCTGGATTTATTTCCTTGTTAATTGTCTAGTAAGTGAAGAAGAAAATGTTAATAATAAGATTAAACTCAAAAATGTATTGTGTGCATAGATTTCTTTTTTTATATATAGCTTTTCAATTTACAAACCATATGCATGGGTAATTTCTCAACATTGACCCTTGCAAAACATTATGTTCTAACTTTCCCTCTCGTTCCCCCCACCCCCTCCCCTAGATGGCAGGTAGTCCAATATGTCAAAGTATATGTTAAATCCAATATATGTATAAATCTTTATACAGTTATCTTGCTTGTGTATAGATTTCTTTCTGAAGAGTTGATTGTTAAACATTTACCAACCCACCCCTGCTATTTTCCATAGGCTTATCTGACAAGAGTTTGAAGAAGAGTAATATACAGTAGGACTTGAAAAATAGAGCCATAATATTTAAGGTTTTTAGGATCAAACAGATGAATGTGTGTGTCTATCCTATATACAATAAAGAACTAGTGGAACTTCTTGAGCAGGAGAGTGCCATAGGCCCGTGCTTTGAAAATGTCAATTTGATAGCTCTGAGAAGGATAGATGGGAGAGGAGAAAAAATAGAGGCAGAGAAACTAATTAAAAATCTATTACAACAACCCTAAGGAGAACTGATGAGGGCCTAAAAAGTAGGGTGATGATCCAGCTCCCCAAATGATCATCCACCCAGTCTTTGAGAGACAGTTCTCAATCTCCTACTATGAGCCAGGCACTAATGCTAAGCACTGGGAATACAAAGGTTAAAAGTTCCTTCCCTCAAGATCTCCCAGTCTAATAATGAAGACAACAAGCAAACAGCTATATATAAAGTAGATATAGATGGGATAAGTTGTAGAGAATCTAGCAGTTCAGCTAGATGGCTCAGTTGATAGAGCTTTAAATATAGGCATATGACCTTCAGAAAGTTTCTTAACCCTGTTTGCCTCAGTTTCCTCATCTATAAAAATGAGCTAGAGAAGGAAACAGAATACCATTATAAGATCTTTTCTAAGAAAACCCCAAATGGGATCACAAAGGGTCAGAAATGATTGGATAACAATGACAATTAATGGAGGGGAGATTTCAAAACTGAGGGAGATCAGGAAAGCTTCTTGTAGAAGGTGAGATCTCCACTGAGATATGAAGCAAAACAGGAAACTAGGATGTGAAGATGCAAAGGGAGATTGTAAAACTACCTTGAGTGAATAGGGAACCTGATCTGTATTCAGGAATCATGGAGCTTAACCCCACAGAGGACACGTATTAGCTCTGTGACTCTTGGAAAATCATTTAAAAAATCTTTTTAAGCTTCGTTTTTTTTGTTGAACTCAATGATTTCTAGGATCCATTCTAATCTTAAATCTAGGATCCCTTCTTAACACTGCTAGATTGCTCCTCTTTCAGGTAATACTCAGCCCATCAAGGCCTCAGGAACAATTATCATAATCTCTCTTTGTTTTCTTCTCTGCAAATTAAATATACTCATTTCCTTTAACTTATTATGGTCTGATCTCAATGACCTGATTTGTGTTTTGAAGGGATCAAAGGATCTTAAGAAGCAAAGTCTGAGGATGGAGTTCCTTCCAGCTGTATTGTTATTGTAAGATGCTAAGGAGTTCTTAAACTATTGGAAACATGGTTCCATGATTGTTGCCATGTCTACACATATGAGGCAGCTATCAAGTGTAGACTCTCAGATGAATTTAACATTAATAATTTTATCATGTTTTTTCTCTGATCAGTGAAGCATTTAATACAAATGTACATAAAATGTTTATTGGCTGAGGCTTCTAGAATCCCTGTTCATTTTTCAAGAGATCACAAGGTGAAGAGGGAAAAAAAAATCTCCATTTTGATATAAATGACTGGAAACATCAAAACCTTAATCAAGGAGATGTGTGCTTTGGTACATTTAGTGTGTGGATGATGGGAAAGCCCTTTGGCAAATTGTGTTCATCTTTTTTATGATCATCTCTCTTGGCCTTAATGATTGATAGACAAGTCCATTGGTCCTTGGCAATAAATGTTTCTCTTTAAAGCCAGCTTTGAAACAAACAAGTTAGTTATTGTCTATATACTATCCTCTCAAACACTGCTTCTCCAGTGTGGTCTCATCGGGCTGCCGATATCACTGGCAAGTGATGAAACAACGGCTGCTGCTCTTGGTCTCTGGGTATTGGGTTGACAGATGTGCACTCAAATATGGTGCACCCTTTCATGCTGGGCTCTGCTTCCCTGTGCAGTTGCTCAATGTTTCTGTTAAAGTTCCTTATTGCTACTTGGCTGGATAAAAACATAGGATGATAGCTCATATATCTATCTGACTATAAAAAATGGATCAAAATAGAATCATGTAAATTCAACGGAATGTTAATTTATTACCTAACATAAAACCAACTCTTGCCAAGTGAATAATGATTATATTCAATTATTCCCTTATTGTTCACCCACTCTCCGGACAGTACTTGCATATTTCTACACAATAATTAAGCCAAATCCCCTCGTTCCAGATGGGATACTTCCAGACTTGAGTGGGCTAGTGTACAAGAGATGTAATTTTTCCTAATTAAACAGAGAAGAGAGAACCCAGAGTGGAACTTATCTTTGGTATTCATGACATTTCCGTCTTTCTCATGGGTAGTCCACTGTATTATTATCTCTGTCAACAAACAGGATTCTTCTTCCAAAACAATGGATGAGGTCATTGAATCAAACAGCTTGAAGTAGGCTTCCAGAGAACCACTAGCTCCTTTTCTGAGTCTCACTTGTTCCATGATATAATCAAGATAATTATGCTTCCCCTCTCCTTTCAAGGAGTTGTTGTAAATACCAAATGACATAAGGTACAAAATTGCTTAATAAATATCCAGAGGGGTATAAGGTGGTTAGGCTATTTGTATTGGCAATTTTAGTTCTTATTAATCCTCCCACTTAACTCAATCAACATATCCAAACTATTTCCCCAATAGTTTTAGAACCCACTATTTTGTTTCTATCTATTCAACAACTTGTAATAGATTATTACAACAATCTCCCAATTGTTACTCCTGCCTCAGATTTCTCAATTTTCTATTCATCATACTACTACTACTACAACACACACACACACACACACACACACACACACACACACACACACACACACCCCTACCTGATGAGGTGATTTTCATAAAGCCCAGAGATCTGACCATTTGGGATCAATCAATGCTAATCAACAAACTTGACTGATTTCCAATGTCCTCAATGATTAAACTCCTCTGTGTAGCATTTAAAGCTCTTCACAATCTGACCCCAAACTACCTTTACAGACTTACTGCACAATTCCCCCCTTCACATACTCTATAGCCCAGCCAAATTCTCCTTAATATTCTTCATACATGAAACTCCATTTTCCTTCTCCATGCCTGAAATCTCCATCCTTACCTTTGCCTTTTAAAAGTTGTCTTGGAACTACATGAGATCTTTATTAAATCCCTCTTCCCTAATCTTTCTTCTAGTGCCCTCTTTTTTAAAACAAATCTACAATAAATATATTATCTATCAAATACAGTTATAGTTATAGACATATATAGATACTCCTTCAACAAATTGTAAACTTGCAGTCAGAAACTGGTCTATTTTTTTAATGTCTTTGAAGGCAGCTAGGTGAAAGAGTGGATAAAGATCTAGCTAGACTTGAGATCAAATCTAGGTTTAGATACTCGCTCTGTTACCCTAGGAAAATCACAACAGCTGTCAACCTCAGTTTCCTCTTCTGTAAAATGGATATAATAATAGCATCTACTTTTTAACTTTATACTGAAGATAGAATGATGTAGTATTAATTATTATTGATCAGAGATAAGCAAATTAGGACAACTTTGAGGTGTCACTATACACCTCTCAGCTTGACTAAGATGACAAGATAATGATGAATGTTAGAGGACATGTGGAAAAATTGGGACTCTAATACATTGTTGGTGAAGTTGTGAACTGATCCAACCATTTTGGAGAGCAATTTGGAACTATCTTCAAAGGTCTATCAAACTGTACATACTCTTTGATCCAACAGTATCTCATAAAAATCATATGTGCAAAAATGTTTGTAGCAGCCCTTTAGTAGCAAGGAACTGGAAACTGAGTGGATGCCTGTCAGTTGGAGAATTGTGGAATAAGTTGGTCTATGAATTTTATGAAATATAATTGTTCTATAGGAAACAGTTGGCAGGATAATTAAGAGAGGCCTGGAAAGACTTGCATGAATTGATGCTGAGTGAAGTGAGTAAGCCCAGGAGAATAATGTACACAGCAACAGCAAGATTATACAATAATCAATTCTGATGGATATGACTCTTTCCAACTGCAAAATGATTCAGGCCAGCTCCAATGTTCTTGTGATGCAGCGAGCCATCTACATACAGAGACTGGACTATGGGGACTGAGTGTGGATCACAACATAGTATTTTCACTTTTTTTAATTGTTGCTTGCTTACAATTTGTTTTCTTTCTCTTTTTTCCTTTTTGATCTGATTTTTCTTGTGCACCATGATAATTATGGAAAGTAGAGAAGAATTCCATGTGTTTTAACATATTTTGGATTACTTGCCATCTAGGGAAAGGTGAGGAAAAGGGAGGGAAGTTTTTTGGAACACAAGGTTTTGCAAAGATTAATGTTGAGAATTATCTATGTATATGTTTTGAAAATAAAAAGCTTTAATAAAAATGGCAGTATTTAAAATGTGCTTTCCTAACCTTAAAGTGTTATATAAATGCTGGCTAGTATTATTTATTATTCTTAACCCTTTGCACAATGCCTATAATATATAAATGTTTGTTGACTGGTAAATTAACTGATTGGTAATCTGATTTCTTAATAGATTTATTTGTCCAATTGCCATTGTCCAATACCTAATATGGATAAGACTGCCAACTAGGTATTGAATAGAATGCCAGCCCTAATATCAAGAAGTCCTGGGTTCAAAGATAGTATAGACATTTACTAGCTGTGTGACCCTGAGCAAGTCATTTAACCCTGTTTGCCTCATTTTCCTCATCTATAGAATGAACTAAAGAAGAAAATGACAAACCATTCCGGCATGTTTGCCACAAAACCCCAAATGAGATCACAAAGAGTCAGATACAATTGAAAAATAACTGAACAATAAATGTGCCAGGAACTGTGTCCCCTGCTAGGGATACACAATTTAAATTTGCACAATTCCTGCCCTCAAGGAGCTTATATATTGCTTCAGAGGTTATAAATTATGAAAATAAGTATAATAATAAAGGAGTAGCTAAGTAATCTAATGGATAGAGTGCCAGACCTGGAGTCAGGAAGACATGAGGTCAAATATGACCTTAGATACTCACTGGCTGTTATCATGAGCAAATCATTTTATCCTCTTGCCTCAGTTTCCCTATAAGTAAAATGGGAATAATAAAAAGTACATGTCTCCCAAGGTTGTTGTGAAGATCAAATGAGATATTTGTGAAGTGCTTAGCACATTGCCTGGAAGATAATAAAAGTTACATAAAAATTGTTGTTGTTATTATTATTGTTATTATTACCTATGATTATATGATCATAGACAAGTTACTCTTAAGTTCTCTTGCTACTCTTTAAGACTATAAGTTACAGTAATCAACACCAGTAGAGTCAGTTTCTTCACTGAGAGATCCCTATGTCAATGAAATTACATTGACTAGATGTACACCTATCATTATTTTTTCTTTTGCAAATTCAATAATTTAATGGAAATAGTAGCAACAAAAGGCCATCGAGAATCAGCATCCCAAGTATCTGCCTCACATAGTAATTGGATGGCTCAAATGACAGTATGGAGATAGATAGATGGATAGATAGATAGATAGACAGACAGACAGACAACAGATAATACATATTAGATAGATAGATAGACAGACAACGAATGATTGATATTAGACAGACAGAGATAGATAGATAGATGACAGACAACAGATGATAGATAGACAATAAATAGATGAATAAATAGATCGATAACAAATGATAGGTAGGTGGACAGACAACAGATGCTAGATATTAGATAGATAGATAGATAGATAGATAGATAGATAGATAGATAGATAGATAGAAATACAAATGCATATATAAAGCATTTTATATCCCTTAAAGCACTGAATAATCATAAATTATTGCTCTTATTATTGAGGGAGACCAATATGGTGCCCAGTGTCCTTGTCACTAGAACACATGATTATAATATATAAGCAAGATAATACTCGCAGTTGGTTTTTAATGTTCTCTATATGAAACTCAGTGGTTCATGAGCCTTTGAGGCCACATTTAGTGCTAAGGACTGGCTGCAGGGATTCAGGATTATTCTCCTCTTTGTAACTGAAGACTCAGAATCTGTTGTCATGTTTTCTTCCAACCATGGTACTTTAAACTTATAGAGCATTAGCTCCTGCTGAGCATAAAGATTTCATGATGGTTCAGACATGGAATGATCTTTGTTTCTTGCTTTCAAACTGGGAAAATTACCTGCCATTTTAGACTCTAAGGTTAGACAAAAGGACCATTCTGTTTCATACAGGGAATAGATTCAGCATCAACCTCCACGAAACCCACGGTTAAAAGTTCTGCCATGCAGTTTAGCAAAGGCCAATACACTGGTATAGCACCTGAAAAATAAAAATGAGGTTGGGGTAAAGATGAAAATTGTAGTCCATTCCTCAAGCTGTAAATGTTCACAATCAACAAAGGCACCAATGCTGAAGCCCAGAAAAAATTAAGTATAAGTGGGCATAAGGGTACACTTATTTCCTAAGTGACCCTGGACAAGTGACTTCACCTCTTTATGCCTCAGTTTCCCAATCTGTAAAATGAGGAAGGATAGAAGAAATGGTTTCTAAGGTTCCTTCCAATTCTAAATCTATGTTTTTATGACTAGTTACTTAACTTTCCTTGTCTGCAAAATAAATGGAATGAACTAGATGACCTTTAATTCCCCTTCCATGTTCAAAATCTATGATCCTATAACTAGTTATTTTACTTTTATGGGCCAGAAAATGAGGGGGGTGGGCTGAATGGTTTTGGAGATTCCTTTTAACTCCATATTTATGATCCTATAATTTCAAGAATAACAGCTAGGTGATACCATAGTGGATAGAGTACTGGGCCGGGAGTCAGGAAAACTCATCTTCCTGAGTTCAAATTTGGCATCAGAGACTTACTAGCTATGTGACCCTGGGCAAGTCACTTCACTCTTTTTGCTTCAGTTTCTTCATTTGTAAAATGAGCTGGAGAAGGAAATGACAAAGCACTCTAGTATTTTTGCCAAGAAAACTTGGAATAGGATCAAAAAGAATTAGATATAACTGAAAAGCTACCTAACAATAACAACACTAACAGTATCTTATTAATATACAGATAACATTGAGGTTTAGGTAGTACATTTCAGAAAAGATGGTGTTGTAAATTAGAGATTATCCAGAGAAAGATAAGCAGGATGGTGAATAGCCTAGAGTTCATATTACATGGTGATTATCTGAAAAAACAGGATGTGTAGCCTGGGGGAAAGATTTTGTATTAGGGAAGAGAACATAAAATATGGCAGCTGTCTACAAATATTTGAAGGGCAGTTATGTAGTGTTAAATATTCTTCTTGACTTCAGAGGACTTAGAACTAAGAGAAATGGGTGGGAAAATATAAAGAAATAAATTAATGCTTCATATAAAGAAAAACTTCCCAACAGTTTGAACTTTACTGAAGTAGGATGGGCTTTGATAAAAGATAATGAGTTTTCCTCATTGGAAGTCTTAAAACAGACTAGATTATGTTTAGTCTCAATATCATGTTTCAAGAAGACCATTGATAAGCATGAAGAAAAAGACTGGGACAGTGGAAAGTTAAGAGATCAAACACTCGTTCCTGACTTAACAATGATAAGCAACCCAATTTTCCATCAAAAGGGAAGAAATCATTCCACTGGCTTAGCCATGATTGGAGCAGAACATTGAGTTCAGCTCTAGGCACCATCTTTTAGGAAGGACATTGCTAGGTTGGAAGATGCCCTCAGGAAGGCATCCAGGATGATGAAAGGGCTTCCTGATGATACCATATGATTACCAGTGCAAAGAGCTGGAGATGTTTAGCCTAGAGGGAAAAAATGACTTTAATGGAACATTATAGCTTTCATCAAGCATTTAGAGAACTCTGATGAGGAAAAGAGATTAGATTGGTTTTGCTTGGCTCCAGTTTAATGTTAGCACCTTGAAGGCAGGGACTGTTTGATCTATGATTTTATAGGCCAAGGCCTAACCCAGTGCCTAGCATGTAGCAGATTTTTAATAAATACTTGTCAATTGTCTCCAAAGGACATAAGTAGGAGCAATGGAATGGTTTGGGGAGAGAAGTTGTGAAGAACAAATTTGAACTTTGGTGAAAGAAACAAACTTTCTAATAATCAGAGCTAACCTAAGGTAGAATTATAATAAATGATATTTGTAAAGTCTTTGGAACAGTGTGCTTAAATGCTTTATAAAAATAATCTCATTTGATTCTCAGAGATAAATACTCATTATCATCCCCATTTTACAGATGAAAAAACTGAGACAAGCCCATGGTCATGTAGCTAGTAAGTGTAGGAATTGGATTTGAAATCAAATCTTCTTGATTCTAATGGTCTATCCACTATACTATTTAATGTTCCTGGTAAATAGCATGCTCCCAATCCATGGAGTTCCTAAGGCTAGATGAACTACTTAATGAAGATGCTGTAGAGAAGACTCTGGTTTGGGTACAGAATGGGCTAAATGGCCTCTGAGCTTCCCTTCCAAGTTTGAGGCTCCATAACTGTAGGTCAGGAAAAGAAGGAGCCAAGATAATTGATGAACTGGGTATTTATTTTCCCTTAATACAAAGTCAGTCAGGGTTTGCTTCAAGATTATACCAGGGGAGCAAAGAGAAAAACTGAGAAGGAATGGTGGGCAGAAATGAGATACTCTAGAGCTTTTTCAAACTTTTTAAATAGGGGGCAGTTCACTGTCCCTCAGACTGTTGGAGGGCGGGACTATAGTAAAAACAAAAACTCACACTCTGTCTCCACCCCTCAGCCCATTTGCCATAACCCAGCGGGCCACATAAACGTCCTTAGCGGACTACATCTGGCCTACGGGCCATAGTTTGAGAACCCCTGCTCTAGAGTTACATTAAAAAATTGTTATCACTGAGTGTTGACTTTGCCACCTTTGAAGCTGGGGCTCACCTGCCCATTACAAACACTATGGCAGACCAGTGACACTCACATGAGAAGCATCTCACTCCCTGATAGAACTGGCCTCTTGCCCAGAGCAGTAAGTTCTTTTAATATGTTCCATTGAATATTTTATTCAAGTATATTTCACCATAGAGCATCTATTGATGTTTGCCACAAAACCAGAACACCAAATAAATTTTATTTCTGAAATTAATTGGAAGCAACATTGTTCAACTGTGAAGCCCTGAAAATGCACCTGGGGGTGATTAGTGTATCTGAAGACATATCAGAAAGACATCTGTAATCCTAATGGGTCAGTGATGAGCTTTGATCATTCTCTGAGGCCTGATCAATGAGAGCAAGACCAAATTTCTGAGTGCTAATAAGTAGGGACTGTGATTTCTTAAGGACTCTGGGAAACCAAAGAAGCAGTACCATCATTCCAAGTGCCCAACACCAGGTGGGATGGGTGTGAATGGCAGACAGAGTCATTGATTATCAGGTATGAGGATCCTCACTGAGTGAACACACTCTATAAAAGGTTGATTTGAATATCTGTTGTCATTGGCAAAAATAGTTTGGCAGTTCCCTCAATTTCCAATTGAGGACGACAAGTTAGTGGAAAGAGATATGTATTGGGAGTCAAAAAATTTGAACTTAAGTGCTGGTTCTGCCAATTCAGAGTTGTATAACTATGCAAATAGCTTCCCCTCTCCAAAGCCTATTTCCTTATCCATAAAATGGAAGTAATTTTATCTTCCCTTCCTATCTCATAGGCTTAGAGGTCTGGAACAGTGTTACCTTTGTATGTATATCCACAAAGCTTGACACAATGTCTGGCCCATAATCAGTGCTTAATAAATTTTATTTATTGATTGATTGATCAATGAATCAAATGAAACTATCTTCTAGAAGGTAGAGAACATTTCAGTAGAAAGAACACTACATTTGAAGTCATAGAATTTGGGTTCCAATCTCATTTCTGATACTTACTATTTGACTGGTTTCAGGCAATTCTCCTAATTTCCCCAAGGGTCAATTCCCTCAGCCATAAAATGATGGAGTTGGACTAAATGGCTTGGTTGGAAGAAAGAAAGAAAGAAAGAAAGAAAGAAAGAAAGAAAGAAAGAAAGAAAGAAAGAAAGAAAGAAAGAAAGAAAGAAAGAAAGAAAGAAAGAAAGAAAGAAAGAAAGGAAGGAAGGAAGGAAGGAAGGAAGGAAGGAAGGAAGGAAGGAAGGAAGGAAGGAAGAAAGAAAGAAAGAAAGAAAGAAAGAAAGAAAGAAAGAAAGAAAGAAAGAAAGAAAGAAAGAAAGAAAGAAAGAAAGAAAGAAAACCTGAGATCATTTGCTAAGATCTCCCTCTTTTTCTTTCCTTCTCATCTCACAACCCTTTAACATTACTCATTTCTCATTTTACCCTGTTCTCTGATAAAAAGTTGGCCCTTCTTGCTGAAGCTAACCCTTCTATATTTATTTTTGATCTCGTTTCCTCTTATCTTTTTTACCAGATTATTCTCAATTTTCATCCCCTCAATCTTCAGCAATTCGGTCTCTAATATATACTGCCTACCAAAATATCCTAGTCTGCATCACACACACACACACACACACACACACACACACACACACACACACACACACCACAAAACCCTTCACTAGATCCCCCCATGCTTTCTACGGATTATCCTATAAGCTCTTCTCTTTTCCTAAGAAAACACCTTTAAACTCCTTGAAAAGACCATCCACATTCAGTGACTATTTTTCTCTCCACTATTTTTAAAACCCTTCAGCTTCCAAATTCTCAACTAAAATTGTATTCTTCAAAGTAGCCAGTGATTTCTTAATGGGCAAATCTAATGACTTCTCAGTCATCATTCTTCTTGATCGCAAAGTTTTTAACATTCTTGATCACTTCCTCCTCAAGAATACTCTTTCCTCTGGTTTGAAGGACAAGATCTCTTGCAGATTTTCCTCCTTCTTTGTCTTCTTTGTGGGATTATTATCCATGCCATACCCTTCTGTAGGTATTTTCCAAGGTAATGTACTCAGCCTTTCTCTCTTCCTTCTGTCCTCACTCCTTCCCCACATTTTTCTCTTTCTGTTTGTCTCTCATTGTCTCTGTCTCTCCCTCCTTCTCCTCTTCCCCCCTCCCCTCATTAATTTGCTTCTCATGAAATGATTTACCATCTCCATGTTGATGATGTCTGTATCTTTATATCTAACTCATCTCTCTCCTGAGTTTCTGTATCACATTAACAGTTACCTATTCATCATTTCATACTGAAAGTTTATAGTACTGAAACTCAAAATATCCAAAACAGAATTCTTTTCATATTCTCAAAAATTTATACTTCTTTCTAATTTTCCTATTAATTGTCAAAAGTAGAGCTAGCACCATCCTTAGTCACCCATGTTCACAATCCTCATGTCACCATCAATTCCTCATTCTCATTATCATCTGTCAAATCATCTGCTACATCTTAGCATTTCCGTCTCTACCATAAATCTCTTGTATATCCCTTTCTTACCATGCAAATAATCACCTCATCCTAGACTATTTCAATAGTCTCCTAATTGGTCACTCTTGCCTCAAATGTTTTCCCACTCAAACCCATCCTCCACACAATTGTCAAAGTGATTTTCCTAAAACACAAACCTGACCATGTTACCTCCATACTCAACAAACTCCAGTAGTTCTCTATTATTTCTAGGATTAAATATAGATTCCTTTATTTACCACTTAAAGCCCTTTCACAATCTGATGGATTCCTTCCTTGCTGGTCTTTCTTGACATTACTACTCTCCACATCTTCTATGGTGCATTCACAACAAGATAATTTGCCATTCTTCACACACAATGCTCCATCTCACATTTCTGTGCATTGCCTTTGGTTTTCCATCGTGACTATAATTTTGTCCCTCATTTCTTCTTTCTCGTAGTTTTACTAGGTTGCTTTGAAACTTAGCTCAAGCACCATGTTCTCCATGAAGTTTTCCCTATTCTCACCCCAGCTGCTAATGCAATCACAAAACTATTTATTTGGCGTATATTCAGTATTCAGTTATAGTTATCCCTTCCAATCATGACTTTATCTCTCATGGCTTCAATGTATCTTGAGTCAGCATACAAAATTAAATGGGAATTTTGGAGGAGTTTTTACAGAAGCCACAGACAATATGCAAAGGCCAGCAGATGATACAGAAAAGCTTTAGAAACTCAGAAATGCATGAAAAAATATATATAGTATCATATATCAAAATATTTTACCTTTTAATACCCATAATGATTAAGACTTCAAATTAATAGAAAGGAAAGGTCAAAAATTTTTATGGGGATTTCCCAGATCCCAGGTACTCCATACCCCTAATTTCCACCATGTAGAAAGAATAACTGTATATGGAATATATTCTATTCCCCATTAGATTTTAGTTTCTTGAGGCCAGGGAATATTTTCTTTTGTGTTTTTATATCTCCAGTGTTTAATATGTCTGAACCACAAGAAATACTTATATATTGATTGATTGGTTCAATGATCTCATTTACTCTCAAAAACATGTTATATTCCACTTTTCCTCCTTCCTTATCCTCAAGTTGAAAAAAAAAAGAAAATGAATATGTTTGTCTTCCAAATACTTGATCATTTTTAAGGACAAAAATAATTAATTAGAAAATTGAAAGTTGAAACACCACCAGGGAACAAGCTCTAGCTTAACAGTTCAAGCTTGAAAATTCCCAGACTGTTACTTGGGAACATGTTTCTAATATCCCATTTCTCATACAGCTTTACACTGGGAACTTTTTGAAAGATGAGATGATTATTTTGCCTCTCCATGTATTCGGAATACTTAGCACAGTGCCTGGAACATAAAAGGTGCTTAATAAATGCTAGTTGACTGTCAATGTCAGATCATAAGTCTAGATCTGGGAGAAGATCATCAAGACTAACACTTTATAAGTAAGAATACTAGGACTGTAACTTTCCCAGGATGACATAGGTAGCAAATGAGAAAATCAGGAAATGCCACATAAGATTTTCTTATTGGACCCTTGGCTACTCTGTTCATTGATTCATCAGCTCTTCTCCAATCTGACCAACTATATAATTAACCTAGCAAGATTGGAGAGACAGCAAAATGAAAGATGAAAATAACAGATATGGAACTAGACAGTCTGATTCATATCCTGCTTATCTGGGAGACCCCAAGCAAGTCATTTCTCCTTCCCAAGCCTCAGGTTCCTCTTCTAGAAAATGAATTCACTCAATGACCTGTATGTAAGGTTCTCTCTCCAAATGCAAATAATTTCCTTTTTTTGCCATTTAAAGGGTTAGAGAATTACAGTTGCCCATTGGCTGGAGTATTTGCCCAGAATCACACAACCAACATGTGTTGGAAATGTGACATGAACCAATCCCTCCTGCTTTCACCCTAAGAAACAACCCTTAGGTAAATATAACATGATAACATCTCCTATAGGTCTTATAGCCCCCAGATTCTCAGTGCTATAGCTACTGAATTACTGGGAAAGAAAGTTCTCCCCACCAATGTCTTTGGCACTGTCAAATGGGGCCACTTCAGAAAAAAATAATTATATATATATATATATATATATATATATACATATATATATATATATATATATGGTTTCATCAGTAGAAATGACTTGAAATGAGGCATGTTATCATCTGCTTGGATCCAGTACCCTAAGAAGCATGGGATTTTTCCATTTGACTTTCATCTGACACCTTTTATTTATGTCTCCTCTCCATTAAAATGAATCTTTCCCATGGCTCTCTTCAACAATGAGATGATTCAAACTAGTTCCAATTGTTCAGTAATGAAAAGAGCCATCTGTTGGGACCCTGGATATCTTAGAATCAGCCAGAATCAGGATAAGCAAAAGTCTTTATTCTTGTTCTTTTGGGTGGAAGTCAAGGGATTAGATCTAGCAATCTCTATACCACCTTCCTCTCTCTCTACTGCCAAAGAAATGAATTCATCTCCTCCTCCTGCTCCACCCACTGATCTCACTTCCCCTTCTTTGTCCACACCCACTGATAGAGCCAGCCCAGAATAGTTGGGGAGGGTCATCCTCCAAATATGTGGTAATAGAGAATTGTCCAGTTGGTAATTAGCCTCATGTGCCAGGTTACCTTGCATCTGCTCATTTGTAGCCCTTGATAGCCATCTACACCCAGAGAGAGAAATGTGGGAACTGAGTATGGTTCACAACATGCATTTTCACTCTTTCTGTTCATGTTTGCAGGCATTTTGTTTTCTTTCTCAGTTTTTTTTTCCTTCTTGATCCGATTTTTTTTGTGTGTGCAGCAAGATAAACTGTATAAATATGTATACATATATTGGATTTAACATATATTGTAACATATTTAACATTTATTGGACAACCTGCCATCTAGGGGAGGGTGTAGAGAAAAGGAGAAGAAAATTTTGAACAGAAGGTTTTACAAGTCAATGTTGAAAAATAACCCATGCATATATTTTGTAAATAAAAAGCTTTAATAAAAAAATAAAATAAAATGAGTGTTTCTAGGGCAGAGACTATCTCCCTATTCCATAGAATTTGTTAATGCTTATTTACATACATTTATTAAGCATCAACTATGTGCCAGGTGCTTACAAAAATACCAAAATCCTCTCTTTGACAGGTTCATTTTGAATGATCCGGAGTAAGTCTCTTTAATCTCTCAGGACTTTCTGAGAATATAAAGTGCAGAGTAGGAGGCTTGTCAATATTGGTAAAGTGAGTGTCTTCAGAGATAGGATTGCTACAAACACTCATGTAGAGCTTGCTATCTAATGGGGAAGATAACAAGGAAACAAATGCAAAAGAAACAATTTAGATGATAAATAGAAAATAATGAACAGAGGGAATTCAATGGAATTAATAGAGGTTGGGTAAAGCAGAAAGTGGGATTTTACTCAGAACTAAAAGAAAACCAGGGAGGTCAGTACTTGGAGCAGTAAAGGGAAAGTGTACAAGGCATATGAGATAGCATATGAGATAGAATCAAGAGATAGAGTGCCTTATTCATAGGAAAGTCAGGAGCATCTAGTGTCATTATATTAAAAAGTATATATTGGGAAGTGAATTGTAAGAAAATTGGGAAGCTGGGAGGAAGCTGGGTTGTGAATGCCAAACAGCAGTTTGTATTAACTCCTGGAAGCAATGGGGATTCACTGGAATGATTTTTTATTTTCTCAATTATGTATTAAGTAGATGGGGTAACATGGCTGGATCAGAGCTTTAGGAAGGTCACCTTAGTGACTGAATGGAGGATGGATTAGAGAGGGGAGATACTTGAGGCAGGTAGACCCATCAGCAGCTATTCCAATATCCTAGGAGTGAAGATGAGGATCTGTACCTGGGTGGGGATGTGGCAGAGGAGAGAAGGAAGCATATGTAAGAGATGGTACATCTCACCTAATCCTCACAACAACCCCATGAAATAGGTATTTTTCCTTGCCCATTTCTTTGATTTCCTTAGCAAGTTTCACATGAGAAAGATCCCTCTACCCACTTTTTCCATTCAGAGTTTTTATTAATTGGCCAGGACATTGAGAGATTAATGGATTTGTCACATGGCTCTTGAGAGTTATTGATAAGACTTGAATCTAGGTCATATAGTCATCACACCCAACATTTTGTTGCCTGTGTCATGTTTCCTATTTGGGTTTGGAGATCATATTTATGATTTCCTTGCACAGTACTTACCTGTTATCTTTGTAATGTAGGGAGAAATCAAGGGAGGTCTCCAATGGATTAGGTCAATTGTCATGTTAAAATTTGGAGAATCCATAGACAAGGAATGGCAGACATGGATGAATTATCAACTGCCAAGCTTGAGGGAGCTTCTGAGCTGCTGAGATCCCATCTAGATGAGTGTTTGTGGCAATCCTACCTCTGAGAGGATACTCACTCTACCAGCATTGATAAGCCTTCTACTCTGCAATTTATATTCTCAGAAAATTCAGAGAGATTAAGAGATTTGCCCCAGATCATTCAAAATGAATGTGTCAAGGAGAGGATTTGAAGTCGGGCATCTGTAACTCTGGGCCATGGATTTCACTGCATCTCTCAAGAGTACGGTCTTTATATAATACTTTCAGAGTTTTCAGATTCTTTCTTCTCTCCAGTCCATGTAATAAAAGTAATAAAATGATGGGATTTAGAACTAGAAGGAACTTTAGAGATCAACTAGCCCGAGGTTCCTAACCTGGGATCTGTGAGATAGATAAATAGACACACACATGCACATATATACATATATGTGTACATCTATATGCGTGAATATATATATGTGTGTATACATACATACATACATTGTATATGTATATGTACATATATTAATAATTGTTTCAATAGAATTAGTTTCCTTTGTATACCTATATATTTTAATACATTTAAAACATTATTCTGAAAAGGGTTCCATGGACTTTACCATATTCCAAAGGGTGTTTAGTCTGATCTCATTTCACAAATAAGGTTCTATTATTTATTTCCATGTAAAAATTAGGGGCTTATTTTGAAGGGCGGTTATGGCAGCTGGTGGTTGTCAAAAGGACTCAAAGTGAGATCTCCTGAATTGAGGATAAGGACAGTGATTTGGAAGTAAGGGGGATATAGGTAGCACCATAGTGGATAAGAGTTCCACATCTTCCTGAGTTCAAGTTCGGCCTTCAAAACTTATTACTTGTGTGATCCTGGTTATGTTTCTTAGCCCTGTTGGTCTCAGTTTCCTCATCTGTAAAATGAGCTGGAGAAAGAGATGGCAAGCCGTTCTAGTGTCTCTGCCAAGAAAACTCCAAATGCAGTCACAAAGAGTCAGCTGTGACTGAAATGACTGAACAACAAACAAGTTCTCATTGTTTCTGGTCCTATATCCCAGAGCAGCTGAGTCACATTTCTTAATTGGAAGTGTTTACAATTTGGAAATGCCAAGGAAACATTCTGGTCTCATGGATGACATTAGGATTAGCCCTTGGCCGAGACTGGTGGTCAGGCAGCCAGCCAGCTTCTCCAGCTGTGGGGGAATCTTGCTTGAAATGCACATTTTGTACACATCTGGGAGGAAGTAGGAGAAGATATCTTCTAAAGGGGTTAGGTTGTATCCCCTCAGAGTCTAGGGTTAACATTGAAGTATTGAGCACATATCTTTCTACTACTTTAGCTCATAAACTTCCACTAGTGTGTTTCTTTCCCTATTTATCAGTTGATATCAATAAGTTACACATTTTTAATTAGCTTTAAGAATGGATGTTTACTCAGGGATATGATTAGTCAGTCAGAGAATAAATATTTATTAAATATCAGTTGGGTATGAGACAGCCCATACTCTCAAGAAGCTCAGAGTTTAACAGGAGTAATAACCTATAAAGCACTATGTACAAGCTAGCTATATACAGAAAAAAATTCGACATAATCAACAGAAGCTGAGGTAATAGAGTTAAGGAGGATTGGGAAAGGCTTCCTAGAAAAAGTAGGATTTTAGCTGGAGAAAAGAAATCAGGGAAAGCAGGAGGCAGAGATGAGGGGAAAGAATATTCCACACATGAAGGATAGCTGATGAAAAGTTGGGAGAATGAGTTTATCGTGCAGAAATAGTAAGAAGTTTAATGTCACTGAATCACAGAGTGCCTTAAAGTAAGGATGGAGGGACAGTAAGGTGCAAGAACACTGGAAAGATGGAGGAAGAGCAGGTCCTGACTTTAAATGCCAACAAGAGGATTTTGTAGTTGATCCTGGAGGTGATAGAGAGCTCCTACTTTACTGAGCAGGGTTGAATCTGCAATTTCAAGAAGATTCCTTTGGTGGCTGAATGGAAAATGAATGGTAGTGGGGAGAGGCAGGCAGATTCACCAACAGGCTATGAGAATAATTCAGGAGAGAAGGGCTTGTGCCAGCCTGGTTAAAGTGTCAAAGCAGAGAAGTGAGTTAGAAATGTGTTCTTACCTGACAAATGCATCAAGGCTATATGATATAGGAGGATTGAGACTCTACTTTTATAAATAAAATTAAGGGTTCCCACTAAATTAGCTTCTGAGGTTGCTTTGGGTTCTATATCTGTGATCCCATAATAATTTGTGGAAGGAGAGAAAGGCCATACTAACAGTGGGGGATTATAGGGTAGGATGGATCCTGGTGACCTTCCTGAAATAAGTGGCATCTAATCTGAGTATTGAGGGAACTTGAGGGACTTTAAGGGGTAAAGGTGAGTAATTTGAGATATAGAAGACAGATTATCTAAAGACTCAAGGATCAGGAAATGAAATGTCAAGGTTAGGGAGCAGCAATTCAATTTGTCTTCATGGAAGACTATATGAAGGGCAATAATAAGCAATACATATGAAAGGATAAGACAAAAGACCAATTAGATCAATGTTACTTGTCCAGATGAAAAGTGAAAAAGGAACTGAACCAGAATGATGGCCATATGAGGAGAGAGAAACTGTGGCAGTAGAACTGATTGGATTTACTGTTAGCTCCTTGATCAGCTTTATAAGATTAAGGCTCAGATTCTTGTGTTGACATTAAGGATGATCCCATTCATAAGGATAAACTATTTCCTGTTGACTTTTTATTTGAGACTTGCTCTGAAAAGACTCACATGTGCAAAAATGTTTGTGGTAGCTCTTTTTGTGGTAGCAAAGAATTGGAAAATGAGTAGATGTCCATCAATTGGGGAATGGCTGAATAAGCTGTGGTATATGAAGGTAATGGAATATTATTATTCTATAAAAAATGATGAACAAGCTGATTCTAGAAAGCGTGGAAAGATTTACACGAACTGATGCTGAGGAAAAACAAACAGAATCATGGAATACATTGTGCACAATAACAAGAATGTGCGATAATCAACAATGATCTGAAACAATCCCAATAGACTTTGGACAGAAAATGCCATTGGTATCCAGAAAAAGAACTAAATTAATTAAAAAAAAAAAAAAAGAGAGAGAGAGATTTGCTCAGGGATTAATGATGTCTCCTCACCCTGGGCAGTCATTAATAAAACTAAAGAATCATAGGTATGGAGTTCAAAGGGTCCACAGGTAATACAGTCCTCTAACTTTATAGATGGGGAAACTGAGGTTCAGAGAGGTTAAGCAACTTGCCCAAATTCAGATAAGTTCTAGAGACAGAATTGGCCCATTGACATCCCATTAAGCATGATTAAACAAGCCATTTTTAGAGCATCTGGGTGATATTTTTGGACTTTTAAAAAAGAGAAACTGTAAGCCTCTTGGGCAAAGGCAGATAGAAAACTATATAGATTTAGACTCAGTTAAATAGAGGTTAAATCCTGCACATAGGCAAGACCTCTCCCGAATACTACATGGTTCCAAGAAAGATAAAAAATATGTCTGCACAAGCAGAGGTAACTATATGATTCCAGAGATAGGAGAAGCCTATCAGTAAAGGATTGATTCTCCCAACAACTCTGGGAGGTAGGGACTATTATTATATCTATTTTACAAATGATATAATAGGAGAGACAAAAAGTAAACAACCATGTATATCCAAAACATATACAGTGTAAGTGGGACATAATTTCAGGCAGTAAGTGACTAGCTTAAGAACCTAGGTGGCAAATGGATAGAGTGCCAGGCCTGGAGTCAGAAAGATCTGAGTTCAAATCCAGCTTCTTACTCAGATACTCTTAGGCACTTCCTAGCTGTGTGACCCTGAGCAAGTCACTTAACCCTTTTGCCTCAATTTCCTCATCTATAAAATGAGCTGAAGAAAAAAAAAATTGACAAACCTTCCAGTATCTTTGCCAAGAAAACCCCAAATGGAATCATGAAGAGTTAACCATGACTGAAGTAACTGAACAATAATAAATGAATGAGCAATGGAAAACTGGAAAAAATCTCTTTGAAGAAAGACAAAGGTCTTAAAGGAAATCCAGGAAACAGAGATGATGAAGAGTATTCCAGACATGAGGACAACTAATGCAAAGCCCTGGAGATGGAGCTCTAGCTCTCAAAAGCATCTCATCACATTTTGGATATTTACGAAGACCATTTATTTGTTTTTCCCTTCGATCAGCCTTCCAAACTCTCTGCATTCTCCACTTTGTTCTGAGTTCTGCTCTCAGAAGCCAAGAAGACCAATTGGACCCTTGTATATAGAATATCACTTCTGATACTTGAAGTCAGTTGTCCTGTCCCCATAAGTTCTTTTCCCCCATCTTAGAAGTGTGTGAGCACAACAAAAGAAGAGTCTGTACCATTCCTCATAAGCCTTTTATCTTTACAATAATCATGGGAGGTAGGTGCCATTGTTATCTCCATATTATGGCTGAGGAAATTGAGACATGGAGAACTAAAGTGGCATTTCCAAAGTCACAAAGCTAGTACATATCTGGGACCAAATTTGAATTAAGCCTTCCTGATTCAAACCCCAGTACTCTATTCACTGTATCACCTCACTACCAAATAGAACATAATTTCTATGAAGACTTTTTTTTTTGTCTTTAGGTCTTCAGTGCCCAGCACAGTGTCAGGTATGTTGTTCTTATTGTTGAGTTGTTTTTCACTCATGTCCACTCTTCAGGATGCCATTTGATATTGTTCTTGGCACAGATACTGAAATGATTTGCCTTTTCCTTTTACCATTCATTTTACAGATGAGAAAATTGAGGCAAACAGGATTAAGTGACTTGCCCAGGATCACACAACTAATAATTGTCTGAATCCAGACTTGAACTCAGCTCTTCATGACTCCAAGCTTGACACTCTATCACTGCACCATTTAGCCATTGGGTACATCATAAGCACTTAATAAATGTTTGATGATTCTGGTTCTGATAATTATACTGAGCTTTTCTGTGCCTTGCTTCTCTCTGCCCTACTCCTGCCTTAGTTCTCCAAGTTAGGTCTTCTGGGACCACTAGAACAAGTCAAATTTCTCACCCATGACAGTTCTTCAACTACTTACAAATAGCTGTCTTATCCTCTCTTCACCTTCTCCCACCAATCTTGTCTTTTCCAAGGTAAATCTCCCAGCCCTTCAGCAAAAGCTCCCTCATGTCTCGGGTTGTATTTGCCTTGCAGTCTGCCATATGGCTTTGAAATGCTGTCTTCTTTCGCTTCCATGCCCCCAATGGCATCGATCTATGCAGATGTAATTAATACAACATACCTGCCTGAATTATATGCTTTATGTTCGTGGTGGAGAACCACATTTAGCACGTAATGCTAAACCTGTAAATATCTTGTAAGCCTTCCAGACCCACAAGGCTGTGTTTGAAACATACATTATAAATGGAGAGAATGTCCACCAGCCAAGCAAGGATTACTGCCTGACAATGCTGTGGGTTTACATCAGAATCCCCGAGCTCAAAGCAATCTGGAAAATCCAGGCTCTGGCTAAGTCAGCACAGGGAAGAGTTGTTTCCTCCTCATCGTGGGCAGAAGATCAAGGAGAAAAAGCAATTTAGTCTAGTTTGATTCAGTCTTTATTGGGCACCTGCTGTGTACCAAGCATTTTGCTAAGCTAAGAGTACAAAAAAACACAAAAACAAAAAACTATAATTACCCAACACTGACCTCAGGAAGCTTATTTCTAACCAGAGGTAAGACATATTCACAGGTAAGCGAATACTAAGTGCCTGCTAGGTGATTTCAAGAGGGAAAGAATGCTCACAACTGGGGAAAACATACAAAAAGCCCTGCAGAGAAGGCCACTGGGGAAGGAGGCACAAATGCTTTGCAGAAAAGGCCACATCTGAGAGTGCATTGGAGGAAGCTTGGGGTTCAAAAAAGGTGGAGTTGAGGAGGGAACAGAGTCCAGACATCATCAATAGCCTGAGCAAATCCCAGAAGCAAGAGATTGTCACATTAGGTCTAATAACTAATAGGCCAGTTTCACTGGTCCATTGAATGTGTGAAGGAGGAGTTCAGTGAACTGATGGATAAAGTAAATGAAAGTCATGTTGTAGAAGGCTGTAAATGCCAGGCAGACAATTTTGTTTTATCAATGAAGCAGAGGAGGGACCAGTGGAATAATTTGAATAGGAGAATGACATCAGATTTAGGAGGATCTCTTGGCAATGGTGGGCAGTAGGGATTACAGGGGAGAAATATGAAGCCAGGATCCTAACTAGGAGTCTTCCGATAACCTTAGCCTGAGCTAGACCAGTAGTTCTCTGAACAGAAAGGACAAAGGGAGGAGAGGTACTGGAGGCAGTATCCTTGCTATCTCCTCCAATGCTTAGAACTGCTGTATTTAGAGCTATATTGGTCCTGCAAGGCTGATTCCTAGGTAAACTGTAAATTTTATCTCTTGAGCTCTCATCACAATGTCCCGTCTCCAATTTTCCTGCCCTTCCCCACTGATACATGTCCCTTCTCTTACTCACACAGCCACCATGCCCTTCATTAGCTTTTTCCTTAATGATGGCAATGGCCTTTTAATTTGTCCCCCTACCTCAAGCCTCCTTCCTTCTCCATGGTTATCTTAGGGCCAATAAGGAGTTTTTTGAGAAGGAAAATGACATGGTCCATCCCATGTTTTAAGAAGATCCATTTGATAGGCCAGTCCTTCATATTCACAAAGAATTCCACCTCCATGTCCATCCTGTATTCTCTTCTTCAGGTTAAATATCCCAACTTCCTTTAACCCCTCCTCATATGGCATGATCTCAAGGCACTTCACCATCCTATTTTGCTCTTCTGTGGATACTCTCCAGTTATTAATGTCCTTCCCTGAATACAGAATAGATACTTAATAAATCAAATTGTTTAATTTTTGGGGCAGCATCTTTTGGAGAAGAGATCAAATTGGGACAGATTTCATAAGTGGGCCCCAAAAGAAAAAAACAGAGAGTTGCTGCTGTCTCATCTGTAAAGTGTATCCAAGAAAGGACTTTTAGGTAAATATTGCAGAGCTTGCCAACCAATGAATCTGGCTACAGAAACACCAGAGGTAATGGTTTAGTTAAAACAGCAGATTTAGTGTTGGAAGGCATGTTTCCAGAAAAGCAACTGAGCAATAAGAGTCCATAAAACATTTGGCAAAAGATGCAGGGGTGTGATGGCTTAATGATGTTACTCTATATTGCATTAGCAGTAACCATTCTTGAAGGGAAACTTTTTCAGCACTTCCTGGCAGCAGTGGAAAGTGATTTATAAATGTGAAAACACTATATATTATGACATTATTATTGTCGTTGTTGATAGAGCCATAACTAGCAAGGGATCACTGGTGCTTTGACTCAGGGCACTAACATGAATGAATGGTTAGTTTCATTTTCCCTTCTGTTCCTTAAGCATATATATGATGGTAGAGAGATGACATTACTTTAAGGTTTACACATGTATTATTACATATATATTACATTATGACTACATGTTATATATTATATTATATTAATATACATTATATATTTATCTGAAATATAAATCATATATTCACATATATCATTTGATTCTCGCCACTACCTTATGAGATAGTCAGGGTAGTGGTGAGAATAGTGGTGAGATAGATGTTTTGATTGTTGTTGTTGTTGAGTTGTTTCAATCATGTTCAACTCTTTGAGACCCTCTCTAGAGTTTTCTTGGGAAATATGCCAGAGTAGTTTGTTATTTCTTTTCTAGCTCATTTTACAAATAAGGAAACTGAGGCAAATGCAGTAAAGGACTTAAGGACCCAGGGACAGCTAATAAGTGCCTAAGGCCACATTTGAATTTGGGAAGATGAGTCTTCCTAATTCCAGAGCAGATATTCTATCCCCTGCACCACTTAGTTGCCCTTAGGTATTATTAATATCTCTTTTTATATATGAAGAAGCTGAACTGTTAAGTGACTTGCCCAGGTTCACACAGCTAGAATGTCTGTCTTCTTGACATTCAAGTCTAACATTTTCTCCACTGGTACCACTTAGCTGCAACTGAATAGATCAAGAATTGGACTTCTCCCCTCATATCAGGTCTTTGTAGAGCAGAAAGGCTCTCAGCCTTGGGTTTTGTCATCCTCACCTAAACCCCATTATTATCACATTCCTCTTCCCAGGTTACCTTCTCCCACGGTGATTCAGGACAAAGAGTTTCTAAGGTCACAGATTCAAATGTCTGCTTTTGATGCTTCCTAATTTTTGTTATTTGGGGCCGATCATGTCCCTTCCTAAACTTTGACTTTTCCCATCTATAAAATGGAGGGATTGGTCCAGATAATGCATGAGGTCCTTTCTAGCTCCAGTTTTAGAATCCTATGACCTCCATGCTTCCCAACTGTACCCAATCAGTGTATACTTTCCATACTGCTTTGAACATGTTACATGTGACACTGAGCAGCAGTCACCATGGCGGCCTATATTAGAATATTTCTCCCTGCCACCCCTAAATTAATTTGCCTTTGGTGCTAAAATTCACTGCTAATAAGCAGCGATAGAAATAATGGCTGAAACTAAAGTTATGCTTTAAGATCTATAGAGCATTTCTTTTGGGACCAAACCTTTGATTTCATTGGTATAGGAAACTCCTCTATCAGTGCTTACCATTATCTGCTTGCCCAGGGCCACACAACCAGTTTGGATTCAGTGGTATACTTTAAACCTATGTCTTCCTGTTACAGAAATCAATTATCTATCCATTGTATCAAGCTGCCTCTCATGATGTTCTTCACATATATCTATATATAGATATATCATTTGCTCTCTCAACAACTTAATGAGAAAAATACTACAGCTATTGTTATCACCTTTTTATAGATGAATAAACTGATGATTAGAAAAATAAAGCAACTCAATCATTTTTGCACTGTTTTTTAAAGTGCCATAAACATGACTTGAATCCAACTCCCTTCTACGGTCGATATCCTTTCCCCTAACCCACATTGCCTTCCTCACAGTATCCTGTTTTTCTTCTCTTTCCATAGATTACTGTAGCCTTTGGTAAAAGACACTAGATTGGAAGACAAAAGTCCTGAGATTCATATGTGTTTATGTTCTACTAGTATTTTGGAACATCTCTTCCCATCTTTCTGCTTGCTTCTTTGCCAGTGAAATGGAAAAAGGATGTCTGCCTGCTTTTCTTGATTCACAGGATGGGAGAGAAAATAGAAAGTGAAAGAGAAAGAGACAGACACACAGAGAGAAAAAAGACAGAGAGAAGAGAAGAATATGAAAAGAGAGAGACACAGAGACACAGAGACAGAGAGACACAGAGACACAGAGACACAGAGAAAGTTGTACTTTCAATTACTTGGGAGAAAAAAAAAAGTATCAGAGAAATGCAAATTGGAACAGATTTTGTTATTGTTGTTACGCACCCATCATACCCCTAGATTCAGGAAATTAGTGGTGGATTAGAGAAAGGAACATCATCAGTGGAAATTGCATAAAACCTCTGAGATTCATTTTATAGAAATCACACTTCAATGCCAAAATGAAGTATTTCCTGGTTCTAGAGTTCTTGGGAAATGATTCCTTTTTATTTCTCTGGCAGCTCTGTGTGCCTGGATGATTAGAGAGAAAAGGGTAAGGGGACTGGACTTAGAGTCAAGAAAATAATGACTTAGACTTAGAGATGATACAAGTCATCTCCCCTCTCTGAACTTAGGTTTCCTCATCTGCAAAATGGGGGAAGTAATGCCTGCATGTTAGAGTAAGGACCAAATGAGAACATTATGTTCTTGTAAAGAATTTTGTAAATCTTAATATTCTATATAAATAGGTATATTTGTATTATTATCAATATTACAAATATATTAACATGAGATATTGCCATTGTTACATGAGTGGTTAACTCCTTTACCACTTGCAGAGGTCAATAGCTAATGAAATCATATATTTAGGATTAAAAAGGACTTTGGAAGCCAGAGCCTCCCTTCAACAATTTTCAGATAAGAAAATTGAGACCCAGAGAAATTGTATTTACTCAAGTTCATATGTGTAATAAGTTATGGAGGTGGGGCTTCAACATATATCCTTTGATTCCAACACCAGTGCTCTTCCCATTATATTGCATTGCTTTTTTTCTTTATTCTCTCAAAGAGGAAATCAAATAGTTTCCCTTCTGTCTTGATGTGGTCATTGGAACCAATATAGGTAGATGATGGACAGTAGGCAATACTGGGAGTGGATTGTAATCTAGTTTTAGTAAAGAAACATCAGGAAGAAGGAAGAAATGGGTATGTAGTTGATGAAGTTCCTTAGTGTTGTTGCTGAGTGCTTCATACTTTCTTTTTACAGATGGGAAATTGTTCAGTCATTCTATTATTTCCAACTCTTTGTGAACACAAAGACTATAACATACCAGGCCCTTCCATCTTCCACTATCTCCCAAAATCTGTCCAAGCTTTTATTCATTGCTTCCATAATATTATTATCTATCTTTCCCATCCTCTACCATACTCTTTCTCAGTACCGCGATCTTTTCCAATGAGTTGCAGCTTCTTCAAATTCATTATTTGATCTTCTAAAGGGTAGTCTTAATTGATTTCTTAAATGTTGTCTGATTTGATCTCTTTGCTGTCCAAAGTACTTCTCCAGCCTACAATTTGAAAGTCTCTGTTATGCAGAACTCAGCCTTCCTTATAGTGCAACTCTCAAAGCCATACATTGCTACTCAAAAAACAAAAACAAAAACAAAAAACATAGATCTGATAATAGAGAATTTTGTCAGCAAGGTGATATCTCTACTTTTTACTGTGCAGTCCAGATTTTCCATAGCTATCCTTCCAAAGGGTAAGCATCTTTTAATTTCACGACTGCAATCATCATTTGTGTCTTTGAGGCTAAGAATATAAAATCTGACACTACCATTTCTTCTCTCTCTGTTTTCCAGGAAATGATGGGACCAGCTGACAGAATCTTAGTTTTGGGTTTTTTAATATAAGCTTCAAGCCAGCTTTTACACTTTCTTCTTTTACTCTCATCAAAAGGATGCTTAATTCATCCACTTAGTTGTTCTATGTTAGTTTCTAACTGCCACTTCTTGACAAGTAAGATGATCTGATACTCCCATCTCTTTGAGAAGCTGTGAGCCACACAGTCCTAAAGGCTTTAGTGTAGTTGATGAAGCAGAACTAGATTTTTTTCCTAGAACTCTCTTACTTTTTCCATAATCTAGTAAAAGTTGGCAATTTGGTTTCTAGTTCCTCTGTCTGTTCAATAATCAAATTGCTTTTCTAGTAATACTTGGTTCACATTTCTGAAGTCAAATTTCCAGAATCTTAAGCATAAGCTTGCTGACTTGTGAAGTGAATATAATTGTTCAATAACTTGAGCATTCTCTGGCACATTTTTTAAAGATTGGTAACTAATCTAGTAGCCACCACAGAGTTTTCCAAGTTTTCTGGCATATTGAGTACACTATTCTAAGAGCATCATCTTTTAGGATTTTAAATAACTCAAATGGAATTCCATCACCTCCACTAGCTTTATTATTATTATGCTTCTTAGGAACCATTTGACTTTATTCTCCAAAAAGTCTGACTTTAGATCATTAATCACACAATCATGATTATTGGTGATGTTAAGATCTTTCTTGTATAATTTTTCTGTATATTCTTGTCACCCCTTCTTAATTTTTCTGTTTCTGTTAAGTCCCTACCATTTTTGTCATGTTGACTATTTTTGCATGAAATATTCCCTTAATAGCTTTAATTTTCTTAAAGATATCTCTAATTTTCTTCAAGGGAAGAAAAACCGTGTCTTCTTATCTCTCCTTATTGTTCTCTGAAATTGTACATATTCATTTGGGTAGATCTTTCTCTTTTGATTCTCCTGATTGGACTAGATATTTGCATAATTTCCTTCCAATACAAAAAGTCTATGATTCTTTTATTATTGGTCTAGTATAACAATAGTAAGTCCTTTTATAGAATACTCACTCATTCTGGCCAGAATGTGACCCAGATGCTTTTATCAATCCCAGAATCAAACTATCCATCATGCTTTCTTTCCACCACATATGGAACATGTCCTTTAAACATATGACTGGAGCCTCAGTTTCAACATAGGTGATGGGTACAGAATCATAAAAAATTTAAGTGGACCATAATGGCTATCTGTACCTACTCAAACCCAATTTTGGGGAGGAAAGATACCCACCCTCCCTACCTCACAAGATTGTTATGGGGAAAACTCAACCATGCTAAAGAAATGGGAGTATTATTATTTTCATTATTTTCTGTGTGGAAAAATGCTGGCAAATTGCATTGTCCAGGAGAGCTGGGTTTTTGTGGATTTTTCTTTTGATTCTTTCTCACAGAATCAAGTAATCCCACTTGTGAATTATGAGGGTTTTGTGCTTGCTCAAATTAATTTTTATCTTCTGGATGTAGTATGCCCAATCCTTTCAGTGAGTTGTGAATAGGGACCAGCACCCCATCTAACTATGAATGGGTCCAAGAAAACACATCTTGAAGAAAAATTATACTCTTTCAGAGAAGTGCCTGGGGGAGGGAGACTACAGTTCCATAGAAACAGTGATGTACTTCTATATTACAAAAAATTTTGTCTCAGGACCCCTTTATACTCTTAAAAATTATTGAGGACCTCAGGGATCTTTTTTCTGTGGGTTATATCCATTAATGTTTACCATATTTGAAATTAAAACTGATATATTTAAGCACTTATTTACTCATTTAAAAAATAACAAAAATAAGCCCATTACATATTAACATAAATAACATTTTTATGAGAAAAACTATTATTTCCAAAAGAAATTAGTGTGAAGAGTGGCAGTGTTTTACATATTTTTGCAAATCTCTTTAATATCTGGCTTAGCAGAAGACAGCTGGATTCTCATATCTGCTTCTGCATTCAATCTGTTGTGATATGTTGTTTTGGTTGAAGAATATGAAGAAAATCTGGCCTCCCACAGATATGTAGATGAAAAATTGAGGAGTATTTTTAATAGGCAAATAACACTGTAATAGCATTGTGATAGTAGTTTTCAGCTTGTGGATCCTAAATGATCACAAACCACTCTTGAAGGATCATTGCTTCAATTGGATCATAGATCTATGGATATATGAAGGTCTATTTCACCCCCCTCCTTTACCCTCACTTCCATTTTTTATTTGAAAAACTATGGTCCAGAGAGATCCAGATCATCTGAGTAATAAGTGAACTCTATAGACCTCTCAATCCAAAGTCAGCACAGCTTCATCTTCTATACTGCCTCATGGCTCCATGATCTCAATGTGAAAAACAACTCCATAGATGCTGCTCACAGCCCCTATGTACCCTCTTGTCTCATGTGATTCTTTCTTATATTCTTCTTTACAATAGAAGTTCCTTTCAACCATTTGGAAGACTCCTTATTTAAAAATATGTATTTTGAGGTAACTGACCAAGGCAACTAGCAATTAATCTTCAGTCCATCACAAAGCTTGTTATAAGTGCTGGGCCAAGAAAAGTCAGCAGGGAACTTTTAAGATTTTATTATGTATGAAGTACTGTGTTAAGTACTAGGGATACAAAGAGAGGCAAAAGAGTCTAATGGAGGAGACACCATGCAAACAGCTGTATGCCAACAAACTATATTTATGAGACTCAGCACTGAGACATCTAAGTTTTCTCAGATAAAATTATGCTTTATTTAAGATCAATTGTAGATAATTAATAAAAGGAATCCACTACAATTAAGGGAGTTTGGGAATCGCTTCCTGGAGAAGGGGATATTTTGAAGGAAGTCAAGAAAGGAAGCCAAAGCTGAAGAGAAAGAGTTCCAGGCAAGGGGTAGTCAGAGAAAATGCCTTACATAAAAAATATCAAGAAAGTCAGAATCATTGTGGAACACAGAGATGAAAATTAATGAATAAATTTTTTCTTAAGCACCTACTATGTGTCATGCCCAGTGCTAGGCCCTGGAAATATTAAGACCCCAAAAATGAAGCAGTCCTCTCCTCCAGGGAGTTTTCATTCTAAAGGGAGAAGGTAAATATCAACATTTAGGTATATGCAAAATAAACTCAACTTAAATTTTTTGTAAGGATGGCACTATTGAGAATGACTTCATCTCCTGTCCCTCCTTCTCATCCAATCCAAGGAAACAATATCCCATAAACATTTATTAAGCACCCACTATGTTCTTGGCACTTTGCTAGGCCATAGGCATACAAATGACAGAAAGAAATATAATCCCTTTCCTCAAACAGCTTATAACATAATAAGGGCAGACAACACAGAAAAGGAGGCAGAAAAATGGGGAAAGGAATGAGGGTGCTCCTTTGCTCCGTAGAGCTGAATGCAAATGGGACCACAGTTTTCAGTGGACAAGTCCAGTTTCTGCCCTTAAGAGGCATCAGGAGGAGTTTGATACTCTGCCCTCTAACTCTCCAATCAGAAGGGGAAGGAAGCTGAAAAAGGTGATGTCAATCGAGATCATTACATGACCAGATTGTCTCCTTTTCTATTTATACATGAATTTGTTCAATGTTTTCACAAAATTTGATGCATACAAGGCACTATCATGAGAGCAAGCATGGCAGGGAGCATTCAGGTGAAGATTCACAGAAGCAAGAACAAAATCATCAAAAGAAAAAAAAAACTATAGAACACTTTAACAGAAAGAGGAAATAGATGAAATGTTCTGGGAAAATCTGGCAGAGGGGAAAAATGGAAGAGGGACTAGAGTTCTTAATTAACTGAATTTCAGACTTGGAGCTGGAAGGAAATTTAAAGGTCATTTAATGCAATCCCTTGACAATATAGCTGGAGGCTCAAGCAGATTACATAACTTAATTAAATTCATATAATTAGTGAGTGGTAGATGTAGGATTCTAACCCAGATCCTCTGACCCCAGATTTGATGCTCTTTTCCACTTTATATGTATCTTATATTTCTTACTCTGACCAAAACAGAATAATGAATATTCTTGATTTCTCTTGATAATAATTTCTTTCCATGGAGATATCACTGAGGGGAACTGTTATTTCAAATCTGATTCTCACTCAGAAGGAACCAGTTGCTAGAGTGGAAATGATAAGAAACTTGGGAAAAGTGACCACTTTTTCCTAGAATATATTATAAAGGAGAGAAGAGTTGGACAGTCTGCCACTTACCCTTGATTTTGGGATTGCAAATTTTAAAATGTTCTGAGAAAATACAGATAGGATGTAATGGCCTAAAATTCTGAAGAAGTCATTCCAGCAGATATGGGAGACTTTCAAGAATGAGATAGTGAAAAATACTTTTTTTTTTCAAAAAAATGTGCTAAAGAAAAAGAAACAATTCAGCTGGGGAAGAAGAGAAGGTTATGTTTTCTAAACAGATTATAGAAACTAAAATGTATGGACTAAAGACAGAAGCAAATAAAGATAATTAAAGATGAATGCAAGAGTGTAACATGGTCCTGCAAGGATATTAGAAGGATTAAAGTTCTGAATGAGCTGAGGTTGGTAAGGAAGGTTGTAGACAACAAAAAAGGCTTTTTAAAACTATCTTGGTGTATGGAAAAATTGGATAGGATGGCTGTTTAAGAGATATGAAACAATGAAAAAAAGATGATAGAGAGAAAGTAGAGCTGCTGTACTTTTCATTAGCATTTTTTTTTCTCTGCCAAAGAAAATGACTTTTGGCCTGGAAAGTATGGAACAAAGATGACTGAGGGGGGTGATACTCAAATAAGTGAGAAAATAGGGAAAGGAAACTAAGGAAAAGAAAGGGAATAGCTTTTATTAAGTGCTCACTATATGTCAAGCACTGGGAATTCAAATTTTAAAAGCAAGATAAGCCCTGATCTCATAAAACTCATATTCTAAAGAAAAACTTAGATGAAGATTCTGATTTAGTACAGATAGAATGATTTGGTGGTCCTAAAGGTTCAGGGACTTAGTGAGTGGCAAAGTCCAAAGAACAAGAAGATGGGACTGATGAGTCACTCTTTGGATTGTTGAAAGATCATGGGGAATAGAAAAGGCACCAAAAGACTAGAAAATCTGCCCCAAATTTCAAGAAAGGGAAGATAATGGATTGTATCAACCACAAGCCAGTGAACTTGATTTCAATTTCTGATAAATTTATAGAATATATTATTGAAGAGATGGTTAATAAACATCTAGAAAAAGAAGCAGTGATCAGAAAGAGCCAGCAGGGTTTAAGAAGAGTCTCTGCTAGATTAACCTAATTTCTTTTTTGGCATGGTTGCTAAGCTAGAAAATCAGAAAATTTCTATATGCTAGGAGGAGATATTTTGCTTAGATAAGACACAGTACTGGCCCTTAGACTCTCACAGTCCATAAGAAGGATTCTCTATCAACCCAAAACAAATAACTAATAAAATATCACATGATAAATGCATGAGGAATATATTTTTAGTATATATAAGACCGAGTTCCTATTTTTCATGTTTTAGGGTCCTCTGAAGAAGTGTATGTGTACATTGCAATTTAAGGATAACTTCTTGGCCTTCTTCTATTTCACATTTTTATCAGTGATTTCCCAGTCATTGGCTAAAAAGGCATTCTTATCTAATTGGCAAATGTTCTCACCCTGCGAGAAAGAAAGAGTTAATGCAGTGAATGATTTTTATTCAATAGAGAGTATATATAATAAGGTAGAATGTTGGTTCAGATATAATTTAACAAAATGTAATAAGAGTAAATAAAAACTATTATATTTGAGCTTAAAATATCAGTTTCCAATATACAAGATGATAAAGTCATACAGAAAAAGCAGATTTTCTGAAAAAGTTCTAGGCATTTTAGTATTGTCCAAACTCCATATGTGTTCATAATATGTTAGGATAGTCCTCAGAACAAGAGACAATAAGTTATAATAAGAAAGGCATAGATCATATCCAGAACTAAAGAAATGAAAGTCCTGCCATACCCTGTCCTAAGTAAATGATATTTGCAGTAAGGTGTTCGGTTCTGGACTCTATGTTTCAGGAAGGACATTGATAAAGCAGAGGGACATACAGAGAGAGTGATGAAAAGGTTAAGGGGACTCTCAAACCCATGCTCTATGTGGTTAACTTGAAGGAAATGAAAATTTATTAGCTTTGGAAGAGAAGCCTTAAAGGAGACACGGTATCTATCTTTAAGACTGTGGAGGGTTGTCAAGTATGTGGAAAAGAATTGGAAGTTGGATTTGTTTTGCTTGGCTCCTAGAGAACATAACCAGGAATAATGAATGGACATGTTTTTGCAAAATGTAAACTCCCTGAGGAGTAGGAACTTTTCCTTCACCTAATCTTTGTATTTCCAGCACCTAGCACAATGCCTGTTGATTGCTTGCTTGGTATGTTGATTTATTGTTGTCCTTCATTCTCAATAAGAGCCAAAGTGACATCATTATATTGGGATCGAGGTCTGATTGTGACTGATCAGACCAATATGAAATGAGAAAACTGCTACAAGTAGGGGAAAAAAACAGTTCATATGAACATTTAGAGCAGGGATGTCTCTAAATTTGTGCACCTGGAATGTAGTAAGTGCTTAATAAATGCTTAATTGAGTGATTGCTATGACCAAACTCCTAAGGCATAACTACTCCATTACAAATGGACTGAAATCTGCTTTGGTGCTAGGATATCTGGAGGGAGTTCCCTACACTGATGAAATCAAAATTGATTTGCATATTTTTTAAATTTATTTATTTATTTTATTAATTTTATAATTATAACTTTTTTTGACAGTATATATTCATAGGTAATTTTTTACAGCATTATCCCTTGCACTCACATCTATTCCGAATTTCCCCTCCTTCCTTCCACCCCTTCCCCTAGATGGCAGGCCGTCCCATACATGTTAAATGTGTTATAGTATATCCTAGATACAATATATATGTGCAGAACCGAATTTCTTGTTGCACAGGAAGAATTGGATTCAGAAAGTAAAACTAACTTGGGAAGTCTACACTCATTTTCCAGTGTTCCTTCTCTGGATGTAGCTGAGTCTGTCCATCAATTAGAACTGAATTAGATCTTCTCTTTGTCGAAGATATCCACTACTCCATCAGAATACATTCTCATAAAATATCATTGTTGAAGTGTATAATGATCTCCTGGTTCTGCCCATTTCACTCAGCATCAGCTGATGTAAGTCTCTCCAGGCCTCTCTGTATTCTTCCTGTTGGTCATTTCTTACAGAACAATAATATTCCATAACATTCATATACCATAGTTTACCCAACCATTCTCCAATTGATGGACATCCATTCATTTTCTACTTTCTAGCCACTATGAAAAGGGCTGCCACAAACATTTTGGCACAAACAGGTCCCTTTCTCCTCTTTAGTATTTCTTTGGGATATAAGCCCAGTAGTAGCACTTGCATATTTTCTTAATAATATTAAGTAAATCAACTTGAAATGAAATTTGACTAATCATAGGTGGAATAGATCAGTGGTTCCCCTTTAAAAAGAACCTACACATTCCCCAGCTAGCAGACATTCTATCCTAAGGACGCATCCCTGAACATAATAAGATATAACACTTGGTTTCCTTCTTTTTGGAAAGGCCTGACCAAATACAAGACACAAACAATTATTTCATTTTTTTTAAATTTTGCTGATTCAGATTCAAGGAAGTTTAGTGAAAAGCATAAAGTAAAATAAAATCCCTGAGCTCAGCATTTTTAAAAGTTTGCTTAAGTCATCCAAGGACCATAGAAGAGGTATTGCTTTAAAAAAAAAAGTAAAGAGGAGGAGGGGGAAATCCAGAGAGCATGACAGAAAAAGAAAAATGGGTCGATTTTAGGATTTTTTTTAAGTTTCCAATTTTTTCTTCCTCAGCAGTATTTACTTTTCCTTTTTATATTTGAGATTAATGGCAAAGGTATTTCTAATGCAACACAGGGTGAAGATAAACAGCTTTTTATATGGATGGCATCCTTTTGGACACATGGCCTGATTTATGAAAATGTAGTCTGTTTACTTCACTTTGTGCCAGACTGTTGAGAGGAGAGAAAAACGTGTACCTGGTTCTAAAAGCTCTGGTGCATATGTGGTCACTCCTTCTTTTATTCCTCCCCTCTTTTCTGAGCTATTCAGGCTACAACCTAACATCAATAATAATAATAATAGCTAATATTTATATATCACTTTGGGGTTTACAAATATGTATATACATATCCATATATACATCTATATATATGTATGTGCATAGATTTATTCATTTGCATTTATTTGATTATGTATTTTAATAGAAAATTGAATATATGTGACTTCATTTGATTATATATGTATTTGTTGGATTGCATATATACATACATACACATATACATATATGTGCATATATTACTCATACATTTATTTGATTATGTATTTAAATAGAAAATTAAATGTATGACTTCATTTAATTATATATGTATTTATTTGATCACACATATACTTACACACATAAAACATACATACACATATATACATATATGTGTTGTTTGGTCATATTTTCAGTCATGTAAGACTCTTTATGACACCATTTGGAGTTTCCTTGGCAAAGATATTGGAGTGATTTGTCATTTCCTTCCCCAACTAATTTTATATCTAAGGAACTGAAGTAAGAAAGGGTTAAGGAACTTCACTCAGTATCACACAGTTAAGTGTCTAAGGCTGTATTTGAACTCGAGGTCTTCCTGACTTCAAGCCCAACACTCTATCTACTGCTCCACTTAGCTGCTATCTGTCCATCCATATATCTATCAATCTGAATACATACATATATACATACATACATACACATATATACATACAAGTGTATTTGTGTATGTGTATATATGAGGATATATGTATGTGCATATACATATTAATATGTTTGTATATATAATATGTGATTAGACATATAGTTATACCTATACCTGTGTACTTCTGCATGTGATATATTCCTATATTTATTTGATCCTCACAGCAATCTTGGGAGGTTAATGCTATTATTATCCCCATTAATAACCCGTTCTCTGGAGTGGGGAAAAACACTCCCATGACAGATTTTTAAATTTTCTCACAGTATTAATATTTTCTCCATCACCTTCTTAGGTCTGTACCACCAACAAAACAAATCAACTCCTGATGTATAACATTTGTCCAGTTCTGAGGAGTAAATGCTCACATTTTAAAAAATCAGTTCTCACCATTCCAGTTGGATTTAGCCATCCATGCCACCATTTTTACATTTATATAGTTGTCATTACACAAAGAGACTAAATTTTCTCCATTCCAACTTTCATCCCTTGTTCTTTGTTCTAAAGACAGCTACTATTGCTCCCTATCCCATTTCCCCAATTCTCTCTTCCTAGGTTAAATACTCTCAGTTCTTTCCACTTCTATGTCACAATCTTAAGAATATTCACCAGTATAAGGATTTACATTTGGGAAGCACTTAATAAAGGACTGGACTGGAAAATTCATTTTCTAGAAGAAAATCAATTGGTTCTATAATCTGGATGCACATTTTAATTTGTGAGATCACCAAAGTGAAGACTTGGGCCTTATGAGTGATGACTAGGGTTGATCATAGGAATAAGATAACAAAGGACTTTGAGATCAGCTAAATGAGAAAATTAAGGCTGGGGGGAATGAGATGACTTGTCTAAGGTGACCCAGGTAGTAAGTATCATAGGAAGGAAAAGGATCCAAGTCTTCTGATTAAAAAAAAAATACTTTGGGTTTTAAATCAACTGAAAGGCTAAACAGAAGTTCTTTCTATTGTGCCACACTGTTTTGTTTTGTTTTGTTTTGTTTTTTCATTTCCCTTGAAATGTTATCTGGGTGAAGGGGAGGATGCATTTTACTTCTTATCATTTGTAATCCTAAAGTGATACTTTTTTTAGTCTCATCATTTACCAAGAGAGACAGTGAAGTTATCTTCCTATCCTTTATAATCTGGCATAGGTACTTGGTTTCTGTCAACAACCTTCCTTCCTCCCTGTGGTTCTATCCATAATAATAAGACTTTTCTCTTCTTCTTTTTCTCAGACCTTAGGATTTCAAAGCACTTTGAAAAGGATTAGTGGAGTGGCTCCATAGCTTTCCAGTAGGTTGAAGAGCAGAAATAACTTACTGGAAATGAAAAAGTAAGATCTAGCAAAGGGGTGATTTTTTTTTCCTAAAAAAAAAATTCCAGGTGAACACAGTGATCAAATCCAAGAAATCTCTATGAGCCAAAATCAATACTTAAGTTTGTCTTCTTGGCATCTCCTTCCCCATAGCCTCAAACAAAGCCTAAATTTTGTCCTGTGTGGATGTCAGGATATCCAAATCCCTCAGGAGAGTTAGGCAATTGTGCTAAGTAAGGGAGACCTAGAATATGGCCTTTGGAACTTTCATGTGCTTTCATTTAGTTTCATGAATTCCGAAATCTCTTTCCTTGATGATAAAAGTTACTAGTGAAAGATGTCCACAAAGACTGGTTTCTTTGTAACTATGACCCTCCAAAAATATAAAAACTTTAAAAATAAATATTTCATTAAAAGAGAGAAAGGCAGAGGGACAAAGAGAGAGGCTGAAGGTGAAGGAAGGAATATAAAGTGGCCGCCTAATTCAATCTCATACCTTTTCAGAACGTGAAATACTTTTCCTTCATTATTTCTTTCAATATTTTCTTTCTATCTCTCTCCTTCCTATCCCTCCATTTAAATTTCCTTTCCTTCTTGCTTGTTTCTCCTCTTTCCATTCTCCCCTTCATTCCTCTCTTCTTCAGATTCATCTTCCTTTTTTCCCTCTTTTTCTTTCATTTTATTCTCCATAGTTCCCTTTCCCCTACCTTTCCTTCCTTCCTTCCTTCCTTCCTCTTTTGTCCTTATCCTCCTCCTTCCACATCCTTTCTTCCTTCCATTCTCCCTCCCTCCTTTCATTTCTTCTTTCCTTTTTTCTTTCCCATTTCCTTTCTTCCTTCTTCTTTCCTTTTTTCTTCCTTCCTTTCTTCCCTCTTCTTTACTTCCCTCTCTTCCATAGCAGTTCTTCATCCAAAGATATACAGAATTCTTGAGACATCAGAGCAAGAAGAGATCAGAATAAGACAGTAGAAAAAAGAATCTTGCTAAGTGGCTGTTAAAATCTATTGTTTCTACACTGCAGTAGGATTGTAAATTGACTCAGTGCCCCCCTAAAATCATACTCTGGGTCAAAGTTCTGATTGTCCCAACTATTTTATAGCTGCACAAAGAGGGCATTGATATTTAGCCCTGAGCCCTCAAAAACAGTTCTGGGCTGCCCACAGACCAGTTTGGTAAAGTATGCAGCAAATGTCTCTTCTGCCCAAGTGAGCACACACATCTCTGTGGTTTTTACTCAAGCTCTAACCTCCCCAGATTGAACTTTGAAATACAGCATCTGACTAAAAGCACAAAAGCTTTGGGGCTTCTTCTTTCTTCTGAGTGATTTTCAGATTAAAAACAGATATCAAAAACAAGTGGAGCCTATTAAAACTCATCCACATGAATGGTTCTTATCATTTCTGGGGAAAATTTTGAAATAAGCCATTGGGAGGATGTACCAAAAGGCAGGAGCCCTGAACCATGGAGGAGGTTCCTGGTCCTTTCCAGATGGAGAGGGAGTTGGAAGCTGTGACACAAGAGCAGTGATCTTAGGAAATAAAATGTCATCTTCCACAATGAATTTTCTAGAAAGAAAATAAAGGGGGAAAATTCACTGCCTGAGGTTATTGTAATTGCTATGATTCTCCCAAATGGAGAAAGGGCAAAAACCAAGGCAGAGAAGAAAGATGATGTGAGTAAAAGAGTATAATAGATTTTTTATTGATATTTTTATTGATATCCAGGGATCTTTCTAGAAACTTGAATTTGGAGAGCTGAATTGAACACTTGGGACTGGACTTCCCTCAAAATGACAGCTGGTTTATTCCAGACAGTTAACCTAGTTCTTAGCTTTAGTATCTTACTTGATAAAAGGAAGAGTATAACAGTATAATAGCTACTTCATAATATTTTTTCAATTAACCAATCATTAATCATTTATTAACCAATTAATTATTTATTAGATACTTTTGTCCCAGGCATTGTACTGAGATCTGTCCATCTCTGCCATCAAAGAGACTGTAGTCTTATCAGGGGAGGCAACATGTTCAAATACATAGTTCAAATAAAATACATATATAAATAGGTATTGATGGATAAGTAGGCTCAATAAACATTTAATAAGTACCGAATATGTTCTTAACACTGTGCTAAGTGCTAGGGATACAAAAAGAAACAAAAGATAACCCCTGCCCTCAAGATGCTAACAATCTAATGATAAAGACAACATACAAATAAACATATAGGAAGCAAGCCATGTACAGGATAAATAAGAAATATTTAACAGAAGGGAACAAGTGGAATTAAGAGGGGGTAGAGAAGTCTTCCTATAGAAAGTGGGATTTTTAGTTGAGACTTAAGCCAGACAGATTAATCTGATGTATTCTCAGTACTGTCTATCCCAGTCAAATTATAGCTAGAATCATCCATGTAGATCTGGATTCCACGTGTTGAGAAGGACTCTGATAAGTTGCAGCACATGGAAATGGCGTCAACTAGAATAGTGGCCATATACCACATGAGCAGTGGCTGAAGTAAGTAGACCCTGGAGAGAAGATTTAAAGGATCTTGAAATATGCTAAGGACTGTGAAGAAAAAGAAATATTGGAGCCCTCAAGAAAAGAAGTAGGTGCAAGGAGTAGACACTTAGTGAGGGTATATTTAGGCTCAATATAAGGAATCACTTTTCCAGAATTAGTGTTAAAAAAAAAAAAAAAGCAAAATGGACTGCTTCAAAAAATAGGTTTACCATAATGAACATTTGTCCAGAATTAATGTTAACCTAAAAGTTAAATGGGCTGCTTCAAAAAATAGACTCAATATAAGAAAATACTTTTTCCGGAATTATCCTAAAAGTGACATGGGCTGCATTCCCCTTTCACTGGGGCAGTTAGATAGCACAGTGGACCAAAAACCATACTTATAATCAGGAAGATTTGAATTCAATTTTAGCCTTAGAAATTTACCAGCTGTGGAACCCAGGGTAAGTAATTTCATCTCTTTCTGCCTCAATTTCCCCAACAGTAAAATGGAGATTATATTAGCATCTATCCCATAGGATTATTGTAAGGATCAAATGAGATAATAATTGTAAGGCCTTTAACACTGTGACTGCCACATAATGAGCACTATATAAATGTCACCCAATAAGAATAGTAGGGCAGGTAGGGGAGATAGGTGGTTTAATGGGTAAAAACTAGCCCAAGGGTCAGGAGAACCTGAGTTCAAATTCAGATTCAGATATCTACTATGCTGGATAAGTCACCTTCACCCTCTTTGTCTCAGTTTCATCATCTAGAAAATGAACTAGAGAATAATAGCAAACCACTTTTTGTCCAAAAAATCCCAAATGGGGCCAGGTATAATCAGACACAGCTGAAACAACATAACAACAGCAGTAGTAGTAACAGAAGAGGTGGCAATGGTAATTGGAGTGGAAGAGGAGTAGAAATACCACAAGCAGAATGCTATACAGAGGATTCTTGGTTAGGTTCAGGATGGACTTGGTTAAGAAAGAAGAAGAAGAAGGAAGAAGGAAGAAAGAAAAAGGAAGAAGAAAGAAGGAAGAAGAAAAAGAAAAAGAAGAGGGAGGAGGAAGAAGGAAGAAGAAGAAAAAGAAGAGGGAGGAGGAGGAGAAAAAGGAGAAAGAAGAGGAGGGAGAGGGGGAGAAAAGGACAGGAGAGAAGAATAAGGAAGAAGAGGAGGAAGAAGAAAAAAAATTATAGAGTGCCTATAAGGTTTGCAAAGAATTTTAGACATTTATCCCATTTGATCCTCTCAACAGCAGTGTGAGATAAGTATCATTATTATTTTCTTCAATAAACAGTTATTTACTTGTCCAGAGTAAAAGTGGATTCCAAATAGTACAATATATCACCAGAGAATGGGGCCAAGGGCTTCTTTTGAAATAATGCTTTCTGCCAAGTACGAGGCAAAAGGAAACAACAGAATTTCGTACTTAGCCAATCTGTCTTTGGAAAGGAGAAAGAAAAAGAAAATATCAGCAACATAAAGTATACTGCAAAATCTGGTGATATTTAAATAAGATTTAAATTCATTCCGCATTTAAACAGAAAAGTGGGAAGTGGTATTAAATTCACATAAATGTAGGATTATGACAACTGGAGTTGGAAATATTAAGTGTGCCCATATAATGGAAGAAAAAAGATAGCAGGTAATGGGTTCAGAAGAGGACTTTGAGTTTTAATAGATCTTTCCTCCAAACCATCAGCATTGTAAAGCAGTGATTAATAAATTATTTGACATGTCCATTTACGCATATTTTAACTAAAAGTAATCAATGATCTTTATCTAGATTTATCTAGGCAACCATTATTCTAAATCCAGCTCTCAGAGCTAGAGGAATCTGAAGGAGTGGGTTACCTTTCATTACCCAGGAACTGGCCAGAGATTAAAAAAAAAAAAAAAAAAAAAAAAGGCATTAAGAAATGTGGGAAGCAGAGCTCTGCTTCTTTTGGCCCCTAGGGAATCTACCTAATTTTGTTAGCATTTCTTTTATTAACTTTTTTTTGGAAGCAATTGAGTTGTGATTTGCCCAGGGTCACACAGCTAGTAAATGTCTCAAGTTAGGTTTAAACTAAACTCAGGTCAGGTTTGAATTCAAGTCACATTTGAACTCAGGTCCTCCTGACTCCAGGACATTATTCTATCCATTCATTGTGCAGCTAGCTGCCCAATATTCACTTTCTATATTGGAATGCAAACTTCTTGAAAACAGGGTCATTTTAACTTTTGCATTTGTTTTTTCCAGGATTTAGTCCAGTACCTGATAGAATGACATCATAAATCTAGATTCAGATCTAAATCTCAGAGAATCTCTAGTCCAACTCGCAATTTAGAGGAGGAAAGTAAATTCCAGAAGTGTCTTCCCAAAGGTCACATAGGTAGAATTTCATTCTATTCAAAGATCAGAGAGAATGGATCAATAACTGCGAAGGACCTCAGAAGCCAAATCCTTTCATTTTACAGATGAGGAAACTGAGATTTATACTAACTCAAGGTCACACAGGGAGTAAACATGGGGATGAGTGAATAGAGACAAGAATTTGAATTCCAGTGACAGTGCTTCTTGATAGCTATCATTGATGTTTTCTTTAAGATTTTCAATAAACTTTACAAATATCTCATTTTATTCTCACTAATCCAGGAAATGGGAGCCATTATTATCCCCTTTTACTTACAAATGAAACACACACACACACACACACACACACACACACACACACACACACACACACAAACAAACAATCTGAAGCACATAGAAGTTGATAGACTTGCCCAAAGTCAAACAGCTAGTCAATATTTGAGACCAGATTTGAACTCAGACTTTCCTGATATCAGGTCCAGCATTTTTTTTCTTTTTTTTCTGAGGCAATTGGGGTTAAGTGACTTGCCCAGGGTCACACAGCTAGGAAGTGTTAAGTGTCTGAGACCAGATTTAAACTCAGGTCCTCCTGACTTCAGGGCTAGTGCTTTATCCACTACACCACCTAGCTGCCTTTTTTTTTTTTTTAACTACACCACCTAGATGTCAATAATAAATATTTCTGCATGTTGCCTAAAGTTTAATTGCATATCTAAACAGAGGCAGCATGTGAGAAACTGGCAACAGCCCTAAATTTGGAATCAGGAAATAATGATGGGAATCCACCTGAGTTTCACATTCCCTTTACTTTTCTGAGCTCCACTCTTTTATTGCTATAGTCATCATTCATGTTTGACTCTTAGTGACCTCACGTACTCTATGACTCTTTTGTTCACCACCATCTCCTGAAGTCTAGCCAAATTCACATCTGTTGTTTCCCTAACACTATTTATCTCATCCTCTGCCCTCCCCTTTTCATTTTGCCTTCAATTTTTCCCAACATCAAAATCTTTTCCAATGAGTTCCATAGTCTCATAGTGTGGCTAAGTACTCAAGCTTCAGTATTTGACTTTCCAATGAATAGCCTGAATTAATTTCTTTAAATATTGACTTATTTACTCTTCTTGCTGTCCAAGTGACTCTCAAAAGTCTTCTCCAGTGCCACAATTATAAAGCTTCACTTCTGTGGCTCTCAGCTTTCCTCATAATCCAACTTTCACAACCATACAATGCTACTGGAGAAACCATAGCTTTAACTATGTAAATCTTTGTCAATAAGCTGATGTCTCTCATTTTTAGTCTGCTAGTCCAGGTTTAGCATAGCTCTCCATTCTATCCCTCTATAATTAAGGATTGTCTCCAGGGCTGTTGTGAAGAGAGTATTTTGTAAACCTCCAAATGTTTTCAGGCTCTTATATCGGTCTTTTCTTTGTCATTAGATTGTCAATTCCATGAAGTCAGGGACCAATTTTTATTCATCTTTGCAGTCCCCCACATAACTCAGCTATTCATTATAGAGAATATAAAGAGCCTCTCTACAATTCTACCATGTTTATATAGATTTGTTACCAGGATGATTCTGCCTTTTCCAGGATATCATGAGCGAATACTCAAATATCTCTGAACTAAGAGATTCTGAAGGGCATAGGGTATCCAGAAAAATGTTGAACTATCATCTCTTTGAGAAAAATAAATATACACATGACTTTAAAATTTAATCTGCATTACTATTATACTACATATCAAGTCCTGATTTATTAGCATTTCCCAATTTCCAAGGTGTCAGTGCTCATAATGAAAATTTAACAATCAGCTCTTATTAGCTAATTCCAGTATAATCCCTGCATTCTGGAGAAATGAAGGAGAAAAAAGAGGAAAGAAAAGTTTCTGGCTGCTGAACTGGAGAGATTCCTTTTATGTGTCACTGCCATGCGTAAACATTTTAGTTTTCTTTCAATTAGAGGCAATATGGGGCAATATAAGAAATGTTTTGTGTGACATAAGGAAACATCATTTAGAATCTCCATTCTGTTATTTACCTTTGATTTGACCTTTGATAATTAATTTCTTTGGACCTGAGTTTTCTCATCGGCAAAATGGGAGTTGAGCTAATTGACCTCAAAGGTCTATTCCAACTCTAAATATGTGATTCTATATCCTGAAAAGCCAGCTTTTTGAGCATTGATATAGTCACTCTGTTTCCGGCATCAAGTATTTATCCTATTTTTGGTGATCTAAGACTTGTGAGTCAATACGGTCTCATCATATATGCCATAGATAAGTTAAAAAGCATCCAGTCCTACTCCTGCAAAAATCAGTCATCTGTTCTATAACAATCCCTGAAAAGTAGCCAACCAAGCCATTTTTAAAGAATTAAAGAGCTAAGTCCATCAGGATCTTCACCTAATCCTCTCTTAATGTAGCTTGAAATAACATTGGTATTTTGGGCTGCCATGGCTCACTGTTAACTTATGTTGAACTTGCAGTCCACTTAAACCCCAACATCTTAGGCAGATGAGATGCTATCATCATTACTGCTGTAATAGAAACAGGATTTTTGAGAATCCTCTCCATTGCCCAATCACAAGCATTGCACATATTTGGAATAAATCAAAACAGAAAAATAATGATTTTCCCAACTTTAAATTTAACCAGGCTGCTCTTGGTTTCAGGGTGTACAGCTACTGTAGCATGAGTCACTATGGTAGGAGCTGATAAGAAAGTAGAATGAGTGATAGACTGGCTGCATGAGGCTAACCAAAGTGTTTTCTTAAAAATGAAGCTGTGAAGTTTTTTTGTAGAGGAGTAGAGCGTATCCACTTTGGGTGATAGAAATAATTAACTCCTATGGATTTCAACAAATCAGAAATGTGATGTCATGTAAAGTTTTTGGAGGCTGACAAGTACAAATGAGAAGATGAGTCCCCATCCCCAAAGTCTACCCCTCCCCTACAAGATAGTCTTCAAAATATGTCTTATTTGGCCTCAATCATGATAAATCCCTTAAATGTAATGCTGAGTGGCAATTGTCCTTGATGTCATTAAGATCTAAGTTCAAATCCAGTGGGTGTCACTAGTTGGGCAATCTTGGGTAAGTGACAACCTTTCCCTAGAACTCCCTAGAACATATCAAATGAGTGAAAGATGGACTGTCATCTGAGTTGGTGAACTGTTTCCTGTACTGGGGGTTCTCCAAAAGATGGGCTCAAATTTCCTTCACATATGTGAAGACTGTTACTTTGTTGTTTCTGCATTGTCCTACTCTTGATGGCACCATTTGGGATTTTCTTGGCTGAGCTGTCAAAGTTGCTTTTCCAGTTTATTTTGCAGATAAGGAAACTGAGGCCAAAAAAAGGGTCAAGTCACCTATAAAGTCACTTATAAAGAGTTAAGTGTCTAGTACAGTAAAACAACTGTTTGGACATGTATAAATATATTGTATTTAATTTATACTCTAACATATTTAACATGTATTGGTCAATCTGCCATCTTGGGGGAGGGGAAGGAGGGGAAAAATTAGAACAAAAGGTTTGGCAATTGTCAATATTGTAAAATTACCCATGCATACATCTGGTAAATAAAAACTATTAACATAGTTTAAAAATAATAATAATTAAATTAAATTTTTAAAAATTGTTAAGTGTCTAAGGCCAATTTGAACTCAGGAAGAGTTCATCTGTAAAATGAGCTGAAGAAGGAAATTGCAAGCCACTTCAGTATTTTGCCAAGAAAGCCTCAAATGAGGTAAAGTTCATTTTGACTGAAAATGACTGAACAAATTGTGAGCACTGGATTAAAGCCTAGTATAAATGCTTGCTACTTGTGGTTGACTTTCCAGATTCAAGGTGGACACTATCCATTAAACCACCCTACCTGTCATTACTATTATTCACACTTAACAAAGGAAGAAATTGCAATTGTCAGGATTTAAATAACTTATCTGTGACCCCACTAAGCTTGAGGAGGAGAAGCAGAGGTTCAAGGCTCATGTCCTAAAATACTCATAAGTTCTCATATTTCTATAGAACTTCAAGATTCTCCTTTTCATTTTTTAATTTTTGAGGGGAACTTTAAGGTTTTTCAAAGTGTTTTCTTCACAATTCTTTTGTATTTTTCCCTCCATTTTACAGATGAGAACATCAAGCCTGAAAGAGATAAAATTATTTGGCTATGGCTAGGCAGATAGTTACTTTTAGAACAAGGAATCATCTCTAGCCTTTCTGATTCTGATTTAGAATCCAATTGTTCTTGCTATCACCCCCCTCCACTCACCCGCCAGTCTCTAAGAAGTCTTTCTATATAGCTGGACTCACTTCTGGTTATTCTTTTAAAAGTAACCCCTCAGCACTCTTGGACTCAATTTGTATTGAATAAGTCATCTACTTGCCTTCATTACTCTTTTAGTGCTCTTAGATGATAGGTGTGTATGTTGTGTGTGTGTTTGTGTGTTTATATTCTTTCTCTGTTTCAGAAACAGAATTTTCACACCTGGGGCAGAGTCAATTAAATGAGAATGGTAGGGAGTTGAGCAGGGCAAAACTATCACAGATAACAGTCTTACTGTATATATAGTCCATTTGGGAAAGGGAGGGCTGTTCTTTGCTGTGGGGAATTTGGAAAGAGAAATGTACTCCCAAATAAAAGTACAGTCAATAAACACTTGGGTAGTAGTTTAGAGCCAGGAAAAGTCAGTTCTCCAGGAACTGTGGATTAGTAGAAGGAAGGTAGTGTCCAGACTTCAACAGAGAAAAAATGCTTGGGCCCCTGGGAAATTTTAGCCATATGCAAAGTTCATGTTTTCCAGGAATTTCAAATGGATTGAGCACTGCTCCTGGAGTGAGGAAATTCTAAATTCAATTCTGACCTCAGATTCCTGAAAAGTCATTTACAGCTTCTTCATCCTAGAGACTTATGCTAATCCCATGACCCCTTTCTCTCTTCAGATTCTTTTTTTTTTTAATTATAGTTTTTATTCATCAGATATATGCATGGGTAATTTTACAGCATTGACAATTGCCAAACCTTTTTTTCCAATTTTTCCCCTCCTTCTTCCCACCCCCCCTCTCTGCCCCAGATGGCACGTTGATCTGGTCAGATTCTTAAGGAATGTTCCCAAGCTAATTGTGTCCCCTCAAGACTCCACTCCTGATATTCCTGGACTTTTCCCATCAAGCTCCCATGTCTGTACTTTCTCTTTCCTTCCTATTCCCCAAGTTTTAGTCTTATTTTAGCTGTTCCTTCCTACTCCCCACTTTTTAGTCTTCTTTTACATGTTGTTTTCCTGGTTAGAATGGAAGCTCCTTGAGAGTAAGGACTATGTTTCTTTTTTATTTTTCTTGTATTTCCATAACTTAGCATGGTATCTAGCACATAGTAGGTCTAAAATAAGAGCTTATTCCCTTGACTTACCCTCTACTGGCCTCAGTTTTCTCAACTGTAAAATAAAATAAGATTATCTGCCAGGGTTGTTGTGAAGATAAGAGGAACTAATATTTGTAAATACTTCACAAATCTTAAAGCACTATATAAATGCCAATTTTTTATAATTATTATTTACTTGCCCTAGTTACGGTTCTGCTCTACTTAGGTAGAAAATGCCTTAAGGTAAGTATTATCTCTAATTTTCTGTCATGTTCTTTTCCCCAAGTTATGCACAAGCTAGTCCTTAACTCTCAGGAATAACCATATGTTTCTATTTCATTTTTCCCTTAAGCACTGGGAAAGATTGGCCCCATTTCATTTCCTCTCATTATTAAATAACAAATCTGGATTAGCTGAGATAATATATGTCTAAAATTAGTCATATAAATTCTGGGCCCAAGGGCTTAGGTTTTGGTTCATGTCAAGGGTCTCCCCAAAAGAATGGAGTAGAAAGAGAATTAATGTAAAATATGAATCAAGAATGAGACAGAAATTCATTTCCTTTCCCCAAAGAAATGCTGAGAGATACAAAAGACTCACAACATGCATTGACAAGCCTTAAACTATCAGTGATGTAATTTCTCTTATAATCTACCAAGAAGTTGAATCATAAATATCAGGAAATTAAGCAATTTGGGGGGACTACTGTATTTGTATCCCACATTTCACCATGGCTGGACATTGTTCCCCTCACAGCAGCCCTCTCCTGGCAAGCCTGACCAGATTGATTTCACCTTCTTGGTAGCGGTCACTTTCTCCAAGAAATGCTAGAATAATTTAATGGATTAATTAATTAATCCAGAATCACCAAAATTCTTGGACTTTCCCAGGGACATGTCCAGCTCAGGATTTAGACTCATTCACCTGAGATCAGGAAACAGAGAAAAAACATTCCAAAATCCCAAACCAGGATAACTTAAGTAAGATATTGGCTTTAGCTACCATGTGTTCATGGCCACATGGTTGCCAGAGTAGAAGATAAGTTGAATTTCCATTTTCTCAACCATCAAAAGAAACAGCTTACCCCATAACTGAGGAAAGAAAGAGAAGTGTTTCAGAGGGAAAATACTTCCTCTTTTAAATGATAATGTCATTATATCATCAACCTTTCCTGCTCAGTGGCCCAATAAGAGGGTTATGTTGTCATATCCAAGACAGAAGAGTGTTTCATTTCACATGGAGGACAGGAAGCAGTCAGGCTGGAATTTTTTCATTCTCAGAGCCTCTATATGTTACAAGCACATGTAACCAAAACTAGAAATAGGAGCTTAAAACATGCCCTTTTCAAAGCCTAGTTAAAAATGCAAGATGATTTATAATCCTTGAAAGGGTATCAAAATGCTGACCTCATTATCACTACCATTTTTACCTTCATCATTATCATCATCACAAAACCATCAAGTAAACTAAATAATAATGAAGTTTTAAAAATCACATCAAGCTAATGAATTTTATTCTTCTCCACCATTTTTGTCCAATAGTGAAATTTTCTTATTCCTTACCTAAGTAAATAAATAGCCATTACTTTTTTTTTTCTGAGGCAATTGGGGTTAAGTGACTTTTTCCAGCAAGGAAATGTTAAGTGTCCAAGGCCAGATTTAAACTCAGGTCTTCCTGACTTCAGGACTTATGCTCTAGCCACTGGCACCTGGTCATGTACTCTTATTGTTGAAAGGAACTATTTTGTGACTATAACATCACTGGCCTTGGAGCAAGAAATCTGGATTTGAATCCCTCCTCTCTCACATGTTAGCATCATATCTTTGGGCAAGTCACTTTTTTTCAATGATCCTCAGTAGACTCAATTATAAAATAAGGAGAGAATATTTCCTACTCTGCTTGTATCTCATAGGACATCATACAGGTATATGAATTTTGTAAATTCTCTGGGGCTAACCATGACAGCAAGCAGGGCATTATGGCTGAAGATCTGGGGTCTCGATGCTTGGAAACATAGGCCGAAGTCCTGCCTATGACACATACTGGCAGTGTGATCTTAGGCAAATCACTTAACTCTCGTTGTTCTAGGCAACTCTATAAGACTCTGCAGTGTCAATCTAAAGTTGAGGGAGTTTTTTTTTTTACCCAGGCATCTCTACAAGCCCAGGCCTTATCCTGTTTTTAAGACACAAAACAAAAAGTAAAAGATTATCTGGTCTGGGTCCATACATGTGAAACTTTGAGGAGGATGTGAAGAAACAAATTTACTGAAACAGTGAGTTTTCATAGGCACTGATTATTATCTAGTGGCTTGTTCAGATTCTAGCTTGGCCAATTAGCTCATTAGTTTAAGGTAGATAAAATTCGAATGGACACAGCCTGAATGAAGAGAAAGAATTAAGCAAATTCAATTGGCTATGCATTAAGCTTTTGCTCTGTTTCAGGACAACTAGGTGACAGTCTGGAACTCGAGTACAACCTCAGACACTTGCTAGCAGTATGACCATGGACAAGTCACTTAACCCTATTTGCCTCACTTTCCTAATCTATAAAATGAACCGGAGAAGGAAATTGAAAACAATTCCAGTGTCTTATCAAGAAAACTCCAAAAGGGGTCATGAAGAGTCAGACACAACTGAAAAATAACTAAACAATGAAAATGTTCTAGGTACTTTAGTAGTTGCTAGGGATTCAAAGACAAAAACGCAATAGTCTTTGCCCTCGAGGAGCTTATGAATTCCCTTAGATATTTTTCAAGTATGGAAGTTACAAAAACATAAGAAAACACTATATATAAATAAATAAATATATATATATATATATATATATATATATAAATATATATATATATATATATATATATATATATATATATATATATATATATATAATATATATATATATATATATATATATATATATATATATATATATATAAAGAAAGTTCAAGAGGCACAGATGACCTGAGGAAAGGCTTCATATTGTGTTTCATTGGTGGCACCTAAATAATGCTTCAGAATCTGTAGCATGGAGAAATCTAACCATGTACTTACTTGGAGCCAACCCTCCTGAGCTTGTTTCATTAAGTTTTTCAATCAGGCTTAAGTACTTTTTCTTTGGGCAGATATTTTAAGACTACAAACCTCTCAAACTGATAAATGGTTCTGTGTCTGAAATATTATTATTATTTCTCTTTTTTTAATTATTGATTTTTTCCTCTATGTATTAAGCTACAAACTGTGCCTCCTGTTTCTTTTTTATTGGTACTGCCTCAGCAGGAGAGATCAGCCTTCCATGGAATTGCTTCCTATAACATCTGAACCTAGTTATTTCTACCTTGTTTTTCTTCAAGCTCTCTCAAGAGCCCAGTAGCAGTTTTTATTTTGAAAATGACCATGAGCAAAAAGTGGTGACATAGTCTGATAATTCAAGGTCTAAGGCCAGAGGAAAGACTCTTTTTTAACATTAGAAAATCAGAAATACACCTGTCTTCCGGTTTAAAGCCAGCGGGTCAACAAGCAAAGCACAGCAGTACTCCTTGGCACTTGGCTGTTCTTGCTGGAAGCTTATTCATGTGTATATGACCTGAAAGAAAACATAAGGACACTAAAGCAGTGTGATTTTTATGGAGAGTGTGATGGATGCAGAGTCAAGAGATTTGTGTTCAAATACTTTCTTTGCCATGTTCTACCTTAGCACTTTAAGTAATTAATCTTTAATGATGACACTAGTGTCATAAGTAGTTATAAGATCAATTAAAACTTTCCTGTTTTCTTTCTCCTTAAGTTATTAAATTATTAAAATTTTCCTAACTTTTCACTTAAAAAAAAGTAATTAACTTTACTTTTGATAACTTACCTTTTGAGTTGATATAAGGATAAATTGAGATGATATTTGCAAATCACTTAATACAGTGCTTAGTTGGAGCACCAACTCTGAAGTCAGGAGGACCTGAGTTCAAATCTGGTCTCAGAAACTTAACACTTCCTAGCTGTGTGACCCTGGACAAGTCACTTAACCCTAATTGTCTCAGCAAAAAATAATTCAATGCTTAGTACATAGTATATAAATGTTAACTATTGAGGATGGTAATGGTGGTGTTAATGGTGGTGATAGTGGTGGTGGTGGTGGTGATGATGACAAATCCTTGACTACACAACAAAAGTTTGGTTGTTTTGGTTTTTTGTTTCATCTCAAGGTGATTAGAAGCAATTGAGGCTCCTTGAACAGAGGGGTAATTAACTTTACAGATAGGGAAGACTAAATAGACGAAAAATGCCCATAGTCAGTCCTGAATGTGAGTTATGGAACACCACCAACTCTAAGGAACTGAAAATAAGTCAGCAGGTAGCAGCACAATGGATAGAACATTAGGTCTGGTGTCAAGAAGACATGAGTTCAAATGAGATCTTCAATACTTAGTAGATCTGTGAACTTGGACAAGTAAACTTAACTCTGTTTCCTTCACTTTCCTCATCTTTAAAAAGAGCCAGAAAAGGAAATGAAAAAATTACTCCAGCATCTCTTTTGAAAAAAGGAGGTCACAATGAGTCATGCTTAATTAAAACAAATGAACAACAAAATGTCATCAACTAGCAAAAGTATCAAATTTGCATCCCTCAGTACCCAAATCAGAATAAACATCATTGGGAAATGATAAACAAAATAAATAAACACAGTAGGACATGGATAATTCTAGTTTGTTGTTTCTAAGGCAAAATGCACTGCTGGGATTCATTTCCATTTGATTTTGACACCTCTGACCCCTGGTGTCAATAGAGAAGTTTTAATAGGAAGTAGAATTTTTAATATTCCAAAGTATGAATTATAAAGGAGAAGTGGATTGAAGTTTGAGATAAAGGAACTTATGATTTTAAAAAATATGAGTTGATCATATGCAAGGAATGATTCATGGATGATCTTAATGGTTTACCAACATTTTCATGATGTTAAGACCAAACCAAAGCAAAGTCATCCCTTGTCATATTGCTTGTTACCTCATTATGGGAAGACATGAACAAGAGTTGGGCATGGTAGGCAGCCAGTCATGAATGGGTTGAGATCTGCCTATTGGAATGAAAGCCCACATTCATGAGATGTGATTTTTTAATTTATTTTATTTCTGTCTTTTAATTGTTTTGTTCTTTTCTGATTATACATGTATATTAACATTTAATATGTGTGTTTTTCTGATTGTATATGTATATTAACATTTAACACATTTATTTATGAATCAAATTGGGGAGAGAAAAACCAGAACAAAAGGAAAAAACCATGAGAGAGAAAATAAAAACAGGGGAAAAAGTGAAATTAGCATGTGTTGATTTACATTCAACCTCTATAGTTCTTTTTCTGGATTCAGATGGCATTTTCGATCCAAAATTTATTGGGATTGTCTTGGATCATTGAAGCACTGAGAAGAACCAAGTCATAGTTGATCATCACACTATCTCGCTGTTACTGTGTACAATGTATTCCTGGTTCTGCTTGTTTCACTCAGCATCAGTTCATGTAAATCTTTCCAGGCTTTTCTAAAATTATCTTGTTCACCATTTTTATAGAACAATAATATTCCATTGCTTCCATGTACCACAACTTATTCGGCCATTTCCCTATTGATGGGTATCTACTCATTTTCTAATTCTTTGCTACCACAAAAAGAGCTGCTACAAACATTTTTTGTACATGTGGATCTTTTCCCCTTCTTTATGATTTTCTTGGACTATAGACCCAGTAGTGGCATCCTGGAACAAAAGATATGCACAGTTTTACAGTCTTTTAGGCATAGTTCCAAATTATTTTCCAGACTGATTGGATCATTTCACAACTCCACCAACAATACATTAGTGTCCCAGTTTTCCCACATGTCCCCTGACATTTATCATTATCTTTTCTAGTCATCTCAGCTAAGATCAGATTAATTTGTGTAAATACTGGATACTATAGATACAATGAAAAACAACTCCCTTCTATTGAGAAACTTAGTGTTTAGTCAGACACCTCTCTATGTCTTTTGCCCCCATCCCACTCCACTGCTTTTTTTCTGCTAGTATGTCTATTTCTGGCATTATCATAATGCTAGGTCCATAGTGAGTGCTTTATAAATGCTCAATGAGTTGTTCATCCTTCTTTGTATATTATTCATTCTTCTTATTCAACTATTTCAGATACATCCAACTTTCTGTGAGCCCATTTGGGCTTTTCTTGGCAGAGAAACTGAAATGGTTTGTCATGTACTTCTCTAGCTCATTTTACAGATGAGGAGAGGAGACTGAGACAAATAGTATTAAGTGACTTGTCCAGGGTCACAAAATTGGTAAATGTCTCAGGCCAGATTTGATCTCAAGGAAGATAACTCCAGGACAGGCACTTTATTCACTCTGACACCAAACTAACCTATCTTAAGGGCTATACGAAATATTATCACTGCGACAGATGAACAAATTCAGATTATAATGAACTCATAAACGTTTAATTTGGTAAAGGAATCCTGAAGGAGATATACCAATAGAGGATGGGCAGTGGTATACCAATAATCGTCTCTCCAAAAAAAGTATGCATTACACTTTTAAGTTTAATTTGCATTATTAACATTTTCCCATCATCTCTTAAGTCCATAAATCAACAAAACCGCAAACCAAGCCTAGATTTGTAGGATTTGTAGGCTTTTAACCTGCAATATCACCAGTGTCAGGAATCCCTAGTATGGAAATCATTTACTGATTCATTTGTAACTTATAGATTAAGAGAACTTCCCAGGGCAATCAAAGATTAGATGATTTGCCAATGGTCACATAGCTGGAATGATTAAAAGGTAAGATTTGAATGCAAGCCTTTCTGATTCTATAGTTGTCCCCCTATTAGCCATGTCATACTGCTTCTCATTTTATATATAGCAGGTACTTATAAACTTTAATTAAACCATGTATAATTTCCCATCCAATTAACTGATACTGCTTTGTATAAAATGTATTTATGTAGGAGTGCTTGTTTGTGTGCGAGTATGTGTGTGTGTGTGTGTGTGTGTGCGTGTGTGCGTGTGTGTGAGTGTGTGTGTTGTGTGTGTCTGTTAGTGTGGGTACCAATATACATGTTGTATCTGCTGATAGAATATTGTAAGCTCCTTGAGGGGAAATACTGTTTCATTCTTGTATCTGAATTCCTGGGACCTAACACAGTGTTCTAAATTTAAATTATTTAAATTGTTAAATTATTAACAGGTGTATATTGAATTGTATTCAATTAAGTTACTCTTCAAAGTGATAATACAATATAGATCTTATTCTTCCTTCTGCTCCTTCCTTTTTTCTTCCTTCCATTCCCTTGGGATCATTAAGTAAACAAGCATTTATAAAACATTTACTGCGTGTCAGGCAATGTGCCAGATGATGAAGACACAAAGATAAACGCTTACCTTTTATATTTCCATGAAGTCTCATTCCTTTCTTTCTCTTCCCTTTGTTTCAGGTGTCTGATAGATGTGATTACGTCTTTGTCAATGGAAAGGAAATGAAGGGCAAAGTGAATGTTGTGGTGAAATTCACCTACCAGCACCTGAGCAGCCCCCTGGAGATGACTGTGTGGGTGCCCCGACTCCCACTCCAGATTGAGATCTCTGACACAGAACTCAACCAAATAAAGGGTTGGAGAGTCCCCATTGTCTCAAATAAAAGGTAGGTATTATGAGAATCAAAGAACCAGAAGTCAAATCTCTACCACCTACTGCTTCTTATGGATAGAAAACATAACAGTGGAGAAAGTTAAGAAAACCTAGGTTTAAATGCTTTCTCAGGTATTTAACTAGTTGTGTGGCTATTAGACAACTCATGAGACAACCTCTCATCTTCAACCTCAGTCTCATCTTCAAAATGGGAATAATACTCCATGTAACCACTACCCTACAGGTTTATTGGAGGCTTTAGTGGGATAGTTTTGAAGTGTTTAGTAAATGTTAAAGCACTAAGTATAATCTAAGTATAAGTTATTATGGGTCACCTTCAGTCAATCAATTAATATCTCTTAACCTCAGTTTCCTCATCTCTAAAATAAAGGGATTGAATTAAATGGAAGTTCAGGTCCCTTCCAGATCTAAATCTATATTTTCACATATGACATTCAATCTCCCACCTCCATACTTTTGCATAGGCTTTCCCACAGGCCTGGAAGGCATTCCCTCCTCCCCTGAATCCCTTGGAATATTACTTCAAAGATCAGTTCAAGAGTGAGCTACATGAGGTTATTTCTTACTCTTTCCCCTTCTATTAGTGCCTATACATATTTTATTTATATATGTACATATGCGGACTGTAAGTTCACTGAAGATAAGAACTGTTTCATTCTTGGTTTTGAACCTCCATTGCGGGACCCAGCACATAGTAGGTACTAAAGCAATATTTATTGATTGAATATTCAGTTGATTACTTGATCCTGTGAACTGAGCAATTTCTCCAACACTTGTTGAATCACAAACTATGAGGATAGTCAACTACTCTTAATACAATTCCATGGAAAAATCCAAAGATCATTATTTATTCACATCAGTTAGATAACTTTGAGAGTGCTCAATAAAAAAATGGGTAAAATGCAAAGAAGACCACCATCTTAAACATCAAAAACTTTCCACTATTGCAACTAATGGAAAAAAAACACCTTAGTCTGGTCAATATAAAAATTGTATGAGCTCAGTATCTATCTTTGAGGAGTTCACTATTGAAAATAGATATGCTAGGATTAAAATTTTTACAGGGATGTTAGAAATAATCTAGTCCAACTCTCTCATTTCCTACAGAAGGAAACTTCTTCCAAGGCAAAGAGAGGAAATGGCTTGTCCCACATCCCACAGATAGTAAATATTAGAATCCAGATGATAACCCATTTCTTTAGACTATAAATTTAATGTTCTTTCTATTATCTCTACTTCCCTAGTGTGGACTGGGACATAAAGGACAGAGACAGAAACAGATAAAAGAATATAAGTTTTATTTTGACAGCACAAAGCATAGTGACAGCCAGATGGTATAGTAGATAGAGCTCTGTGCTTGTAGTGAGGAAGACAGGAATTCAAATCCAGTCTCAGATATTTACTAACTGTGAACTCGGGCATCTCTGTTTGCCTCAGTTTTCTTATCTGTGGAATGAGTATTGTAATAACAGGAACTACATCCCACAATTATTGAGAATTAAATTTAAAAAATCATTGTAAAGTACTTCATATCAACTAGGAAATAGTAAATAAATGTTAGCTATCATATGTATAAATATTAGTTATCATAACATACATATAAATATTAGTTATCATAATAATTTATAGTCTTAGAGAGCTTCCTGGAACACTGAGAGATTGTCCAAAGTCATAAAGCCAGTATGTGTTAGAGGCAAGACTTGAACCCAATTCTTTCAGGCATCATTCATTAAGTCTCACATAAAGCTCAACTGGCTTAGTAAGACAAGGTTTGATTTGTAATCTAACAAGGAGAAATTACACTAGTCAGGCATTCTTAATCTAGAGACCATGAACTATTCTCACCGCCCACCTTCACCCAAAGATTCTTTGGACTTGAATAGAGAAAATTACATTTTTATTTCCTAACTAAAATTTTAAGATGTCCTTCAATTATGAATTTTTAAAAAATATTCTGAGGATTCCACAAGTTTCACAAGCCTGCCAAAAATGTCTATGAAACTATAAAAGGTTCAGAACTATTTGGGCTAGATAACATAATATCTGAATCCATATGGAATTTTAAGATTTGTGAAACCCCTTGTGACTATGATGTCACTTGACCTCCCAAGTATTCCATGAGGTCAATGCTGTTAACTCCATTTTAGAAATATGGAAACTGAGGCCCAAAGAGGTTTGTGTTTTTTTTAATTTACCTAAGCTTACACAGTACCTAAGGGCTTGGACAGGATTTGAAATCAGATCTCACTGATTCCAAAGACAACACTCTAACTACTATAACAACCTTCTGCTCTATTTGGTCTTCCAGTTTGTAATCTGCCCATCAGTCAATCAATAAGCATTATTTTCTAAGCTCTTACTATGTGTCAAGTACTGTGCTAATTCCTGGAGATACAACAACAATGAATGAAACAAACTCACAATGAACCTAAATTCTAACCCATCAATGAGTTGAGGATGTCTGCTCCAGGTGTGTGAAGACTTCTCCCAGAGGAATGGCTGGTTGAGAACAGTTTGTTTCCAAAGGCCATGAAGGCAACTGAAGCAAGTGCTGTGGCACTTTTAGAGCTTGCTTAGATATCAAAGTTGCCAATTTCCTTCACTGAGTCCCTGGCTATCACTAGTCATCTTGACTTGTCTTGCCAATGGACTTCAATGTTCTGGGAAAGTGAGACTGAAATCCTAACTCTGCCTCCCTTAAATCCAATTCACAGGAAAATCAAGACATCAGGGCATGTTGTTGTTGATCCTCTTTGAAATAAAGACAAAGTTAAAAAAAAGTTAAATATGAGGAAGCTTAGACTCTTCCAAATCAGAGGATACTACCAATTGTAGGGACCAGGAAAAATTTCAAGCAAAAAGTATCATTTAAACTGAGATTATCTTGTAAGATAGAGCTAAGAAAAAAGTCATCATATAAATGTAAACAATACATTTTGTGTGGCTGAGTACACTTTAGTAAAGAAAGAAGATAAATTCTCAATGAGAGAATAAGATTCTCCTTGCAATAATTCTACTGGTCTTAGGAATAATTGGGTTTCTGACTTCGATTGGAAGATGGGGATGGAGGAGAGATCACTGCCACCACTGAAGAGGACAAAAGGTTCTGTATCCATATAAAAATCAGTGTCAATAAAAACAGAGTTACTGAGTTAGGAAGCAGTCCTGTGGCACAGCCCAGATGTTGTAACAACTGGACAGTTTAGATAATTAACACATGGGACCAAGTTTGTGGGACTGAGAAGATTTTCTAGTGGACATGGATATATGAATAGCTATACCAAGGTCTGAGGAGTGGGTGTCCTCAGATCCCATAGAGGAAATAGAAATTTTAAAGAGCTGCCAAGCAGACAAATTGATCTAGATGCTGCAATGGGCAGAGCTAGTCTCATCACAGAGTTGTCATATAGGAAATGGGGCAGAGAGATGCAAACACTGACCCAACAGCACATGAGTTTTCCAAGCCTTATTGGGAGGGTCCTCCTGGCACTGAATGCAGCTTTCAGCTCTTCCAGCTCTAGCATCCTAAGAATCTAGTACAACAGAAACTTCCACGGGCCATAGGCCCGTGTCCTGTCCACTTGGCATGGATGTGAGGATTGGTATGAGGAAGGAAAGTAGTAGAAATAAGTCAGGCAATTTAGCACAGCATTGTGCCTGGCTCTGCTCCTGCTCCTGTCCACCTGTTTGACCCTGGGCAAGTGATTTAATCTCTCTGTACTTCAGCTTCCTCTTTTGTAAAAATGAAGTGGTTGGATTCAATGGCCTATAAGTCCCAAATAGTTCTAGATCTATGATTCTGCAGTTTGACTTAAAGCCAGAAAGATTTGAGTTTGAATCCTGCTTCATAAACTTATTAAGAGTGTGATTCTGGGCAAATCACTTATTCTCTGAAACACAACTAAAATGGGTAAAATAATGGTACCTCTTTTATGGGTTACTTGTGAGGAACAAATGAGATTTTATATATGTGTGTATGTATGTGTGTATATGAATTTATATGTGTATATGTTTTTATGTTCATATATTTATGTATTCATGTCTGTATATTTGTTTTTATATTGTACATGTTTGTGTTCATGTATTTATGTTCAAATCTTATTTGTTCAAATCTTATTACACTTATGTTTATATATACACATATATTTATATGTTTCTATTATACTTATACATGTAGATCATTTTGCAATTTGTAGAGTGCTTTGTAAACATGTGTAATTTGTTATCATCATTATGATTATTTTCATTTTCTCATCGGGAAGTAATAGTAATAGCTGCCTTTGTGTGATACTTTACAGGTAACAAAATATGTTACTGTTTTTAAAAATATTTTCATTTTGTATATGTGTATTTTCATTATATATAATGCATTGTAGATACATTATATGTAATCACGTTATATATATATATACACATATACACATTATAGTTGATACATTATATCTATATTTATATGGATAAAACTATACATACCGAGACAGATAATATTGGCTTGTCTTCATGCATATTGTAGCTTTCTAGTGGAATATAGGCTCCTTGAGGACAAAAGAATGTTTCCACTCTGTCTTTGTATCTCCAGGGCTCAGAATAGAGCCACCTGACTGAATAATGCTCATTCATTGATTGGCTAGTGGTAGAATTACCCTTACACTAATACAGAACTCCTTCCCCCATTCTTTGAGGTCTTAAGTTGCCTGAAAACAATGATGTTCAACTTAAATAGAAATGGATCCTTATGAGCCATAGATCGCCCTAGAAACCACAAATTCATGTTGTCTATGTTGTATTTTTATTTATTTTGTTGAATTCTAAATTACATTTTAATCTGAGTCTTGCTGCCTGGTTTGTGCCAGCAGCACCCAATCATACTTACAATATTGAAGCCACAATGGAAACATAATGAAAAAAATCAATTCCTTTTCCTCAAGAAATAGAGACTCTATGAGTAAAAAGGAAGGTAATGGTTCCTTTTCTTTTCCCTTCTGACTCTGCCAGGCCAGTCCGGGACAGTGATGATGAGGAAGAAGACGAGAGGAGGGGCAAAGGCTGTGCCCTCCAGTACCAGCATGCTATGGTGCGTGTCCTTACTCAATTTGTGGCTGAGGCTTCTGATGCTGGAGGGCAGCTGGCCCACCTGCTGGGCTCTGACTGGCAAGTGGACATCACGGATTTGGTGAACAATTTCATGCAGGTGGAAGAGCCACGAATCGCCAAACTACAAGGAGGGCAGGTTCTGATTGGGCAGGAGCTCGGAATGACCACCATTCAGGTAAGAAAACCCAGAGAGTGAGCTCCTGCCTCTCTGTGTCTCAGTCCTGCCCCTTCACAGGGGTTTGTCCAAAGGTGAGAATTTAGCTCTCAAGGATTAGAATCTAGGGCTAAAAAGGAGGCCATTTCCCTGCCTACATTCTTGTGAAGGAATTTCTTGACCAAATTGAGAACACTTGGGCTTAAATCCCACCTCTAACTAACTACACATATGACCACAAGTCAATGAATCTGTGCCTTAAATTACTATCATGGTGTATATATATAAAAGCTGTATTCTTCAAGGAAGTTCTCCATACTGTTAAAACCTTAAGTCTTTGACATGGGTATGGATTGTGAAAATGAGTGAAAGCCCCTTACAGAGGACAGTTTCTGGGTAACCAATAATCAATTTATTCATTAGGCTAACTGGCAATCAATAAATTGGTGATCAGTGGTTTCTCTTGCTAACCAAAGACTCTCAATGGAGACCATACAAGCTTTAAATACTTTCTGAAAGGAAATGACCCTGATGAGTAAAAATCAACCCTAATTGGTTAAAGAGGAGCGAGGCCAGAAATCTTCAGCTCCTCTTGTTGAGAACATTGCTTGATCAAGAGACTTGGCTGCCTCCAACAATCTGGACAGGGGAATCCATCTCGATCCATACTTTTCTGGCTGTTTTCTTTTTCCTTCATGATCTGGGTCACCCTGAACTTTAATGGAGAGGTACAAGGCCAGGGGCTCCTTTCCTCAGGATAAGTACTCAGAATAAATTCTGTTTATCCTCTAATCAGATGCCAGATCTCTAAGTTAAATGGATTCTTCCCAAGATTGAAGAGCATGTCCTTAAGGGTTAAGAATAGTCTCATCAATCAGTTTTGTCTTTTTATAGGAGCTGAGCCTTAATGAGGAAATATAAGAGAAAAACTTGGATCACAAATTGATAATTAGTTATTAACATAACAGTATAATAATAATTCATCTCACACATTGTCTAGAATACATCAAACAGTAGAAGGAGGCTATATGACTGTGGGTTTTATCATTGTCTAGGATACAACTTTGAAATCTATAATATATTATAATTCCCCAAACAGGGAATTTCCAAGAATAGAGATAGGAGATATATGGGAGATCTTAAATTTCTCAAGACAACTAGCCACATTGTTCTTCTCTCATCCAAGGAATGATCTGTTCCCTTGCACTCCACAGTATCTTCTCATCCCTTGTTATCCTCTCCTTGATATCACTTCATTTCAATAATCATTCAACAAGTCAAAACTATGTGCAGGGTACTATGCCAAGTGCCAGGGAAAGGTCCAAGTGAGTCTAGCTAGGGTAACTTCCCTCATAGACCTATCAATTTAAAAGGAGGATTCAGCAAATAATTCAACTTTCATAGATTTGTTGATCCCTATAGCGAAACAAATTGCAATCTACCTATGTCTACCTATTATGTGCAACTGTCTGTCCTTTGATAAATCTGCATGAGATCCATACAAAATTCCTAGGACTCTTTCAATTTCTTGATGTTGCACAGATATCTGGAAAAACACTACTTATATCTCTCAAGTCCATCTTTTTTTTTTGTGGTCATGCATTTCTTAGATGATAGACCACTAGGTGGCACCAGAATGCACAGTTCCAGGGCTGGAGTCAGGAAGCTTCATCTTCCTGAGTTCGATTCTGGCTTCAGACACTTAATCTTTGCGTGATCCTGGGCAAATCACTTAATCCTGTGTGCCTCAGTTTCCTCATGTGTAAAATGAATTGAAGAAGGAAATGCTATACCACTCCAGTATCTCTGCCAAGAAAACTCCTGATGGGGTCACAATGAATTAAACATGCCTGAAAACAAATGAATAACAACTTAGAAGATCATGCAACTCTCTATTGTTCTTTGGGTGGTTTTCAATTTCAGTTCTTCAGACTGTAATGTGTTTTGACTTGGAACCAAAAGAGCATTGCAAGAAGAATATCACTGTTAATTTTTTTTTAAAGTTGGCCCAGAAGCCAGAGAGACCTGAGTTCAAAACTTATCTCTGATGTGAAATGTCTGGGTGACCCTTGGGAAGTCATTTAGCATCTCAGTGTCTTGGGTTACTTTCTAAGACTATAAATCACAGAGTAAGTCTTGATCTACATTAGCAAAGGGAATTTCCTCACTGGGTATTCCTCATACCAATGAAATCATACATACAGTACAAAATCTTAATGAACATGATGATGATGATGATGATGATGATAATGATGATGATGATGATGATTAAGAAACAAATATACCCAAGGTAAGAGGGTGGAAGAAGATAATTCATTTTTTTAGAATTTTATTTTTTATTAAAGCTTTTTATTTTTAAAATATTGTCATGGATAATTTTTCAACATTGACCCTTGCAAAACTTTGTGTTCCAAATTTCCCCCCTTTTCCCCTTCCCCCTTCCCTAATGGCAAGTAATCCAAAATATGTTAAACATGTGCAATTCTTCTATACATATTTTTACAATTATGAGAATTTATGAGAAAATCAAATCAAAAAAGAAAAAATGAGAAAGAAAACAAAATGCAAACAAACAACAACAAAAAGAGTAAAAATGCTATGTTGTAATCCACCCTCAGTTCCCACAGTTCTCTCTCTGGGTATGTATGGCTCTCTTCATCACAAAACCATTGGAAGTGGCCTGAATCATCTCATTGTTGAAAGAGCCACTCTATCAGAATTGATCATCATTCAATATTGTTGTTGCTGTGTACAATGATCTCCTGATTCTGTTTATTTCACATAGCATCAGTTCATGTAAGTCTCTCCAGGCCTCTCTGAAACCATCTTGTTAATCGTTTCTTACAGAACAATAATATTCCATAACACTCATATACCATGAAATAGTCAGCCATTCTCCAATTGATGGACATCCACTCACTTTTCAGTTTCTTGCCACTACAAAAAGGGCTGTAATCTGGGTCTCTTTCCCTCCTTTAAGATCTCCTTGAGATGTAAGCCCAGTAGAAACACTATTGGATCAAAGGGTATGCACAGTTTGATAGTCCTTTGAGCAAAGTTCCAAATTATTTTCCAGAATGGTTGAATCAGTTCACAACTCCTCCAACAATCCATTAGTGTCCCAGTTTTTCCATGTTCCCTCCAACATTCAAACTGTTTGAATATTAGATGTTTGCTGCTTGAATTGGAAGAATTCTTACATAATTAGTAATGGGTAGAGATAAATCAATTTGATAATCAGCAAAAATTAATGAAATGCCTACTATGTGTCAGGCATTGCACTAAATGTTGAGAAGACAGATAGAAACCAATATGATTGCTACCTTCAATGAGCTTACATGTTCACAGGAAAATAGTACATAACTACATACTTGAGATTTTAGGACGTTTCAACTAAGGGAAGAGGGGCTATCACTCTTACTCCTGGGTATTTTACCATTGCAATATTTCACAGAATCATGGAGTATCACTTTGGGAAAGAACCTTATCCTCTGTCTAAGTCAAACTGTACTCAAAATCATAATACCTTCTGCTTGACAACTGTCTGTTGGGATTACTAGGTGAGAACTGAGGTTGTCTGGATGGTGACAAGGTGAGAATTCAGGTTTTCTGGACAATTACAAGGTGAGAACTCAGGTTGACTTGATAGAGGGGGCAAGCTCATTGGCTGGGGTGGTTCTTCCCAGAAGCCCTTGCATTATCCCACGCCCATTCTCTGGGAGGATAAAAAGAGACAGCAATGGGCGCAGAGAGCAGATCGGCCTGGAGAAGGATAAGAGCTGGAGGAGATTCAGAGCCAGGATTCAAGAAGAAGACTCTCTGCATTACATCAGGCCTGACGGGGCTCTCTGCAGGAAGGGAAGTCACTTCTAAGGACAAGAGTTAACAGCAACTGCCTGGAGACAACGGTTTGTTACAGGAAGAAGAATCTGTCTGAAAGATTTGAGTAGACACAGCAGATCTCTTCCCAGAGAGCGATCCGGCAGCTTCTGGAGACAACAGCTCGTTACATTTGGCGCCCAACGTGGGGCAAGGACTTTTGCTTATCCTGACAAGAGGAGCTAGACCAGACCTTTGCAATTTGGCGCCCGAACAGGGACGCCAACGAGTCATATTCGCCTTGTCCACCAGAGAGAGACAGAAAAAGAGAAAGACCTCAAAATAAAGGAGAAGATCTAAGAAACATCTGACACTGAAAGAGCATGGATAATAAGAAGACTGTTAAAGAACTTTAAAAACCAGCAGGAATCATTGGACTTCCTCACACAAGATGAGAATAATGGACAATGGACTTATGGACATTTATAAATTTTCAATTTATGATTATGATTATGTTATATACTTCTAGCATGTGTTATGTTACTATGTTACTATGTGCTTATGTAATTTATGTAATTATCTGTAATACTTCCCATATTGATGGATTTATGTTTCAAGGTCATGACTGTCCTATGTTCTAAATCAAAAGAAAGGGGGAGATGTTGGGATTACTAGGTGAGAACTGAGGTTGTCTGGATGGTGACAAGGTGAGAATTCAGGTTTTCTGGACAATTACAAGGTGAGAACTCAGGTTGACTTGATAGAGGGGGCAAGCTCATTGGCTGGGGTGGTTCTTCCCAGAAGCCCTTGCATTATCCCACGCCCATTCTCTGGGAGGATAAAAAGAGACAGCAATGGGTGCAGAGAGCAGATCGGCCTGGAGAAGGATAAGAGCTGGAGGAGATTCAGAGCCAGGATTCAAGAAGAAGACTCTCTGCATTACATCAGGCCTGACGGGGCTCTCTGCAGGAAGGGAAGTCACTTCTAAGGACAAGAGTTAACAGCAACTGCCTGGAGACAACGGTTTGTTACAGGAAGAAGAATCTGTCTGAAAGATTTGAGTAGACACAGCAGATCTCTTCCCAGAGAGCGATCCGGCAGCTTCTGGAGACGACAGCTCGTTACAACTGTCCTCTTTCACCTTCCAAAGCAACTTTGGAATAGCTCTAATTCATATGGAAGTTATCCCTTAAATGGAGACTAAATTTGATTCTTCATAATCCTTCCCCTTGCATCAAATCTTTATTCCTCATCAATCTTCCACATGAGAGCCCATGTTTCTCTTAGTGTTCATCTGGGCTAAACATTCGCTTTTCTTTAACGAGTCTTCATATAGCATAGGTACCCTTCCAGCTTTTCTGTCTATTCCTCTCTTAATACTCTATAGCTTAATCAACATCTTTCTTAAAATGTGCATCCTGAAAATGAACATCATTATTTAAGTTATTATTACTAATTTAAATTCCTATCTCAATTATATCTTCCACCTACCAAGATCATCTTATTTCTTTTTTTATATCTAATAGTTTTTATTTACCAGATATTTGCATGGGTAATTTTACAACATTGACAATTACCAAACCATTTGTTCCAATTTTTTCCCTCCTTCCCACCCCACCATGGCAGGTCAACCAATACATGTTAAATATGTTAGAGTATAAATTAAATACAACATATTTATACATGACAAATAGTTGTTTTGCTGAACAAAAAGAATTGGACTTTGAAATAGTGAACATTTGGCCAGTGAAGGAAATCCAAAATGCAGGCGGACAAAATTAGAGGTATTGGAAACTCTATGTAGTGCTTCATATTCATCTCCCAGAGTTCTTTCACTGAGTGTAGCTGGTTCAGTTCATTACTGCTGTATTGGAACTGATTTGGTTCATCTCATTGTTGGAGAGGGCCACGTTCATCAGAATTGATCATCATACAGTATTGTTGTTGAAGTATATAATGATCTCCTGGTCCTGCTCATTTCACTCAGCATCAGTTCATGTAAGTCTCTCCAGGCCTTTCTGAAATCATCCTGTTGGTCATTTCTTATAGAACAATAATATTCCATGTTATTCATATACCACAATTTATTTAGCCAATCTCCAATTGATTGGCATCCACGTACTTTCCAATTTCTGGCCACCACAAAGAGGGCTGCCACAAACATTCTTGCACATACAGGTCCCTTTCCCTTCTTTAAGATCTCTTTGGGATACAAACCCAGTAGCAACACTGCTGGATCAAAGGGTATGCACAGTTTTATAAATTTTTGAGCATAGTTCCAAATTGCTCTCCAGAATGGCTGGATGTATTTGCAGTTCCACCAACAATGTATCAGTATCCCTATTTTCCCACATCCCCTCCAACATTCTGCATGACCTTTCTCTGTCATTCTAGCCAGTCTGACAGGTGTGTAGTGGTATCTCAGAGTTGTCTTAATTTGCATTTCTTTGATTAATAATGATTTGGAGCATCTTTTCATATGACTAGAAATAGTTTCAATTTCTTTATCTGAGAATTGTCTGTTTATATCCTTTGACCATTTATCAATTGGAGATTGGCTTGATTTCTTATATATTAGAGTCAATTCTCTATATATTTTGGAAATGAGGCCTTTATCTGAACCTTTGACTATAAAAATGTTTTCCCAGTTTATTGTTTCCATTCTAATCTTAGCTGCATTGATTTTGTTTGTACAAAAACTTTTCAATTTGATGTAATCAAAGCTTTCTATTTTGTGATCAATAATGATCTCTAGTTCTTCTTTGGTCATGAATTCATTCCTCTTGCACAGGTCTGAGAGGTAAACTATCCTATGTTCCTCTAATTTATTTATAATCGCATTCTTTATTTCTAGGTCATGAACCCATTTTGACCTGACCTTAGTGTACAGTGTTAAGTGTGGATCAATGCCTAGTTTCTGCCATATTAATTTCCAATTCTCCTAGCAATTTTTGTCAAATATTGAGTTCTTATCCCAAAGGCTGGGGTCCTTGGGTTTGTCAAACACTAGGTTGTTAGAGTTATTAATTATTTTGTCCTTTGGACCTAACCTATTCCACTGATCAACTAACTAGTCTATTTCTTAGCCAATACCAAATGATTTTGATAACCACTGCTTTATAATATAATTTTAGATCTGGTACATCTAGGCCTCCTTCATTTGATTTTTTTTTTCATTAATTCCCTTGAAATTCTTGACCTTCATCAAGGGGAGGGAGGGGATAATTTGGAAAAAAATGAATACAAGGGATAATGTTATAAAAAAATTACTCATGCATATATACTGTCAAAAAATTATAAATAAAATTAAAAAAAAAGAAATTCTTGACCTTTTGTTTTTCCATATGAACTTTGTTGTTATTTTTTCTAGGTCATTAAAATAGTTTTTTGGGAATCTGATTGGTATAGTGCTAAATAAATAGATTAGTTTAGGTAGTATTGTCATCTTTATTATATTTGCTCACCCTATCCAAGAGCATTTAATATTTTTCCAATTGGTTAGATCGGACTTAATTTGTGTGGAAAGTGTTTTGTAGTTTTGCTCATATAGTTTCTGATTTTCCCTTGGCAGATAGATTCCTAAATATTTTATACTATCAGTAGTTACTTTAAATGGAATTTCTCTCTCTAACTCTTTTGGACTTTGTTAGTGACATATAAGAATGCTGATGATTTATGTGGATTTATTTTGTATCTTGCAACTTTGCTAAAGGTGTGGATTATTTCTAATAGCTTTTTAGTTGAATCTTTGGGGTTCTCTATGTATGCCATCATATCATCCACAAAGAGTGATAATTTGGTTTCCTCATTACCTACTCTAATTCCTTGAATCTCTTTCTTGGCTCTTATTGCCAAAGCTAGCATTCCCAATACAATATTGAATAGTAATGGTAATAGTGGACAACCTTGTTTCATTCCTGATCTTAATGGGAATGGTTGCAATCTTTCTCCATTACATATGATGCATATGATTACATATGATTTTAAATAGATGCTACTGATTATCTTAAGGAAAAGTCCATTTATTCCTATACACTCAAGTGTTTTTAATAGGAATGGATGTTGGATTTTATCAAATGCTTTTTCTGCATCTATTGAGAGCATCATATGATTTTTATTAATTTGATTATTAATATGGCCAATTATGCTAATAATTTTCCTAATATTGAACCAGCCCTACAGTCCTCGTATAAATCCTACTTGATCATGATGTATTATTCTGGGATGATTTTCTGGAGTCTTTTTGCTAATATCTTATTTAAGAATTTAGCATCAATATTCATTAGAGAGATTGGTCTGTAGTTTTCTTTCTCCGTTTTCAACCTACCTGGTTTGGGTATCAGTACCATGTCTGTGTCATAAAAGGAATTTGGTAGGACTTCTTCAATCCTTATTTTTTCAAATAGTTTATATAACATTGGAGCTAATTATTCTTTCAATGTTTGGTAGAATTCACCTGTGAATTCATCTGGTCCTGGAGATTTTTTCTTAGGGAGTTGATTAATAGCTTGCTCTATTTCTTTTTCTGAAATGGGACTATTTAAGCAATTTACTTCCTCCTCTGTTAATCTGGAAAGCCTATATTTTTGGAGGTAGTCCTCCATTTCACTTAGGCTATCAAATTTATTGGCATAAAGTTGGGCAAAGTAACTCCTTATTATTTCTCTAATTTCCTCCTTATTGGTGGACAGTTGCCCCTTTTCATTTTCAAGACTAACAATGTGATTTCCTCTCTCCTTTTTCTAATCAGATTTACCAAAGGTTTATCTATTTTATTGTTTTTTTTTTTCATAAAACTAACTCTTAGTTTTGTTTATTAGTTCAATAGTATTTTTACTTTCAATATTATTAATTTCTTCTTTTAATTTTAGAATTTCTGGTTTAGTATTTGATTGGGGGTTTTTAATTTGGTCTTTTTCTAGCTTTTTAAGTTGCAAGCCCAATTCATTGATCTTCTCTTTCTCTATTTTCTTCAAGCAAGCCTCCAAAGATATAAAATTTCTCCTTATTACCGCTTTAGCTGCATCCCACAAATTTTGATGTAATGTCTCATCATTGTCATTATCTTGAGTGAAAGTATTAATTGTGTCTATAATTTGCTGTTTCACCCAATCATTCTTTAAGATAAGATTATTTAGTTTCCAATTACTTTTTGATTTATTTACCCCTAACTTTTTGACGAATGTAGTTTTTATCGCATCATGATCTGAAAAGAAAGCCTTTACTATTTCTCCTTCCTGCATTTAATTTTGAGATCTTTATGTCCTAATATATGGTCAATTTTTGTATAGGTTCCATGAACTGCTGAGAAGAGAGTATACTCCTTTCTGTCACCATTCAGTTTTCTCCAAAGATCTATCATACCTAATTTTCCTAATATTTGATTTACCTCTTTAATTTCTTTCTTATGTGTTTTGAGGTTTGATTTATCTAATTCTGAGAGTGCAAGGTTGAGATCTCCCACTATTATAGTTTTGCTGTCTATTTCTTTTTACAACTTACAACTCTTCTTACAACTCTCTTAACTTCTCCTGTAGGAAGTTAGATGCTATACCACTTGGTGCATATATGTTTAGTATTGAAATGACTTCATTGTCTATGCCATCCTTTAGCAAGATATAGTTTCCTTCCTTATCTCTTTTGATTAGATCAATTTTTGCTTTTGCTTGAGATAAGGATGGCTATTCCTGCTTTTTTGACTTCATTTGAAGTATAATAGATTCTGCTCCAGACTTTTACCTTTACTCTGTAAGTATCTCCCTGCTTTAAATGTGTTTCCTGACCTAATACTTAATGTGCAATAAGAAAATGGTATTTACACACATATATTGTATCTAGGTTATATTGTAACACATGTAAAATATATGGGATTACCTGTCATCAAGGGGAGGGAGTAGAAGGATGGAGGGGATAATTTGGAAAAATGAATACAAGGGATAATGTTATAAAAAAATTACTCATGCATATATAATGTCAAAAAAATTTATAAATAAAATTTAAAAAATAAATAAATAAAAAATAAATGTGTTTCCCTTTAAACAACATATTGTAGGGTTCTGACTTTTGATCTAGTCTGCTATCTGCCTCCGCTTAATGGGAGAGTTCATCCCATTCACATTTACAGTTAAAATTACTAATTCTGAATTTCCTGCCATCATAATATCCCCTGATTATGCTTTTTTCCTTTACTCCCACCAAACCTCTTCAACAGTATTAAACTTATGAGCCCCACTTGCGTCACGCAGCCCTCCCTCTTTAATATCCTTCCCTCCTCCCTTAAAATCCCTTTTCCTTTCTTATTCCCTTTCCTTATTGCTCTTTTCCTTTCCCTCTTTTTAATGAGGTTAGAAAGAATTTTCTATAAAACTAATATGTTAATTATTTTCTCTTTGAGCCAATTCTGATCAGAGTAAGCTTCACACAATGTTTCTCCCCCTCTCTAACTTCCCTCAGCTATGATAAGTTTTCTTTACCTCTTTGTGGGATGTGGTTTCCCTCTTTTTATCTCCCTTTTCCCCTTTTTCTTACACTATCCCCTTTCCATTTCTATTTCCCTTTTTTTGTTGTTGTTATATCCTTAAAATCAAATTATACATGTAGCCTTAATGCATATCCACAACAGAAGTACAGTTTTCAAGAGTCCCTTTTACCTTTTTCTACTTCTCTTGAGTCCTACGAGTGGAGATCAAATTTTTTCTTTAGATCTGGTTTTTTACTTAGAAACATATGGAATTAATCTGTTTCATTAAATGTCCATCTTCTTCCATTGAAGGAAATATTCAACTTAGCTGGATAGTTTATTCTTGGCTGCATTCCAAGTTCTTTTGCCTTTCAGAATATCAGATTCCAGGCCCTTCGATCCTTTAATGTAGAGGCAGCCAGATCTTGAGTGATCCTTATTGTGGCACCTTGGTATTTGAATTGTTTTTTCCTGGCTGCTTGTAGTATTTTTTCCTTAGTCTGAAAGTTCTGAAATTTGGCTACAATGTTCCATGGAATTTTTTTTTAAGGTTTTTTTTTTTCAGAAAGTGTTCGATGAATTCTTTCAATGTCTATTTTACCTTCTGGTTCTATTATCTCTGGGCAGTTCTCTTTGATGATTTCTTGTAAAATAGTATCTAGGCTCTTTTTTTCATCATAATTTTCAGGAAGTCCAATAATTCTCAGATTGTCTCTCTTGGATCTATTTTCCAGGTCTGTCATATTGGCAAGTAAATAGCTGACATTTTTCTGCAGATTTTAATTTTTTTGGCTTTGCTTGACTGATTCTTGGTGTCTCAGTGAAACATTCATTTCTATTTGTTCAGTTCTGATTTTTATGAGTTATTTTCTTCATTAGCTTTTTAAACTTCTTTTTGTATGTGTCCAATTGAGTTTTTAAATGAGTTGTTTTGCTCCATGGATTTTTTTTCCATTTCACTAAATTTGTTTTTTAGTGAGTTATTTTCTTTTTCCAATTCACAAATCCTATTATCTTGGGAATTCTTTATCTTTTCCAATTCACAGATCCTACTTTCCTGTGATTTCTTTACTTTTTCAAACTCCTTAATTCTATTTCCCTGCACTTCCTGTGAATTCTTTACCTTTTCCAATTCACATTTCAGGACATTGGTATTCTCTAGCATAGCTTCTCTTTCCTTTCCCCATTTTTCTTCTAATTATCTCTTCAGATTTTTAATAGTTTTTTCTAGGAGAGCGTTATTTGGGGAATTGTCTGGAGGTTGTCTGCTATTAGCCTCCTCAGATTTGGAAACCAGCTCTTTTTTTGCATAGAAGCTTTCAATCATTTTCTTCATTTTTTTGCTCATTTTTTTTAAAGCTTTCAGGGTCTGCCTTCAGGGCAAGGAGATTACCAGCTTCCTTTGCAGAGTGAGGATGGATTTATGGGCAGTATTCGCCCTCTCAATGGGCTGCTAGGAACGGCCTAGCTGAAGGAGGGCTCTGGGAAAAGCTCCATGGGGAAGTGATTATGCCTGGGTTTCATGGGCCAGGCTGGGTAAGTGCCCTGCTAGAAGCCCCACTGTGAGAATTAGTGACCACCTTGGAGCTAGTAGTTAAGGAGCAAAGGTTCCCTGCCCCCCCTCCCCACAAACACTCACTTTGAGTATTTGTGATCCTCCTGTTCCTTACCATACCAAAAGTGTCCCTGCCTGGGGGAACGCAGTCGGGCTAGGGAAAATTCCACTACTCCCAGGGAGCCCCTCTCTATACAGATGAAAGGCTGCCCTGGGTTGTGCCCCTGCTGTGTGTGACTGCCCCCAATGAGCCCCTAGCTTCCGAATGCCGCAAAGAGCTGTGTTATGGTCTGCACTAGGTCACTTTGGGTCCTGGGTGAGCACAGTCAGATCCTCTCAGGCTCTGATGTCCCTCAGAGTACCTACTATCCCAGGTTCTGACTTCTCTGCTGTTCCTCTACTCTGCCACCAAAGCAAAGCAGTCAGGGTACAGCAGAGAGCTCTGTTTAAACCTTCCAACCACAGAGGCCGCCCTGCTCCCACTTTTCTCCCTGCTCTGTGCTGGTTTGTTCCTGCCACCTCAGGTCAAACCTTTTCTGGCGATATTCCAGATTCTCTTCCACTGGTAAGTTGTTGTATTTCCAATCTTTGTGGCTTTTACCTGTCAAGCGCTATTTTTGAGGTTGAATTAAAATACTTGGCAGAAAGGGAATTAGAGAGCTTAGAAAGTTCCGTCTAGGGAGCAGCTAGGTGGCGTAGTGGATAGAGCACCAGCCTTGAATTCAGGAGGTCCCGAGTTCAAATCTGGTCTCAGATACTTAACACTTCCTAGCTGTGTGACCCTGGGTAAGTCACTTAATCCTAGCCTCAAAAAAAAAAAAAAGAAAGAAAGAAAGAAAGTTCCATCTAGTATCTCCACCATCTTGGCTCTACCCCTGATAATCTTATTTCTTTTTTTTTAATTTTTTTAAATTAATTTTTATAATTATAACATATTCTTTGGCAGTGCATATGCATAGGTAGTTTTTTGTTGTTGTTGTTATTGTTTTGTTTTTTACAACATTATCCCTTGTACTCCTACTTCCCTTTTCCCCTCTTTCCTTCCACCCCCTCCCCTGGATGGCGGACATTCCCATACATATTAAATATCTTATAGTATATCCTAGGTACAATATATATGTGCAGAACTGAATTTTGTTCTTTTGTTGTTGCAAAGGAAGGATTGTATTCACAAGGTAAAAATAATCTGGGAAGAGAAACAAAACAAAACAAAACAAACAAACAAACAAACAAACAAACAAAAAAAAACAATGCTCACAGTTTACACTCATTTCCCAGTGTTCCTTTTCTGGATGTAGCTGATTCTGTCCATCATAGATCAATTGGAATTGGATTAGCTCTTCTCTATGTTGAAGATATCCACTTCCATCAGAATACATCCTCATACAGTATCATTGTTGAAGTGTATAATGATCCCCTAGTTCTGCTCATTTCATTCAGCATCAGTTGATGTAAGTCTCTCCAAGCCTCTCTGTATTCCTCCTGTTGGTCATTTCTTACAGAACAATAATATTCCATAACATTCATATACCATAATTTACCCAACCATTCTCCAATTGATGGACATCCATTCATTTTCCAGCTTCTAGCCACTATGAAAAGGGCTGCCACAAACATTTTGGCACATACAGGTCCCTTTCCCTTCTTTAGTATTTCCTTGGGATATAAGCCCAGTAGTAATACGGCTGGGTCAAAGGGTATGCACATTTTGATAACTTTTTGGGCATAATTCCAGATTGCTCTCCAGAATGGTTGGATTCTTTCACAACTCCACCAACAATGCATCAATGTCCCAGTTTTCCCACATCCCCTCCAACATTTATCGTTATTTGTTCCTGTCATCTTAGCCAATTTGACAGGTGTGTAATAATATCTCAGAGTTGTCTTAATTTGCATTTCTCTGATCAATAGTGATTTGGAACACTCTTTCATATGAGTGGAAATAGTTTTAATTTCATCATCTGAAAATTGTCTGTTCATATCCTTTGACCATTTATCAATTGGAGAATGGCTTGATTTCTTATAAATTAAAGTCAATTCTCTGTGTATTTTGGAGATGAGGCCTTTATCAGAACCTTTAACTGTAAAAATGTTTTCCCAACTTGTTACTTCCCTTCTAATCTTGTTTGCATTAGTTTTGTTTGTGCAGAAACTTTTTAATTTGGTGTAATCAAAATTTTCTATTTTTGTGATCAATAATGGTCTCTAGTTCTCCCTTGGACACAAACTCCTTCCTCCTCCACAAGTCTGATTTATTTATGATTTCATTCTTTATGCCTAAATCTTGGACCCATTTAGATCTTATCTTTGTATGTGGTGTTAAATGTGGGTCCATGCCTAGTTTCTGCCATTCTAATTTCCAGTTTTCCCAGCAGTTTTTGTCAAATAATGAATTCTTATCCCAAAAGTTGGGATCTTTGAGTTTGTCAAACACTAGATAATCTTATTTCTGATGATACAATATACTTGTATTAGTTATATGAATATCTCATTGACATAAGCACTTCTTCCAGTAGGAGAGATCCATGTCCTCTCATCCTTGATGAATCCTGCCCTTTCTCTCACCCCAGTTTCTTTACCCAAGGGAGTACACTGAACTCCTTGAGGAGCTTCCACTGGATCACTTGAGATATTTTAGATATCAGTGAAGTGTGCAGAGGTATCTACAAATTATCCTTTATTCTGGTAATGTAACTGCCTTATCCACCTATTTTTTTCCAGCCATATCTGAATGCAGTAAAGTGGAAAAAGTCACAGGATATGGGTTCAAATTTTATCCTATTACTAAGTTACTGTGTAAACACAGGCAATTCCCAACTTCTATGAGCCTTCGTTTTTTTCATCTGTAAAATCAGTTTAGACTAGATGACCTCTAAGTTTCTTTTCAGCTTGAGATTCATGATCTTTTCTGACATAATTATTAGTAATAGTAAATGATACCCTATTCATTACTACTGTTGCTCTTTTTGTGATCCCTAGTTTTCACTCATCAGATTCTGTAGCATTCCATGACCCATAGCCTCACTGAAAAAGTACTGATGTTTAAAAAAAAAAAGATGCCCCTGAATTCCATTAGACTTGGGATGAAAAATGTCATCCATATCCAGAGAGAGAACTATTAAAATTGAACGTGAATCAAAGGATACTATTTTTACCTTCTTTGTTTTTATTTGTTTCTTTCTTGGGGAGAAAGAGGGTAAAGGAGGGAGGGAAAACTTTAACACAAAGTCTTACAAAAATAAATGTTTAAAACCATCTTTGCATAATTTTGCATGTATTTAGAAAAATAAAATTATATTTTAGAAATGGTAAAGATGCCCCTTTTCCATCATCTGAGATATAAATTTCAGAAATTTGAAACACTTTAAAAAAATATTCAGAGGTTTTCTCAGCTCCCTAAATATATCTACTTTTCCACAGACAGATATTGAATCCCATTTGTATTATGTACCAATTTTCCAGACTAAGAAAAATGCCCCCTCTAATCTTGTATTAAAAAAATACTATCCTTGGATTGCTTCTAGAAGGCACTCTTAGTCTTCTGTCCCTAAGGCCATCAAGTGTTTCTTTTTCCTTATTGCTTCCTTATCCCCTCATGGCACAAGCCTTCTCGTCTGCCTTCATCTTAGAACACACAGTTCATCTCTCCCTGTCAAAATCAGACATGGGAATTGATGAGGGTGGCTGAATGGGGCTATACAACAGTAGTGTCAAGACATAAGGAGTTTGGGATCTCAAGGTGCAGTTCAACATGTGGATTCATAAATCTCCCTGGCAGCTCTGATAGGGGAATTCAGAGAGAGACAGATGTCCATGAGGTCAAGCTTTCAGCAACAATTCAATATAACCCATTCGATCTAGAAAAGTAAGTCTCCAAAGAGTACTGTTTAACCATAGGCTCATCCCATTTACTTATTCAGGGTATGGAAAGGGGGAGGCCCTTCCTAAATAGTGCGTGCCGCATGGGCGCACACACACACACACACACACACACACACACACACACCTCCCAATAGTCTTTTTCTGTTCCCATACCTGTTCCATGTGGCCTATAATTTTAGTTCTCTGATAAAGACCTAATAGGACACACATAAAATTCATTCTATAAATTATACCCCAAATTTTATATTGTACCAAAAAAAAAGGCATAAAATAGCACTGACATTGGGAATGAAGTAGAATGTTAGATCTAAATAGGTACAATGAATAAAGTACTAGACTTGGAGTTAGTAAGATCTGAGTTCAGATCTCAGATACTAGCTGTGGTGTGGCCCTGAGCAAGTTATTTCAATCCTGAGCCTCAGGGTTTTTTGGTATGTAAAATATGAATAATGAAACCACCCAATTTCCAATGTTGTTATAAGGATCAAATGAGAGATATGTAAAGAGTTTTCTAACCCTTAAAGCATCATATAAATGTTATATGTTATTAACAATATTTAATTATGATGGTACTATTAGCTATTAATATAGCTTGTAAATTAATAATTTGCATTTGATTAATATTGATTATTATATTTTATTGTTTATATTCTTATTATTACTTGTATCTTAAGAGCTTAGAGAAGGCTTTAGTTGAGCATTGAATAATATTTCAAATGTAAATAGAGCATATCTAGCTGGCATTTAAAGTAATAGATACTGAATAGCAGCTTCCACCATGATGAAGTGGGAAGAAGGTTGGACATGTAGTCAAAAGTCCGAGTTCAAATACCAGCACTACCACTTACGATCAAAGGATATATTAAGAGCTAGAAAGGACCATCTAGTTCAGTCCCTTCTTTTTATAGATGAGGAAACTGAGATCCAGAAGAGTTCAATGGCCTATCCAAGATTATACAGTAAGAATCAGAAGAGATAATAACCCTATAGATAGATAAGTAAGCAGCTAAATGGGACATTGAATAGAGCACTGATCTAGAGTCAGGAAACCTTTAGTTTAAATTCTGTTTCCAACAGGCAAGCTGTGTAACCCCCTGAATAAATCACTTGCCTTCACCTAGCCTCAGTTTCTTCATCTGTAAAATGGGAATAATAAAAACATCTACATCACAAGACTGTTGTGAGGATCAAATGAGGTAATATATATAGAATGCTTTGCAAATCATAAAGTCCTTTATAAATGTTAACTATTCTTTTAAATAAGTGCTTTACATTCTCTATATTTATGTACAGAAAGTACATAAAAATGTGAGAGATAAATATATGTAACTATATAAATGTTAACTATTATTATTAAATAAGTGTTTTGTATTTTCTGTACACATGTTTATAAATTTAAATATATCTAGCTATATAAATCTTACATAGAAATTCTAAGAGTCCTTCTAGCTCTAACCTGTGACTTAAATACTTCCCTCATAATTTTCCTGGGAAATAGATTGTGCATTAACTATTACTATTCCCATTTTATAGATGAGAAAACTGAGGTTTAGAGGGGTTAACTGACTTTCCTATTGTTGCTGATCTAATAAATCGTAGTTAGGACTGGAATTCAGTGTCCTGAAACCCAACCTCTCTCTCCATACTAATTTTAGTGATGAATGAAGCTATTTCTCTTTAATAATGCAAGAATGGAAAGTTGATTGACATTAACTCTGATTCATGGGTTTTCTCTTTTTTTGCATTTCTCATTAAGTGTTCCTTCTGCAAGAATTGTTTTTCAGAGAAAAATAAATATTTTAAAAAATAATTCTAATGCTGACTCTCCTATTCAGATCCTGTCCCCACTGTCCGACGCCATCCTGGCTGAGAAGACAGTGACTGTGTTGGATGAGAAGGTGACAATCACTGACCTCGGGGTTCAGCTGGTGACTGGGCTCTCCCTCTCCTTGCAGCTCAGCCCAGGAAGCAACCGAGCAATCTTTGCCACCTCCGTGGCTCAGGAGCTACTGCAGATGCCCAAGCAGGTATTGGGGCTCCCTGCCATTCTATGGGGCAACAGCTTTAAAATCCAGTCTGATTAGATCATTCCCCATGCCCTAGCACCACAGCTCTTCAAGACAGGACTGCCAGAAGGTTGTAGGGGGAAATGAAGGATGGAGTAGATCAGAGACTCCCTTTTCCAGACAATCCTCCAAATAGCTGCCAGATGACCATTCTTAAGGCACAGATTTGACCACGTTACTCCCCCACTGAAGACATTTTGCTAGAAACCAGTTCCTAGTGTCAGTTCCCCATCATTTTTAAACCATGGCACCATACCACTACCTCCTTTCAAGTTCCCCCTTATGCCTTGTCTTTCTCTATTAGGATGTAAGTTTTTTGAGGGCAAGGATTGGCTTCCTCCCTTATATTAAAATTGCTAGTCTTTAGCAGAATACCCCCTATCTAGTAAGTGCTTAACAAATACTATTAGATTAAGTCATTCATGTAGTAACTTCTTATTGCCTCTAGGAAAAGAATAACAAATCATTAATATTATTAAGCACTAAGTATCAGAGCTGCCCTCAAGAAGCTCACAATCCAATGGGGTGGGGGGAGACATCATGCAAAGAATTATGTCATATTGTATATACATTCACATGTACATACACACAGAAACACACATATTTACATTCAACATGTTTATGTTTATGAATATTACAATATTTGTATGATTATAATGTGTTTACAAATATTATAAAAATTACCTCTCACAGAGGGGTGTGCTAGTAAATATTTAATCTATGAAAAAAATCTATGAAAGCTATGAAATTTATGATTTCAATCTATGAAATCTATGAAAAATGTGTATGAATACTTAAATCTAGTCAATCAACAAAACAATAAATTCAACTTTTGTTTATGGCATTTGCCAATTTCTGAGGTGTACACGCTCACACTGGAAATTTGATGATTGTAAGCCAATTCAAACTGATATCAACAAACTTATATATGCATGTGTTTATATGTTTGAAAAAAGATATATATAACATATACCAGATCACCATGTGCTCTCTCTGTCTCTCTGTCTCTGTCTCTGTCTCTGTCTGTGTGTGTGTGTGTATGTCTCTGTCTCCTCCTCTCTCTCCTTCTCTCTCTGTCTTTCTCTCTCTCTTTCTCTTGCTCTATCTCTCTCTCTTTTCCCTCTCTCTCCCCTCAATCTCTCTCTCTATTTTTCTCTCTCTCATACATGTTCATATCTGCAGAAACATTATAAGTATAAATGTATAGATAAATGTAAATATAATATACAATACATGCCCATATGTGTGCATATACATATAAATTGGAGATTATCTTAGAAAGTCTTCATGTATAAAATCCTTAAGAGCTCTCCTCAATCTGGTTCTAGCCTAACTTTTCATATGACTTCACATTACTGCCCTTAGCATACTCTGTGTTCTAGTCAGTTTTACATATGGGCTCTTCCCTCACTTTGATAAACCATCTCTTATACAGAAGTGCCTAGACATGAACTGACCCCATCACTTAGAACTTACTCCCTCCTCACCTCTGCCTCTTAGAATGCTTAGCTTCCTTCAGTCTTCATCTCAGGAGCCTCCTGCATAAAACTTGCCTCCTATAAAAAATATTTTCCTGATTCTCGCAAGAATCAGTAATCTTTTTCCTTCTGAAATTGCTCTGCATCTCTCCTAGTCCTACCCCTAATTCCCTCTGTAGAATATAAGCTTCTTGAGGATAAGGATCTGTTCCACTATTTTTGTTGTTATTAGTAAACTCAAGCATCTCGCTCAATGTCTTGCATATATTAAGCATTTGGCTAACGTACAGATTCCTTTAAGGTTTGCAAAATATTTTTCATACACTATTTCATTGGAGCCTCAATATGACTCTCTAAGGTTGGAGACATTTATGTTTCCACTTTACAAATGAGGAAACTGAGTCTGTGAGTGGCAAAGAGATTAATTGAGCATCACGTAGCTCACAAGTATTACAGGGAGGATTTGAACCCAAGACCTTTTGCGTATTTTTAATGGAATAGACTTTACCCTTCCTGCTTAAGATCCTGGTCCCAATTAAGATTCCTAATGCCAGCCAATTTTCCTAAGTCTTCCTGCTAGTAGCCCATCTATCTTCCCCTGGGTTCTAGCTAGTTTAAGCTTCCTACTTAAACTTCCAAGGAGGAGTGTCAGATAGTAGGAAGCTGGCACCTGAGGAGCATGAAACTCCTTCCTATTTTGCTGTGCCCTCAGATAATCAGTCAGTGCACTCAGACCAAGTGTTTGCTAATCTTCCTTTGCTCTGGTTAAGCTTATTGACTTTTCAGGCAGTAGATGCCATTCAAAAAAAAAAAAAAAATCCAAAAAAACACTTGAGTTTCAATGATCCTAGTAAGTGATTGGAATTTTTGCTGGGGTCCAGCCATTACCCCACCCACCCACTCAAGAGATCCAAGCTACATATATATCCCAAGTGAGAAATAGAAAGCGCGGCTATGTTTACTGCGTGATAAAGATCAGCTATCTACTTGCTGTCTGGGAAGAGTTAAGAAATTGATGTGTCTTGGCTAGAAACCAGGCCAGTATACTAATCCATTCCTGACATAAAGAACTAAACATGTTACCTTGAAATTTCTTCCAGAGCCGGTTTTGATGGCATTTAGGAGCAGCAAGCAACTTGGCTCTGACATTTCAGTTGCAAAAAATCAAAAATGCATTTTAATTCCTTCTTTGATTTCTTGTAGAATTCTAACTATGGTGGTATGACAGAGGGTCTACCCACCAGGGACATCCATGTCAGAGGGCACTGAGGTACCTGTAGTCCTTTAGCAGCATGGAAAGAACTAAGTTATTTATTGTAGTTCATAGATGTAGTGCTAGAAGAGAATCGGGAGTTTAAGTAGTCTAATTGCCCCATTTTATAGATAAGGAAATTGAGGTTCAGAGAAGTTAACTACCTCATCTTCTTCACTTCTTGGTTTCCCTAAACTCCTTCAAATCCCAGCTAAAACCCAATCTACAAGAAACTTCTTCCAATCTGCCTTAATGTTTATCCCTTCCCTCAGATACTAGTTCTAATCTATCCTGTAGATATCTTATTTGTACACAGTTGTTTGCATGCTACTGCCCCATTAAACTATGAGCTCCTTGAGTTTAAGAATTGTTTTTGTTTTAATCTTTCTGTGCATTCTTTGTGCTTAGTTTAGTGTATAGCACATAATAGACACTTAAAAAAGACGTGATGACTTAACTCCCTAGGAAGTTATTAACTAGACAGTTATTACTGAATATTAATTGTACTGTACACTTAATAACTGTATTGTGATTGTTCTTCAGTTGTTTCAATCATTTTCAACTCTTCATGATCCCATTTGGGATTTTTGGGGGCAGAAATATTAGCAAGGGATTACAGGTCAGATTTGAACTCCGTTTCCTGACTCTAGACTCTCTGTATTCTATCCACCTTGCCACATTTCTGCCTATTAATTGTTTGTTCAACTTCACCAAGGCTCACTTTCTATTATTATATTATAAATTATATTATATACATTACATTATATATATAATTAAATTATATAATTATAAATTATATTATAAAGACAAGCATATAGTTTCATTCAGAAGCATGCTAAAACTATAGTATCCCTGGAAATTGAAGACTATTATTTGTTCTAACTAGACCTGCCTAAGTAAGCAACTGATTTAGAAAAGTGAACTTTTCTGAAAAACTCCAATATTCCAGAAAAGAAACAAATGGAAGTAGCCCCCACTCTCTGTCTGCTATTGGCCCTAAGATATCAAGTCTGCAGACGAGATAAAAGAGAAGTCTGAATCTGACTTGTTTGATTATTAATGTCCACAAAAAGCACATAAACCCCAGGCTCATACAGAATGATCTTCTGTGAGTACAGAGTAATCAAGATCTAATAAAGCCAGGAAAGACGGCACCATGAGGGCATCCTCTCTCAGATTGGGTCCTCTGATGTTTGTTATGAGTAGTAAGTGGAACCTATATATTAAAACAGCTTATAAAACAATGTAATAAATATTGTGTTTTTCTTTTCATTTAAACACATAACACTTGTAAATAACCCCAGTAACCAGTAATGCCTTTTGACATATGATTTATTATCCTGCAAAAGTAGAAGCCATACAGCTCAAGGGACACGTCTTTCTTTTAACACCTCCAAGAAAAAAAACAAATCTGATTTCCAAGTGTTTAAAACTGGCCATGTATTTTATGTCTTCATAGAAATACAGGGTTTTTTCTTAGTCAGGGTAGATCTTGCCTTTTACTTCCATTGAGCTGAAGAGAGTTCTTTGTATTTCTGTTGTTTTATGGCATGGGGACCAGTCACAGAGAAAGAATCACAGTATCATAAATCTCAAAGTAGAAACAAACCTCAGAGATATCTAGTGCAATGTGTACAAGGCATATCCTCTTCTGCCATCATGACTTTGTTCATTTTCGCCCTCCTCTCTCTCTTCTCCTACATCCCCCAAACATATACATCCCCCTTTCCAGAGATGAAATCCTCTTCCTCCTCAATTCTACCTCTCATAATTTCTCAATCCCTCCTAAACTCAGCTCAGGTACCACTTCTTTATGTGATACCTTTCCAGATCCCCTGTTATTAGCAACATTTCCCCTTTAAGATTATTTTTATTTTATTACTGGTTTTGCTATTGTTTTGGTATTATTGTTATTTTGTATGTACTTCCTAATTAATGACATATACTTATCATATACCCCATTCCCTATGGACTGGAGACTCCTTGAGGACAGGGACTATTTTTATTATTTTTTTATGGTTTTATGTTTTTTTTTCCTTTAATTCCTCAGTAGTTAGCAAGGTGCCTTAATAATAACCATCAGCATTTAGTAAATTTTGTTTAGCAGAGCCAGGAATATATTTTACAGCAAGAATGCATGATAATCAACTATGAAAGGTTTGGTTCTTCTCAGTGGTTCGATGATCCAAAGCAATTCCAATAGACTTTGGACAGAAAATTCCATCTGCATTCAGAAAAGGACTAAGAGAGTAAATGTAAATCAACACCTTCTATGTTCATTTCTTTTTTATGATTTTTTTCTCTCTCCCATGGTTTTTCCCTTTCATTCTGATTTTTCTCTCCTAACATGCTTCATAAAGCAATATATATTTTTAAAAGTAAATAAATTTACTAGAAAAAAGTAAAATAAATGTTTGTTGAATTAAATCCAACTGGATTGGATAGGGTTGGGATGATTTGTGTTAGATTGAATTAAATTAAATTGGATTGGGATGGGTTGTGGTGCTATGGGATGGGGCAAATTAGTATCCTATCTATAGCAGCCTCAATAAGCAGTCCTCCAAAGTTTGAAATCCTCCAGGGAAAGATAATCCACTCCAGGCAGCCAGTCTCACAATTTGTTCACTCTAGGATTTAAACAGGGTTGTTGAGGATCAAAGTAGTTGATGTGTACTGTGCTAGAAAATTTCCCCTGCATTTAATTTAAAATTTCCTCTGCCCAACTTCCATTCATTATGCCTTGCTTTGCCCTATGGAGACTGATCCTTGAGGCTTGAGCTTCAGTAAGATTTTTGTTGCTGTTGTTAAAATTTGTGATTTGTGTTATGCTTTATTAACAGGAAGCTGCTATAAGTTGCTGGATCCAATTCAGTGATGGTTCAGTCATGCCTTTGGATATTTATGATGTAAAGGACTTCTCTCTGATGGTGACATCCCTTGATGAGAAGGTGGTCTCCATCCACCAAGACTCCACATTCAAATGGCCTGTAATTACTGCTGAAATGGAGGAAGGGCAGGGTGCCCTGGTGAAAGTGGAAATGGTGATTAGTGAATCATGCCAGAAGTCTAAGAGGAAGAGCGTGTTGGCTGTTGGGACGGGAAATATCAAGGTTAAGTTTGGCCAGAATGATGCCAACCCCAACACCAGTGACAGCAGACATGGGGGAAGGGGTCATCTGGAAACCCATTCCAATGACAGAAGGTCTAAAACAAGCTGGCAAGAAAGAATGAGGCCGGATGGGCAGTTTTTTAGCAATTTCTCCATGGACCGCATGGAAGGCAGGGGACCCACAACAGACAGATCCATCTTCTGGAGGAAGAATAAACAAGAAAATATTTTAGATGATAATAGCCATCTACAGACCATCCCCATGGACTTCACCAGCTTCCCAGCCCAAGTGGATCTCCCAAGGAACAATGGAGAGATGGAGGAGAATGACCTAGTCCAGACACCGCGGGGCTTAAGTGACTTAGAGATTGGGATGTATGCTCTGTTGGGTGTCTTCTGCCTTGCTATTTTGGTCTTCTTAATTAACTGTGTGACCTTTGCATTGAAATACAGGCACAAGCAGGTTCCTTTTGAGGAGCAAGAGGGCATGAGTCATTCACATGATTGGGTGGGACTAAGTAACCGGACAGAACTTTTGGAGAATCAACTGAATTTTCCCTCCTCTCCTGAAGAGCAGATCACTGCTATTGACCGAGGGGTAGATTTCGAGGAGAGTAAGTATCTCCTCAATACAAACTCCCAAAAGAGTCTTAATGGTCAGGTTTTCAAGTCATCAGAATCTCCATTTACTGATGGGAAAGACCAGAAAAATGAGCCCACAGCTTCCCCTACCTCTAAGCGGAAAAGGGTGAAATTTACCACTTTCACCACCATTTCCTCAGATGAGGGATGCCCCACAGTTAACTCCATCCTAATGAGCAGCGTAGATGACATAAAATGGGTTTGCCAAGATATGGATCTGGGAGAATGTAAAGAACTGACAAACTACATGGAAAGGTTACACGAAAAGGTGTAATGGGACACATGTGAACATTTGTTTTTCCGCTCACCTTCTGCCTTTAATTTTGGGTAGTGGGGCACAACGACATCTCCGAAGGAAATAAACTGGCATGAAAAGTGAAAAGCCACATCATCAGCTGAGGACCATCTGAAGTCAGTGAGATGGAGTCCCAGAGTCAGAGTCAAGAAGGAAATTCCCATTCCAAAAATCTTATTCAAAGTTAGGTTTATCCGCTATCTGTCAACCTTGGCAGAATTTTCACAACTGGAAAGAAAAATAAGATTTGACTCAATTAACTTTTCCAGGAAAGAACAATTTCTCTTTCTCTTTTTTCTCTATCGATCTCTCTTACTCTCTCTCTCTCTTTTTTAAATAAATGTAGCAATTTGGATATTGCAGAATCCAAATAGCTCCCTTACAGACTGTGGAGGAAAAAAGCAAAACTTAGGTTGTTTTTCTTTTTAAAAAAAGGATCAATGAAAGGAAGCACACCAGCTAAAATAAGAACAAAATATCTAGCCATGAACATTATTGATAATGGACAGAGATTGATTTCACACTAGAGAAGTGACTGTTGTGACTTCACATTCCCCAGAGAACTGAGGGGAGGAAAAAACCTCCTTGGCAACCGAAAAGGCAGGCAATTATTGCCCAGTAGAGAAAGGGGGAAGGTCTCCCGATAAGCTATAACTATATGTGTAATAAGATAATGAGAAATAAACTCCATGGGGTGCTTTGGAGTAATTTTTAGTTTTAAAGATAAGGGATGGTCACACTGGCATCAATGTCCTGGACACAAAACTCCAATTAGGTTCAAAGAACCAGTTTCTTTTTAGCAAACTCACTCCACCCATCTCTAACATTTCAACACACCTCATCCACAATCTCACCATATTATAAGGGTTTAGTCACTGATCATAGAGGACTTTATCACCCTCAGTAGGGTTTCTGGGTAACAGAGGTAGAATTAGGATAGGATAAGGGTGCCAAGGGTCACTGGCATCTGTAGAGCTACATTTCTCCCTATGATGGGTCTCTCAGTGGCCACTGCAGAATTATCTGGTTCTTACCGTAGTAGGACCATTCCAGTTGTTTGCCAGGCTCATGGCTTGGCCTAGACTCTCTCAGCAATTGCATCCAAGAGGAGCAGACCCTTCCTCATCCAACTTTCCTACCCAGATGGATTTTCCTTTAGTAGCAAAATCCCTAGTGACATCTCTGTTAAGTTGGGAAATGCTTGCCTTTCCTGTATGCCCTTCCCCCACAAGCTCTTCATCCTTTTACCAAGCCATCTAGGATCATTTGGTACTTGCTCCCCGTGTGGTTATTTTAATAAAGTAGCTGTTTGGGTTTAGCCGGTATGGATAAGCGTTATTCATGGTGAACTCCACATAACCTTCCTCTCCTTAACCTTTTAAGAAAAGATCACTGGGTTATTTCATTCTCCATCTTTAAGTCTGCTTGCTGATGTGTCACATCTGAATCCTTGCTCTCATAGACACCCAGATGGAAAATCTAAATCTGAGAATATGAATATACAGGTGGGTAGAAGGAGAAACCCAGAACTTTATAATAAAAAAACCTTTTGTCTACCTTGAAAATCATTGTACTTCTTCCTTTATCCTTCCTTGAAGGAAGGAACGCTTCTCCCTTTCCCCCAATTCTCATTGTACCTCCTGGATTTAGCACAAAGCTTGACTAGTGGTAAACACTTAATACATGGTTGTTCACTTAACTAAGTAAGTTAAGCTCTCTACTACACAGCAAAAAGGCAAAGACAGAAGTCATTGCTCTCAGAAGCTTACAGTCTACTTGGAGAAATACAAGGTGTCCATTAAGGAAGGATCAAGAGAAAATAAACATCACCTATTTAGGGAAGGGGTGGAGATGAGGAAATGGAATGGTTAGAGATGAAGAAAGGCATCCTTAACACTTGACCCAGTAAATTGAAGGTAATTAGAAATTCTAAGAGGTGGAGGTGAAAATGAAGAGAAAGTTTGTCCCTAAACTGGAGGTTCAATAGCCCGCCATCACTTGCTTCCAATCCTGAAACTAGATAATTTAGTTTTGTTGCTTTTTTAAACCCAGAACACTTTTTCCATGGTTTTCCCCCCATTCATCCTTATATCTCTTTATCATCCTTATATCATCCATACATCCTTCTATCTCTTTCACTCCTCATCACTGCCCCATTCAGCTCACTGCTTCTCCCTTCCCCCATCACTTCCCTAATCAGAATCCATCTATACTTAGAATATATTGTAGATTGTAAGAATGTAATATATATTTATAAACATACTAACTGTAAATAAAATTTGCATTCAGTGGCTTCAGTTCTTCCCTCCTTTCTGCACATTGTCCCCTGGAAAAGCTTGCCAAGTCAGTTTCAGAGAGCCATCCGCGCCTCTGGCTTTCCGTAAATGAAAATGCAGATTTAAGGATCCCCACACAATCTAATTACAAACCTTTACATCATGTAATGCTGTTCTTCATGTGGAGAGGATGTTGACACCCGATGACAAAGTGCACTGTGCAGCAAAGCTCTCATTCTGATTTGGAAAGTATTTGCAAATAAATCACATGTGTACATCTCTCCTAAAAGCCTGCTGAGTGTGCCTGAGGTGACAGTAAGTGCTAGGGGGTAAAGCAGGTGTGGAAGCCCCTCATCGAGGGGTCTGCCTGCCTAGAAGATGGGACATCGTCAGTATAAATTGTCACATTTGTCAAAGGAAAAAAGGGCACACTTTGCACCCAGATTTTGAGAAGAGAATTCTTGACCCATATAGTGGATGAAGTGAAAATATGGGGGCAGCTAGAGTGCACAGAGTGCTGGACCTGGAGTCAAGAAGACTTGAGTTCAAATTTCCCTCAGACATTTACTAGTTGTGTGACTCTGATCTGGTCACTTGATCCTATTCACCTCAGTTTCCTTATCTGTAAAATAAATTGGAGGAGGAAATCGAAAACCACTGCCAAGAAAACCCCAAATTGTGTCAGTGAGAGTCAGAGACAGCTGAAGGGACCGAACAACAACAAAAGTAGAAATAATGTCAGATTTGCAATCAGAGGATCCACGTGTTAAGTTCAACTCTTTTCCTTCTCTGTGACTCCCAGGGAAAGTATTAAAATAATTTAATATATTTAGCTACAATGCTCTGTAATGATAAAAATAATAATGATGATAAGTACCAGTGGCAAAGCAATTTAAGGTTTGCAAAGCATTTTACCTCTATGATCTCATTTGATCCTCACAATAACTCTAGGAAGTAAGTACTATTTTTATCCCCACTTCACAGGTGAGGAAATTGAGGCTGAAAAAAAGTTCAGTGGCTTTGCCAGGGTAACAAGGCTAGTGAGTATGCAAGGTAGGATTTGAACTTGGATCTTCCTGATTCCAACACCAGATCTCTATCCATTTATTTCTTTGGGGGGAGGAAGAGAGGTGTCAGGATTTGTGATTTCATTGGTGAGGAGAGTATCTGTTGAGGAAAGCCCTTCTATCATTGCGTACCAGAACTTGTTCTACAACTTACAGTTGACAACACTATAAAATGCAGACCAGTTGCCTATATGCATATGCTCTTAGATCAACAAATCATTTTGCCTCTCTGTACCTCAGTTTCCCCTTCTGAAAAATGAAAAGATTTGACTAGATGGCTTCTGAGGTTCCTTCTAACTCATATGTTTTTATATTAAGTATGAAAATATGTCACTTTTTGTTAAGGAAATGTATCGCTCTCCCCCCAAAAAATTATATAGAGACACGGTCTGGAAATAGAAGACCTGGGTTTAGATCCCCTCTCTGCTACCTATTGTTATATGATCTTGTATATATCACTGAACATCCTTAGATGTCAAATGAGAAGTTGGATAAGACGACCTTTTAGGTCCTTCTATAATTGAGTCAACTGAGAGAAGCAGAGGTTAAATGATCTAATAAGTCATTTTAGTCCAATCCCTCTCATTTGACAGATGAGAAAACTGAGGTTTACAGTCAAAGGCAGGATTTTACTCCAGCTGCTTTGTTTCCAATTCCATTACATTTCCTACCAAACCTCATTGTTGTTCCTCTTCTCTGTCCATATTTATTTACATGGATTCATTCTGAATCCATATACTAAGTGTTTACTATGTGTAAAGGATGACCCACTCTGAAAAAAGGCTTCTTATTTGGCTATGAATGTTTTTACATCCATTTTTACATTCAAAAACTCAAATTTCTTATGTTGATATTGAGATATAAATCAGATCAACTGAAAAAAATCTTCCGATTGTAGTGAATTGTTAGCTTAAAAGGAGCTAACACTATAATAGAATACATAAATATATGTGTATGTATATATACATACATATATATATATGTATATATAATACATAAAGAAAATCAATGTTCTTTTAATTTTCATTGAAAAGCTTCTAATCCAGGACAAAGAAAATGAGCAATGAGTAGAAAGTTAAACTTGACATCAAAACAACTTTCCTAATATTTAGAGCTGTTCAAAAGTGATATAAATTCCTGAAGAGGTACTGAGGTACCTCTGGAGGTATTCTGATTAAGGTTGGATAGAAACTTTTGAAGTCAAAAGCAGAAGTCTTCCTTGAATTTGAATGGGTAGCCTCTGAAACACTTTCTAACTCTGAGTCTAGAATTCTATGATCCCTAAGGCCATTTCAAGTACTTAGAGCTGTTCAAAAGTGATATAAATTCCTGAAGAGGTACTGAGGTACCTCTCTGGAGGTGTTCTATTTGAGGTTGGATAGAAACTTTTGAAGTCAAATGCAGAAGTCTTCCTTGAATTTGAATGGGTAGCCTCTGAAACACTTTCTAACTCTGAGTCTAGAATTCTATGATCCCTAAAGTCATTTCAAGTTTTGAATCCTATGGAAGCAAAATTCCAATACATTCAAGACTGGATATAAAGATCTGAGGTCAAAGCATTTGCCAATTTAGATGGAAAAACTAATTCATAGTGACAATAGCTGGCTGATTCACTTTTTCCAGGTTGCTGGAAAGACTGGGCTTCCTCTGTCTGTCTGTCTCTCTATCTGTCTCTCTCTCTCTTTCTCTGCCTGTCTCTTTCTCCCTTCTTCTCTGTTTCCTTTTCTTTCCTTCTCTCTCCATCTCTCCCCCCTTCCCTCCCTCTTTCCCACTCTTCCTTTCTTCCTCCCTTTCTTCTTCTTTTTCTTCTTCCTTATTCTTCTCCCTATGTTTCTGTTTCTCTTTGTCTCTATCTCTTTGTCTTTCTGCCTCTGTTTTTCTGTTTGTGTCTGTCTATTTCTCTCTCTCTATTTCTGTCTCTTCTCTCTGTCTCTTTCACTTTCTTTCTTTTCCTCTCTTCCTTCTCCCCACCCCAAACTTGGAAGAGCCCAGAATCCTCTATTCTAGTATCATTGTGAATGAAAGCTTAAAGCTCCAGCTGGCAGACAATGGCTGATGGAGAACATTACCATTACACCACTTACACTTTTCCCAAAATGGAATGGGCTACCATGGAAGGTAATAGGTTCTTTCTTGGTCTCCAGGCAAAAGTTGGATGATTACTTTGGGGTGATGATGTATTAGAAACTCTTGTTCAAGTGTAGAATTGCCACAAGATGGTCCCTAATATCCCTTCTAAGCTGTTGTGGTTCCATGATTGTCCAAAACAAGGACAAGCACTCATGACGATTGAAATTATTTCAGTAAAATTGGAAAAAAATATATTTTGGAAGGGTCCTAATAAAATATTCTCACAAATATTCTCACATGCTGCTGATGTCACAGTTGTATTTTGTTTCCATAGTGATGGAGGGACTGTTGGGTTTTTAAGCCAGGCAATACGGATCACACTTTGCCTCTAATACTTATCTGTATGACTCTAGGCTATTTACTCACTTCTCTCAACCTCAGTTTCTTCACTTGTAACTTGGTGATAATAAAACCTGAAATACTACTTCACAGGGTTGTAATGGAAATCAAAGGGGAAAGCATTAAGTGATTAGTAAGCCTCAAAGGCAGATAGGTGGCACAGTTTACCTGAGATTTACCAGGGTGTGGCCACTGGGCACCCTACAATTTCTTGGAGCCACAGCTGAGAGTTAGGTAGATCAGGTGGACACTAAAAGTGGAAAGCAGCCTTATAAATGGCTCGGCAGCCTTCACTCAGATAGACTAGTCTTCCCTGAACACACCCTACAGTGAATTGCTACCCCAGGCATGAGAAGACTTCCTTTGGTGCAATGGGTCGATGAGAACAATGGCCTATTTTCAATGGCCATGAAGGCAGCTGAAATACAGTGTGGAGTACTTAGAGCTTGGACATTGAAGTCACCAAGGTCATCCACTGCATCTCAAGACATTTTCACTCTGTCCTGCCACTGGTCAAGGATGACTGGAAGAGTGAGATGACTTTGTGCAGCTCTGCCTCACTTAAATTCAATTTATGCATGAATCAAGACAATTTTTTAAAAGTATTATAGTCTTTAGAGGTTAAGTTGCCCCAAGATCACACTGCAAGTAAATATTAATTAGGGTCAGAATTTGAACTCAGAGATGATGAAGGTGAATGTTTTCTGAAAACAATGCACTTTTTAATATTTCTTTGAGGATTTTTGCCAGTCATTGGAGAGTCATATATCATCCACATTTTGTAGGAGGAGTTATTCCTTTATTTGTTCAAGGTGAGCCTGGAATATTGTGAAGGATGCTCAGTAATAAATTGAAGGACTGATTACACAGTAAGTTTCCTTCCACCTCTAAGTTTCTAATTTAAAAAAAGATGGAGAGAGATAGAGACAGAAAAAAGTAAGACAAAGAGAAAAGGAAAGAGAGAGAAAGGAAGAGAGAAAGATAGACAGAGATGTTTATTTTGTATAAATTTTGTATTTGCTTATCTTTGTATACTTGAACATTCATATTTACCCAGCCGGTAGCTAAGGTTTAGTCAGGAACATCTGAATTTGAATCCTGCCTAAGACACAGACTAGCTGTGTGATGCTAGACAAGTCACTTAATCTTACTGTAAAATTCGAATCATAATAGTACCTACCTCACAGGGTTGTTGTGAGGATCAAATGAAATAATCTTTGTCAAACACTTAGCACAGTACCTGGCATGTAGTGGTGCTTAATAAATGCTTGTTTCTTTCCTGTCTGCCCACCACCCCCAAGAAACAATGTAAACTTGAAGGCAGGCTCTGTTTTTGTGGGTGATGGAGGGGTGTTTGGATCTTCAGTGCCTAGCACATAGTAGATGCTTATTGAAGAATTGTTGAATGAATGAATGATTCTAAAAGGCTGCTAAGTGGAAAATAAAACACTGAGAAACACCACCTGAGGAACAGTTTTTCACTTTTTGCAGGTCAACTAGACACTGGAAAGGCTGAGATTCTTTCTTTCTCCTTCTTCCTTGTCTCCCTCTCTCTCATCTTCTTTCCCTCCTTATTTCCTCCCTCCATCCTTCATTTCCTTCCTTCCTCTCTTCCATCCTTTCTTTCTTTTCCTTTTTTCCCTTCTCTCTTCTTTTCCTCCTCTCTTCCTCTCCTTCCCCCTTTCTTCCTCTTTCCCTCTCTGAATCCCTCCCTTCCTTCCTTTCTTTTTTATTCTTTTTCTCTCTCCCTTCCCCCTCCTCAACTTGGAAAAGCCCCAAATTCTATGTACTGGCCTCATGAGGAGTAAAAGGTTAAAGCTCCCTTCAGCAACTACCTGGGAAGGCAAGCCCACATCCAAGCAAAGACTCTTAGAAAGCTCCAAATGAACAGAACTTAAAGTCAAAAGGGAAGCAGCACTAGTTAGAACTCCCCCGCCAAATCCAATTTTTTCAGTGTTTCTCTCAGATCTTTCTTTGTCCTCCTGTTTCCCAATTACACTGACAACTAGCGGGAAAGCATGGCTTCCAGCCAACTGGACCTCAGATTCATGGAACTAAAATGCAGAGGAGACTGGTACACAGCAGTCTTTCCATTTTCAGCCCTAATTAGTGGCCCTGGCAGTTAATTGAACTCATTGTGTCTTTAGGCTAGACTAATGGCTGAGTTTGGGTAAGTGACATGCACACCAGTTGGTATACTTGGCTCAAGAGGGAAGGTATTGAGGGCTCACTAAAACCTGACAGGCCTTCCAGGAACGTAGCTCATTGAACAAGAGCTTTTTTAGCTGAAGCCTTAGGCTTTCACTTGGCTTCATACCTTGCCCTGTGAAATCAGGCTATAGCAAGAGACTGTGGGAAGAGACATAGAGGGGGGAAGTCTATTTTTCTCTTTACCCTCTCCCTCATGTTAATTATTAATGCTAATGAATGATGATGTTTGGCTTTTCACCAAATAGAATCATTATCTTCTCACTGCTTCCTAATTTTGCCCTTTGTCATCCTAGCAATTTAAAGCTTTGAAATTTTGCATTGGACTGATAATGGAAACTTTCCAAAGGATACCCAGAATTCCAGAATCTCAGAGCTGGAAGAAACCTCAGTAATTGGCTGATTCAACCCATGCTTTAACAAGAATTCTTGACAGATGATCATCTAAAAAAATTAAAATAAAAAGGGGCAGCTAAATGGCACAGTGGATAGAGCACCAGCCCCGAAGTCAGGAGGACCTGAGTTCAAATCTGATCTCAGACACTTAACAAGTCCTAGCTGTGTGACCCTGGGTGGGTCGCTTAACTCAATTGCCTCAGCAAAATAAATGAATGAATGAATGAATAAAAATTAAAATTAAAAAGCGATCATCTAATATTTATTTATACAGTAAGAAGGAATCCAAAATCTACCAGAGCAGTCCATTTTACCTCTGAAGGATGAGCTTGGTGATAATCTTCCTCTTTCTGATTCCTCCCATTGTTTTCATTTCTGCCTTTCAGGCCAAGCAGAAAGAAGTCTAAAGACACTTCAAAGAAGAGATGTATAAATACACAAAGATTCTATCATGTCACTCCTCAAATTTCTCCAGACTAAATATTCCCAGTTCCTTCAACTGATCCTTATAGTATGAGTGAAGACCTTTCATTAGCTAGTTTCTCTTTCTCTGGAGTCGTTCCTGCTTAAGGCAAGCAATATTTTTTATGTGATCAGGCAAGGAAAATCTACCTCAGCCTGAATGCTAGATCTTTATTCATAAAACTGAAAATTAAAAGTTCAATCAATCTTAATCATTCAACTGGCATTTAAAGTGCCTACTATGTGCACTGTGCTAGAAAATTGGGATACATATACCAAAATGAAAGCTTTCTTACCCTTTAAAAAATTATATATGGTAGGAAAAGGTAACTCTTTTTTTCCCCTGAGGCAATTGGGATTAAGTGACTTGCCCAGAGTCACATAGCTAGGAAGTGTAACATGTCTGAGGTCATATTTGAACTCAGGTCCTCCTGACTTCAGGGCTGGTGCTCTATCCTCTGTGCCTCCTAGATGCTCCGAATAGATAACTCTTTATGCAAATACATGTATGGAAAATGAACCAAAATGATTAATAACTTGAAAGATCAGAAGAGACATTTTCTAAGGAATAGCATTTTAATTGGGCATTGAAGGAAAACTAAGTATTCTGAGAGGCGGAGCTGGGGAAAGACAGTAATAACAGTTGTAAGGGACAGCCTGCACAAAGGCACAGAAAGAGGAGATTGAATAGAGTCTACAAAGAACAAGGCCAGTTTGGCTGGATCATAGATTTTGGCCTGAAGGAGAGTAATCTATGATAAGACTCGAAAAGGAAGGTTTGTCTTTAAGCATCAAGAAAAAAAGATCTTGTATTTGGTCCTAAAGGTACTAAGAGACACTCGAATTTGAATCAAATAATTTATCTACTGTGTCCAAGACCCCAAAGCAATCCATATCCTCTTGGAGTTTACATTCACTAAGTGTCTACAACATGCACAATTAATCAATCAGCATTTATTGAGCATCTACCATGTGCAAAGCATGGAACTAAGCACTGGAGATACAGAAAGAAATAAAAGACAGTCGCTGGCCTTGACGAACTTACAATTTAAGGGCCACATAAAAAGTATGATTCAAGATAAAACTAAATCCAGAAGAGTTTCAGAGAAAATATGGTTCCTGGATCTGGCCCTTGAAGGAAGACAAAGATTCTGGGAGATAGAGGTGAAGATGGAGGACTATTCTAGCCAGTGGGTACAACATGGACAAAAGCTTGGAGGAAGGAAATGGAGGCCAGTAGTGTTTGCCATTTCACAGAATTGACTCATATTAAGCTTGCAGTCTACAATTCTCATGATGCAGTCTTGGAGAAACCTGCTCTTCCTTGGAGATGAAAGAGGAAATGAGAAACCCAGGACAATCCAAGAGAGTACCTCGTATTGGTCTCTATTTTGGATATCTAGAATGATGATGCAATTTTTCATCACAGAATGTCTAAATCCACTTTTTCTGAAGGACAAAGTATGGCTCATTGGAAGAGTTTACCATACGATAAGAAAGGATAAAAGATTAATACTACTTCTATAAGAGTATACTAGAAAAAAGAGAACTTTCAACTGGGATGATCAGAATTTGGAGTCAATAGACTGGTTTCATCAACATAAAAAATAAGCATTTATTAAGTGCCTACTATATGCCAAGGTTCACAGACCATAATTTTTTCCCCGGAGGCAATTAAGGTTAAGTGACTTGCCCAGAGTCACTCAGCTAGGAAGTGTTAAGTATCTGAGGTCACATTTGAACTCAGGTCCTTCTGACTTCAGGACTGGTGCTCTTATCCACTGTACCACCTGGCTGCCCCACCACAGACCATAATTCTTTAAGAGATCCCAGAGTCCATGTAGTGCAATTCTGTTTTTTATAAATGAAGAAACCAAATCCCAGAAATACCCTCAAGATCACTCAGTATCAGAGAAAGGATTCAACTCCAGCTCTTGACTGGAAGGATTTTTCTAATTCAAATCCCTGTTCTGTCATTTATCAGTTGTATAATTCTGCAAGAGTCACTTCTCTCTCTGAGTCTCAATTTCCTCCTCTGTAAAAGGAGTATAATAATATTTTCACCTTCTACTACCCAAAGCTGTCCTTTCTAAAATGTGCCACCCAGAACAGAATGTAGGTAAGGGTTTTATGTAAGGTTTTAGTAGGCAGCAAGCTCAATATGAATCAACAATGATATGGGAGCCATAAAGGCTTTGTAGTTTTGTGTTTCATTTAAGAGAATCACTGTGTGGGGAAGCTTGTTGGGGTAGTGGAAAGAGTACCAGCCCTGAAGTCAGAAGGACCCAATTCAAATCTGTCCTCAGATACTTCACACTTGACACTTCCTGGCTGTGTGACCCTGGGCAAGTCACTTAACCCCAATTGCCTTATTGAAAAGAAAAAAGAGAGAGAGAATCACTGTGTCCAGGAATATGGAGATGATGTCTTCATCATCTGCCTTGATCAGACTACATCTGTTCTGATACATTTAAGGTATGGCATTAGACTGAACTCCTTGAGATGAAGTGCTAATTTTTGCCTCTCTTTGTATCCCTTAGCGCAATGCCTGGTATAAGCAGGTGCTTAATAAATGAATGTTTGTTGACTGACTGATAAACTATAAAGCCCAAGAGAAGGCTAGCTAGAATGATGAAAGACTTTATGCTCATCCCATATAAAAACCAGATAAAGAAACCGGAAAAGAGAAGTGAGGGATGGAAATAGAGAGGGATGTGGTACTACATCATAGCTTTCTTCAAATATCAGAGAGGCTGGCAGAGGAATCTGACTTCTTGTCTTTAGACTTCTGCTTTATTTACTAAGTGGGTCGAAGTTTTGGGAAGCCGATTTAGGCTAGATTTCAGGAAGAATGCCCTAACAATTAGAGTGGTCCAAACGTGGAGTGGACTGCCTCAGAAAGCTGTGACCTCTCCTTCCCTGAGGCCCTTGAGACTGGATGACTAGGCTGGACATGGCCTACATTCTATTTCATTAGATTGGGAGCTTCTTGATGGCAGGGATTGTCCCTTGTCTTTCTTTGGCTCCCCAGTGCTTAACACATTGCTTGGCACAAAGTCAATGCTTGATAATTATTTATTGACTGTGTGGTAGAAAGGATCCCTGTACAAAAATGGGATTTACATAAAAGAGATGGCCTCTGGACATCTCTGCCAACCCTGAGATTATCTGGGATTCTGTGAGCCAATGCTGAGAAAGCAAAGACAGCACAAACCTGGGTGGGGATGTTGCCTGAGCCTAGTAACTATAGAAACTATTTTCACACTTGGTCTGAGTTATAGATGAGATGGAAATTAAATGCATCAGTGGAGCCAAACCCTGGAGGCCTGTTAGCAGAGCAGTGTCTGTGAGGAGCATGGCCCTCCTCCCTCTGCCTAATTTTCTGAGCTCAGGTAGGACTTTGGCAGTTCATCATTGAAGAGCACTGAGACAATTTGAATCGGCATATGGTAGCATCCTCGGGACTTTCTCTAGTTTCTATCAGGGAAGCTCAATGATTATAGTTCTGTTTTATTTTTAAGAAGAAAAACAATTGGGTGGAAGGAATAGGTTTTGAGGGATGGGGAGCAGTTAGTTGGTTCTTCTGTGATCTGCCAAAAAGAATAAAGCCACTTGAGGAAAAATCTCTGCATGCTCAGAGTATACATCAGATTTTCAGACCTAGAAAACACCTTGGTTCAATCAATCAATAGACATTTATTAAGCACCATGTGCCAGGTACTGTGCTAAGCACAAGGTACCTTAGAGATTCAAGACCCTCCTTTTAAATAGAGGCTGAGAGAGGTGAGCTTACTTGTCTGGAGTTTCATATCTTTTTCTTTCTTAATAGTATTTTTCCCAATACATGTAAAGACAAATTTTAACATTCATGTTTTAATAAAATTTTGTGTTTTTCTTCCTCTCCTCCCTAAAATGTAAGCGATTTAATATAGGTAACATATGTCTCATATCTTTTAAACAGATCTGGGATTAAATATTTTCTAAAAGACTTGGGTTTTTGTCTTTTCTGTAACATATTCAACGATAAGGAGAAAGGGTTCCTCTTGGAGCCTAAAAGTCATGGGATGTTTTCTTCCTCTAGAAAGGCTTTTGATATTTTTTTCCTCTTGATTTAGGCATAAATGGGATTTAAATGAAGCAGGGTTGTACGAAGTTATCAGTCTCGCTCTCTATTTTAAAGCCCCCATTGTCCAGTGACAGGACAGTGTCAAGACCACTGGTGGTGATTGGAGACGCAGTGGATTACCTTGGTGTTTTCAATGGCTAACCAAGCTCTTAGTGATCCACAAAACTACTTCACCTGCCTTCCTGGCCATTGGAAGAAATTGTTCTCATCCATCCATTCCACCAGGGGAAATCTTTACATGTTTGGAGTAAACCCCAGCTAGGGTATAAGACGCTTTGGTTACCCTAAACCTGATTTTGCCTGTCTGCAAAAACAGTTTACTGGAGCGTGGCTGCTGTGCATGCTACAGCTTTTTGGAGCCACAAGTGAGAGTTAGGTGGACCAAATGGACACCAAAGTTAGAAAGCAGCCTTGTAAAGGGCTCCACAGCTCTTTATAGGAGAGATAATAGTCCTCCCTAAACACACCTCTGGTATCCATCTCTATATTCCCCTTCTTTTTACCCCAATAGTATCTAATACACTGCTGGACCTCTAAGAAAGAAATGAATTTTCCTCTTTTCCAGAATACATTTCTTACTTGATAGTTAAATGGCTTAATGGGTAGAACACCAGGCTGGAGTCAGTAAGACTTGAGTTTAAATATGTCCTCAGATTTTTGCCAGATATACCATTCTAGAAAAGTCTCTAACCTTCAATTTCCTCAACTGTAAAATGGAGTGAATAAATAAAACCTATTGCCCAGGCTTTATTGTGAGGCTCAAATGAGATAATAATTGTAAAATACTTGACACAGTGATATTTAAATGTTTGTTTTTATTATTATTGAGTGGAGTAGGTCCTGGATTCTAGAAAGACCTGAGTTAGAATTCTATTTTAGAAACTTAAGGGTTATGTAAACCTGTTCTCTCATCTGTAAAATGGGGATAATAGCACCCACCTCCCAAGGTTGTGGTAAAGCTCAAATTAGTGGTATTTGTAAAGTGCTTTGCAAATCTTAAAGTGCTATTTAAATGCTAACTATTACTAGTGTTATTCATTATTCTTACTGTACCACTATTGTAATTTTCCCTTGGAATCTTGCTAGGATTTAATGTGCAGGACCTATTCAGTTGTTTTTCAGTTATGTCCAACTCTTTGTGACTCCATTGGGTGTTTTTTAAAGATACTAGAGTCCTTTGACATTTCCTTCTTCAGCTCATTTTTACAGATGATGAAACTGAGGCAAATAGGGTTAAGCAACTTGCCTAAAGTCGCCCAGCTAGTAAGTGTCTAAGGCCAGATTTGAACTCAGGAAGATGTGTCCTTCCAATCATGCTCTATGCCACCAGTTGGGACCAACACCTCTCCACTTATATTTTGCCTCTAAATTAGTTGATCTTCTCATTTACACATATTTTATCATCCCTACCACAGGCAAGTTCTTGTCCAGTCTTTTTGTAAGCACAGCATCACATAAATGCAAAATTTGACCTGGGAGGCAACTACAAGGCCATCTACTCCAACCATCCCAGAATTGAAGAAGGATTCCTGCTACAACATATCTGACTGCAGTCCATCCAGCTTTGGTGTAATGAGAGAGACCATCCTTCCCAATCCATCCACCGAGGCAATCCATTCCACTGTTATGTAATTCTAATAGAGTTAATTACATATTTCTAATAGGGAGGGTTCCCACCTATTATTTATCAATTAGTCAATTAGTCAACAACAAACATTTATTAAGTGCTTACCATGTAAGGTCCTTGGAGACAGGGATTGTCTTTTGCCTCTGTTTGTATCTTCAACACTTAGTACAATGTCTGATGCTTAATAAATGAATATTAATCACTTGTGCTACATACTAGGAAAACAAATATAGAATGAAATCTGACTGTTTCTTCTTTTAACTTCCACCCATTCTTTCTTCTTTCCTATGGGAAGCAGAATGAGTCTAATCCATATGAACATTCTTCACTTTAAGACATCCAGGATTTGCCCAAGTCTTCTGCCATCTAAAGCTCCCCTATTCCTTCAATTAACACTCAATTAGCAAGAATTTTAAGTTCTTCTTTATATCTGACAATCTCCAATATATCAAAGTATTTCCCAAAATGTGAGACCTTGACAACTACCTTGGTGTTACAACTAGGTAGTGTAATGAATAGAGTACCAAGTGTGAAGTAAGGAAGACCTGAATTCAAATCTCAGTTCAAGTATTATTGGTGTGAACCGGGGCACCTCATTTAACCCTGTTTACCACAATTTCCAAATATGAAAAGTGAACTGGAGAAACTCAACAGCAAACCACTACAGTGTCTCTGACCAAAAAAATCCCAAAAGTAGTCATAAAGAGTTGGATACAATTGAATAACAACTAATGCTTAGAACTGAGGGCCATCACCTCTCTAGTCCTGGGTACAATATATCTCAATACAGCCCAAGGCTGCCTTAGCTCTCTTTCCTGCTATATGAAACAATTGGCACATACAAAGTTTGCAGTATATTGAGACCTTCAACTCTTTTTCAGGAGAACATTTCTAGTAATTGCTCAATTAATACATCATTGAATTTCTTAATGGAAAAAGAGGCTAGGGAGAAAATTGGGAGAGGGGTTACTAGGCAATGGAAAACACACTCTTCTAGGGTTTGCAATGGCAACTTTTCCTGGCTAATGGAACCAGAACACATTTGACAATGACAGAAGAGGATCTGCTAAGTTCTAATCCTGCCCCCCACAGAAAGCATGTGCCCTTTCCACTGACCTGGTGACCAGGGGAAACTATATTTGCTACTCTTCATTTTGGCTCAAAGATTAATTACTCAGCATTGCTAATCAGGGTTCCACTGTAGTTAGTAGCAACAGCCTGAGCCAAGAGTCTGGTTTGTTCTGTGTACACTGCTGATGGCTTTGTTCTTTTCCTGGCTTAGTACATCCTCCAAATAGCCCTAAACAGTCATAACAACAACAGCAGCAGCAGTAACAACATTTATATAGCATCTTAAGGTTTGCAAAGCTTTTTATACATTTTTCATTTTATCTTTTCTGCAAAGTAAGTGTTATTATTAGCCCCATTTTACAGATGAAGAAACTCTTACCTTAAACCTGAAAGTTTAAATTATTTATTTGCCCAATGTTGCACAGCTACAGTGTCTGAGGCAAAATTCAAACACAAATGTTTAACACTCTAAAACCCGCACCCTATACACTATGTATAGGAGATAAAGCCTCCCTTTATTTTACTAGCCAGGGCTGATCTCTTCCATTATCATATCTCAAAGAACATTGACTTTAGAGTCCAAGAACTCACAGGATCTGAGTTCCTAGAACCATAGAGTCATCATTGGAACATACACTAGACATGTTTTTGTCTTGCCATCTCATTTTCCAAATGAGAAAACTGGGACCCAGAAGCAGCCAAGTGAATCAACTGAGGTTACCCTTATTGTAAAGAAGTTTTAGTCATTCAAAATCTAGTAAGCTAGAACAATCTTTAAGGGTTACCTAGTCCTACCACCTTGTTTCATAAATTAATTTCATAAAATAAATTCATAAACTTTAAATTAAAAAAGCATGAAAGTAAGTGACTCAGGGTCACCTAAATTGTCAAAAACAGAGCTAAGATTAGAACTCATTATTCTTTGACATTTCAACTTAGCACTGTTCACTCTGCTATTTATTCTCTCTGGGATCTTGGGGAAATCATTTCTTCATTTTGAGCTTCTTTGTCCTCATATTTATTTACTTACTTATTCATTTATCTATCCAGCTAGCTATCATCTAGCTAGCTATCTCTTTTCTGTTATTTTAAAATAGATTGTATTTAAACCTTTTGTTTTTCATGCCTAGATTTTCTTGTCTTAATTTTTATAAAATAAAGTCATCGATCTAAATTACCTTTTTCTAAGTGCTTTCCAGCTCTAAGTCTATGTTTCTTCTTGAGGAATAATGATTCTAGATTCCTTTCCATATCTTGTACTCTGAGTTCCCCAAGAGAGTTACTTTTGGCTTCCCCGTTCCTGCAATCTTTCTGTTTTCATTAGACTTTGAAGATGCCTCTGTCCATGGTGACAAATATGTGAGGATTTGGCTGAAGGAAGTAAGGTGTTGGGAACATCCTTCTTGGACATTCCATCTTCATAGAGTCCTTTGCCCCTAGAAAGGGAACCATCTTCCAAGGAGATCTACTTATTGTTGCTTATAGGAGCCTCCAGTCTAGGGCTAAAACAGCTTGCATGTACTTAAAGATGGATTTAAGAACTAGTCTGCCCTCCCTTTAAGATTCTTTTTAAAGCTTAAAGTTTAAACAACTGACCAAATACCTGCAGGGACTTTCACAAGAAGGAGGAGTCTTTCAAGAAGAGACTAGTTTGCTCAATTTAGAGAGACTGAGTAGGCTTCTCTCATTTATTTGGCCCAGGGTAGATCCTGATCATTAAAGCCCATTCAGGAGCCATGAAACTCCATGTTTTAAATAGTATTTGAGCTTAGTCTCTCCTGATTCAGGCTCTCTTTCCTTCCCCACTATTTCACACAGTAGAATACAAGTTCCTCAGAGACAGAATCTCTATTATTTTTGTCCTAATAACTTCAGCACCTAGCATAGTTCTTTGTACAAAATAAGCTCTTAATAAATTTCTGTTGAACTGAACTATTTTAAGCATACTGTTCCCTCTTTGGTCAATTAATCAACAAGCATTATTAAACACCTAATATGTGAGGGACTGTGCCAGGTACTGGGAATACAAGCAAGAAATAAAATAAAATAGTCCCAAATCTCAGTGAATTAGGAGTAAATGTACATTAATTAGCAGATACAAAATAAGTCAATAAGTACTTATTAGGTACATGATGTGTCAGAAAGTATGCTATATACTAAAGGTACACAGATTCTGTGATGAAGTAATCTCTTATCTCAACGAGCTCATATGCTAAGATATGAAATATCAAATACATGTATAATTATATAGAAAATAAATGTAGTTAGGTTGGCAGAGTGATTTGCAAACATTATTGCATTTGATCCTCACAAAAACTCTGGGAGTTAGATACTATCATTATTCCCATTTCATAGTTGAGGAAACTGAGATAGAAGGAAGTTAAAAGACTTGCCCAGGTTCACATAGCTAGTACGTGTCTGAAAAATGGATTTGATCTTAGGACTTTCTGACGTCAGGCCCAATGCTTGATCTAACATACCACTTGAAATATTAGGTAGTTAAATATAAATGTAGTCCTTATAATGATGAGCATCTTTACACTCCCAGTCTCATCACCCAGAACAAAGTTACATCTCCTCCTCAAGGTTTAAGGGGCATCCTTCAGGAGTCGAAATGACTCTTCTCTAATCCTACTAGTTCTATCCCCCATTCCAGTGCCTTGTTACAATACCAATTGCTAGTAATTGGTGCCTTGTTTTTTTTTTAACCGATTAACATCAATCAGCTTTTACAAGGATAGCTAGGTGCTCCATTGAATAGAGCACTGGCACTAGAGTCAAGAAGACCAGAGTTCAAATATGGACTCAGAAATTTACTAGCTACTTAATTGAGTCTCTTAATTCTCCTTGCCTAAGTTTGCTCATCTGATAATGAGCTGGAGAAGGAAAAGAAAAAGTAATCTAATATTTCTGTCAAGAAAATCCCAAATGGGTTCACGAAGAATTGTACACAATTGACCAACAGCTTTTTATAAAGGGTAATTTACTAAGAAAATATTCCAAAAATGCAAATAGAAACATCCCCTTCCAGCTCTTTATTTTACAATTTTTATCTTTAGGAATAGATGCAAGTTTTGTTTTGTTTTAAGTTGCTAAAAAGTACTTCCCCATAAAGTATCTGCTGAATGCAACAGAGTAGATGGATGAGTCCCTCCCAGCATCTTAGCTATAGCATCAATCCATTAAGAGACTGAGTCCCAGGTCTTCCTGGATGTCCTAATGGATGAGGCTCAGGTGGCTAAAAAATCTGGTTTGGACTCTTGTTCCCAGACCTCTAGTGGCCTTTAGAAGCTCACAAGATCACAAGCTAATTTACTCCATCTCCAGTATTTCTTCACCTAGGGCAGGATTCAAAGTAATAAAAGCACAAGGATGTGTTCATGAATTTAGGTCACCTGGGTGACATGAGTGTGGAGAATAGGCTGTCGGTGCACCGACAATCTATTCTACCCTCAACCCCAGCAGGACCACAAGCTCATGGCTTCTCTAAGTGAGAAAGGGTCCAACACTCCACCTCCATATGGATGCCCAAGGCAGCTCATCCTCCTCACTGAGTGCCAGAGAAGCAAAAAGGGTCCAGTGGCCCCTGACAGAGATTTTTCTAGGCACTGCCAGTTCCAGGACAGCAACCAATAAGAAATTATTTTAGTTGCCATGTACTTAGCAGACAGGAAACCTGAGCACAAATTCTGAGAATCAGGCTTTTCATTATGTGACATCAGACACTAACTTACAGAGTTTCCTCATATGATTTGGCAGCAAAATATGCTTTATTTGTTCTGAGGGAGAGCCTCTTCTCAGCCATTCTCCTGATAAACAAGATAGCTTGGAGAGAGCAGGAAGGATGTCATATGTAAGGTGGTGCTTGATCTGTAATTGGAAAAAAAAAAAGAAAAGGATTCAATAAGGAGAAGCTGGGGAGACCAGAGCATTCCAGGACTGGGCGCTGCAGTGCAAAGGAATGGAAATAAGAGAAGAAGGCCATATGTGAAGACCACATGGGAAGGAATCATTTTCAGATGGGTAAGGCTGAGAAATTGGACAATATCCCAGATTTGTTTCTAATTGATCGATTGAGTTTTCCAGCAATCGAAGCAGTATCTTTCTAACATATCCCTGAGACAAACCATCTTGGGGGGGGGAGAATGGTTTGGAGGGGGTGAGACACAGATTGAGGAAGGAAAGAGGACCCTCTGCCATATCATAACTTGGTTGGATCCCAAAGTGCACCATGGAGTATTGTACAAAGAGGCTGCCTCAACTACCACCTAAATGAGTAAGGTGAACTTTCCCTGGGTTTACCCTGTGGAGACCGTTACTCTTGCCCCACTGCCCTCATCCTCTGCTGAATAATTCTCATTTCTTCTACTAGAGATCCTCTGCTCAGGAGAGGTTACAGAGCCACAATAAGTAGGACCACCCATTTCAAAGGCGACCCTGAGGATTCACACACAGGGACGAAGGAGGGCAGTGCCATTAACTGATTTTTGTCACCCTTCGGTCTGTACTCATTGGGTTAATGGGAGCATGAGCTATATTAAAATATTCAGCATAGGCTGAAATGTTTCCCTCAACCTGACAGAACCAGATAATGAAACCATGTCACTGTCTCTCTTGCCTCATTCCAGGGAACTCTATTCTGTTCCAATCCCAAATAACTTTTTCGATGTTTAGATATATGGAGTATAATGAGAAATAAGACCGAGAACATTTTCCTGACTTTCAGTAATTAAGCAACAACCAAGAGCCCCAGTGCTAATTTTCCATTTTCTTTTATTAATATGTTAGTTTCTAAAGACAACAATAATTAAAAAGAGGAAAGAGAAAAGGAATTTGCATCTATTAAGCGCTATTGTGTGCATGGCATTGTGCTAAGTGCTTTACAAATATTATTTCATAATACAAATATGATTTTGTAACAATATATACTAATAAATAGTAATGCACAAAAATGATAAATAATTAAATAGTAGATAAAATAAGTAAATAATAATATAGAATAAAAAGTAGAATAATAAATAAGGTATCTTGTAGATCCTAGAGGAATTCTGTTGTTGTTGTAACTTGTATTGTTATTCATCTATTGAAACAAATTTGTTTATCTTCTCAGTTGAGGTGGAAAGGGAAGAGGAAAGGAACTGAGTAGACATAAATCAGCACTGACAAACAGGTGTAGAATATATAAGACTAGTAGCCAACTAGATTAATTCCCTCATTTTACAAGGAGGAAGGATAGCTATTTTGTTGGTAGTGTTAGTGTATAACCAAGTAGAATTTAGAATAAATTCTACTTGGAACAGTAGGTTCCAAGGACAGAGAACAGAGGTCCCCAGCTCGCTTTGTTCCACTTGGTCTTGTTCATTTAACTTCAAGGTGATTTGCTCTGTGTCTAGGTGCCATAGGTTGAAAACCTTCGGAGGGCCATGTTTCAAGCAGTATACGTGTAGGGAATAAGTGTGACTGGGGCACACTTATCAAGGGCAATTCATGCCTTTGAAACTGATGCTGTCAGTGGATTACTTATTTTTTCTGAGGAGCTAATGACCATGTCCTTAGGTCCTTGGATTCATATGCCTATTTCTGAAACTAGTTATGAAGGGACCATGGGCAGGTCCCTTAACTCCTCAGGGACTTCAAATCTACTTTTGTAAGTGAGTTACTGTTTGATTTAATTTAATTAATTAAATAACAAATGAGTTGTTTAATCATTTTTCAGTCCTGACTCCTCAGGATCCCATTTGGGGCTTTCTGGCAAAAATAATAGAGTACTTTCCCATTTCCTTCTCCACTTTATTTTACAGATGAGGAAACTGAGGCAAACAGGTGAAGTGAGTTATCCAGGGTCATTCCACTAATAAGTATTTGAGGCCAGATTTGTACTCAGGAAGAGAAGTCTTCCCTGTTCCAAGTTCAGCACTCCGAGCACTATGGCACCACCTAGCTGCAAATGAAGCTAAAGGAGATTATTAATTTTCCCATAGCCAAACATCTAAGGAATGAGAAAAAAAATTACCTTTAAAAAAGGAGGATGAATAATTAAATATATATATATATATATATATGTATAAATAAATATATATCTGTATGTATGTGTATATATATACATATATATATATATATATACACATGACTTTATACACTCAAGGGGGGCTATACATTAAAATAAAAACTTTATTTTCAAAGTTCTATTTAAAAGCATCAAGTAAGTTTTAAGTGGAAAAAAAGGGGGAGAGAATTAAATATTTATTTTCTATGCAGTGGTTAATATAAGGAACAGTGATGGCTCTGTTCCTCAAGAGTAAACATGGGATATATGCTAATTTTTTGTTTCTAATATAAAAAAGGAGTGTGATTTGTCCAGAGTAACATAGTGACAGAGTGGGATGAGAGCTATAACTCTGTAGGGTGGACAGGGCTTTGTATCAGGGCACCTATATCTAAAGGATATCTCCCCTGGACTACTCCTGAAGATTGTTATCCCCATGCCATGTCCCTACTTGTCATCTCTCCAATCTATACCAATCCCTGGAGATTAGGGGATAAATGAACAAGGGCAGATTCTTTGAAAGATAAGCCTCCTGTCTCTTGGCGAGACTACACTAGACAAGAGTAGACTATCTTCTGTTTTGATCCTTCTCCCTTTAAACTTAGTCTTCCCTGGACACCAAAATTCCTACTTTAAGGTCTGGCCTGAAACTAAAAGCCAGATTGTATCATTACCAGTCATGTACAGTTTACGCGATCCCCCAGCTGCTGTAGAAAAGGTTTTTGCTTTAGTTAGGAGGTTGGAAGAGGTGACCTCTAAAGTCTCTTTCAACTTTAAATTCTGTGATTCTCTAGCTTTGATTTTTGGCCCTCCATCTTGTGCCAGAAAACCCAACCTCTGTCCCCTCCCTGGCCATTAATAAACGTTTACAGCTCACTGTTCCTCCTTCCTCCCACCAGACTTAATCGATAGCTCCCCTCTTAGCATTTGGCATTCTCCTGCTTCTGCTGATCAGGCCACCAAGGTCAGAGCTTACTAGAGCGGCCTTTCTTTCAACAATGACATTAACCCGCTGAGCCAAAACTCAGAATATTCTGCATTATTGAGTGGTCCCCAGTATTGGCTTGTACAGCAGCATTTACTTTTTAAGACAACAGCAGGAGATGACTCACATGTGGTCCTTAATAATAGGTGAGTTATAAGACCAATTTTGAAAACTGGGCAGCAGTTTCCTGCAGGCAGGTGAGTAGCGGGAGGAAGGAGGACCCAGTTAAAGAGATCTAGCATGGGGAATGCCCGCAGGAGCAGCATCTTAGGTTCTATTACTATAGACCGAAAGGGAATTATTTCCTGGCTTTCAATTAAATTCAAGATATATTTATTAAGTATTTACAATGGGCCAGCCACTGTGCCTAGACATTAGAAATACAAAAATGGAAAATAATATAGTAGCTGCCCTAAAAGAGATAATTTTCTTTTGTGCATGTACACCATGCACACAGACAACTAAATGCAAAATATATTTTTGTTGGTCAGTCATTTTAGTCACGTCTTACTGTGACCCCATTTGGGATTTTCTTAGCTAAGATACTGGAGTGATTTGCCATTTCAAAGTATAAAATGATAGAAAGAGTGCTGGGAATGACATCTGAATGAATAAATGAGTGAATGCATGAATAAAACTACTTCTTTAACATTATTATTATTACTTACTAGTTAATACTTCCTTAAACTTTTAAATACTTAAATTTTATGTTATTTATTTAATATTATTATTTACTATTTTCTAAGTTCCATGACAATAATTAAGGATACAAATATATAAGTGAGAAAGGATCTGTCTTCAAGAAACTTATATTCTAATGGAGGAGACAATACAAATAAAAGAGTGATAATAAAAAAGAGAATTATGGTCTAGAAGTCACAAAGGTGAAACAGTAAAGGAGGTCATAAACATCTTCCATCCAGAAACTATGGTAGTCATGATTTAATTACTGTTCTCAGAGAAAGAGGTGAAAGAAGGAGGCAGATCTAGGAGAAGGAGTGGAAGGAAGGGTGGGAAATTGAAACACAAGGTTTTGTTAGGGTCAATAGTGATAAGTTATCCTTACATATGTTTGCTTGTTTGTTTTTTGCTGAACAAACAAGCAAACATATGTAAGGATAATTTTTCTGAGGCAAGTGGGGTTAAGTGACTTGCCCAAGGTCATACAACTAGTGTTAAATATCTGAAGCCAGTTTTGAACTCAGGTTCTCCTGACTTCAAGCTGGTGCTCTATTCACTGCACCACCTAGCTGTCCCCCTTTGTATATGTTTTGAAAATAAAATGCTTTGATAAATTTTTTTAATTAAAATTAAAATAAAAAAGAAAGGAGGAGGCAAAAGAGGAAAAAAAAGAATGAAAAATATGTAGGATGAAGATGGGAATAGTCTGAGAAAAAAGCAGAGGCAAGTGGTTTATCTCCTTTCTGGTATGACCTGATAATTGTTTTTGTGTAGAGAAGAACCACAGAAGTAGCAAAAGTGGCAAATGAGAAAAATCAGAATGTAAGTTCAAATCCCTGCTCTGACACTTACCCTCTATGTGATTGGGTCAACTTATTTAGGCTCTCTGGCCCCATCTATAAAAAGAGGAGGTCAGACAGGATGACTTCTAAGGTCCTTTCCAACTCTAGAAGTATAAAGTAATACAGAAAATAATTTTTAGAAGAGCAGTACTACCACCTTGACAAAAAGTTATGTGGAAAGGAGTTCACTTGTAGCTAAGGATTTGAATATAAGGAGATAGGAAGGGAGTGTATGGAGCACAACTTGGGCAAAGGCATGGAAAGAGGAAATGAAATATGGAGTTTGGGGAACAATTGATGGGGAAGTTTGGTCAAATACAGTATATGAAGGGCAATAATCCTTCTGCTCCATAAATTGTGCACAATTTGACTAGAATACTATGAAAATTAAGTATAGCTGGAGCCAGATAGTAAAGGTTTTAGATACCAAAAATAGACATTTGTCTTTTATTCTAAAGGTAAAAGGAAGACACTGTAGCTTTTTGAGCAGGAGATAATGTGATCATGCTTGTGCTTTAGGAATATCAGTTCTCCAGCAATATGGAGAATAGGTTAAGAAGGAGAATGGCTGGAAGCTAGAAAGCCAACAAAGATACTCTTGCAGTAGTTCAATAGAAGGGTGATAAAGGCCTGAAAGAGGATGGAGGCTATGTGACTGAAAAGAAGATGTCTATGTTGTGAAGGTAAATAATAATAAGTTATCATTTAGAGGCTGTGTTCTGGGTTGGTGTAGGAAAAGGTGAGTAGAGACCCCAGAGAGGGGAGATAATGGACAACAGTGACCCAGAGTAGAGAAAATGAGTAGAGATCCAGAGAAGAGAGAAGGAGATGATGGATAATAATACCAAATTGCTTTAAAGAGACTGAGAAGAATAAGGACTGATGAAAAGATCATCAACAATTAAGATATCTTAGAGCAAAGAATTGGAAAAGAAGTGAATGCCCATCATTTGGGGAACAGTTGAACAAGTTGTGGTACATGAAGGTAAGGGGATATTATTGTTCTGTAAAAAATGATGAACAAGTTGATTATGTAGAAAGGCTTGGAAAGACTTGCATGAACTGATGCTGAGTGAAATGAGCAGAACTTGGAATACATTGTACACAATAACAGCAAGAAAGTGCGATGATCAACTATGAAAGGCTTGGTTCTTAGCAGTTCATTGATCCAAAGCAATCCCAATAGACTTTGGACAGAAAATGCCAGCTGCATCCAGAAAAAAAAATCTAAAGAGTTGAATGTAAATCAACACATGCTATGTTCACTTCTTTTTTCCTCTTTTTTATCTCTCTCCCATGGTTTTTCCCTTTTGATCTAGTTTTTTTAGAGCTGGAAACAGGGAATATCAGAACACATTCTCACAAGAGGACAACTAAGGTAAAATGCCTTCAGGTAAAGCCTCAGAGGGGGATATGAACTGGACTCTAGTTCAAAAGGCTCTCTTGGAAGAGTTCAAAAAGGAGCTTAAAAAAAGATAAAAGAAAAATGAGGAAAAGACTTGAGAAAATGCAAGAGAATTATGAAAATTGGGGGGGGGGAACCAACATCTTGGAAAATGTAACACAGAAATTGACTCAAGAAAACAACTTCTTAATAAATTTGGCAAAATGGAAAAAGAAAATAATTCCTTGAAAACAATTAAGAGATCTTATTATCTTTTCCTCCACAAATGTACTCCTCTCCCTATATTCCTGATTTCTTCCAAAGACATTTTCATCCCCAAATGATGGGCATTCACTTCTTTTCCAATTCTTTGCTCTAAGATATCTTAATTGTTGATGATCTTTTCATCAGTCCTTATTCTTCTCAGTCTCTTTAAAGCAATTTGGTATTATTATCCATCATCTCCTTCTCTCTTCTCTGGATCTCTACTCATTTTCTCTACTCTGGGTCACTGTTGTCCATACTTGAAACTTCAGACTCATTCTTCACCCTTCCCTTTCTTTTCCTCCTTCATCCCACTATATTCATTCAGTTGCTGAATTTTGTTGAGTCTACCTTTGCAAGTCCCATAGGATTTAAGGCTAGAAGGAACTTAAAGATTGATTTGAACCCTAATATCTTATAGAAGAGAAAACTGAGGCTCTTAACAGAAGTTAAGTGACTACTCTGAGGAAGGCTTGGAATCCAAATTTCTCTGCATCTGTCTCAAGCATTCTAGTCATCTCTGTCTCATATTAATTCAATTTCAATTTGGTTTGTATTTATGAAGCATCTACTCTGTTAGGTACCAAAATAGGCATTGGAAATATAAAAACAAATACACAGATTGAGTCTCTAATTACAAGAAGAAGGCATTCTATTGGAGGGAAACAACATCCACATGGATAAGAAAATGCAAAATATATGCAAAACAATTCATCATTCATTGGGGCACTAGCAACTAGGGAAACAGAATAGAGCTACTGTAGATGGTGGTAGGTACCTAAATTAACTGAACCTTGAAATAAGGTAAAAATGCTAAGAGACAGGACATTTCTTTCATTTCATTTTCATTTTTTTTCTTTTTTTTTTTCATGAGGCTGGGGTTAAGTTATTTGCCCAGGGTCACACAGCTAAGCTGTGTTAAGTGTCTGAGACCAGATTTGAACTTGGGTCCTCCTGAATTCAGGGCTGGTGCTCTATCCACTGCCCCATTTATTTTTCAATAGTATTTTTCCAATTACACATAAAGAATATTTTCAACATTCATTTTTTTTTAATTTTGAGTTCCAAATTTTCTCCCTCTGTCTTCTCCCTTTCCCTTAAAAGGTATGAATTTTAAATAGGCTACATACATGCAATCATATAAAATCATATTTTCATATTAGTTATGTGAAAGAAGAATTAGAACATTAAAAAAATAAAAAAAGATTTTTAAAAGTGCTTCAATCTTCCATTTAAATTCCATCAGTTCTTTCTCTGGATATGGATGGTATTTTCCATAATGAGTTATTTGGAATTGTCTTAGATCATCACATTTCTTGCAAATTAAGACAACTCTGAGATACCACTACACACCTGTCAGATTGGTTAAGATAACAAGAAAAGACATGGACACTGATGCATTGTTGGTAGAATTGTGAATGGATCCAACCATTCTGGAGAACAATTTGGAACTATGCTCAAAAAGTTATCAAACTGTGCATATACCCTTTGATCCAGAAATGTTTCTATAGAGCTTATATCCCAAAGGAAAGGAAAGGGACCTGTATGTGCCAAAATGTTTGTGGCAGCCCTCTTTGTAGTAGCTAGAAATTGGAAATTGAATGGATGCCCATCAAGTGGAGAACAGTTGGGTAAATTGTGGTATATGAATGAATGTTATGGAATATTATTGTCTGTAAGAAATGACCAGCAGGATGAATACAGAGAGGCTTGGAGAGACTTACACGAACTGAGTGAAATGAGCAGAACTAGGAGATCATTATACACTTCAACAACAATACTTCCCATATTCTGATGAAATTGGATATCTTCGACAATGAGAAGATCCAATTCAGTTCCAATTGATCAATGATAGACAGAACCAGCTACACCCAGAGAAAGAACACTGGGAAATGAATGTGGACTACTTGTACTTTTTTTTTCTTCCCAGGTTATTTTTACCTTCTGAATCCGATTTTTCTTGTGCAATAAGAGAAGATCTGTACACATATATTGTATTTAAGATCTACTTTAAAATGTTTAACATGTATGAAACTGCCTGCCATCTAGGGGAGGGGATGGAGGGAGGGAAGGGAAAAATTGAAACAGAAGTGAGAGCAAGGGGCAATGTTGAAAAATTACCCATGCATATGTTCTGTCAATAAAAATCTATTAAAAAAAGATCAGCATTTTTCTGAGAAGAACTAATTTATTCATAGTTGATCATCATACAACATTGCTGTTACTATGTACATTGTTCTCTTGGTTCTGCTCACTTCACTTTGCTTTAGTTCTTGTAAGTCTTTCCAGATTTTCATGAAATCTGTCCTATTACCATTTCATTACAATAGTATCCCATTACATTCATATACCACAACTTATTCAGCCATTTCCCAATTGATGAGAATCCCCTCAACTTCTTTGCCACCACAAAAAGAGCTGCTATAATTTTTTTTGTATGTGTAGGTCCTTTCCCCTATTTAATGATCTTGTTGGGATACAGATCTAATAGTGGAATTGCTGAAACAAAGAATATGCAGTTTGGTTGCTTTGGGGGCATAGTTCCAAATTGCTTTCCAGAATAGTTGGTTTCAGTTCACAATTCAACCAACAGTGCATTAGTGTTTCAATTTTCCCAAATCTTTCCCAACATTTATCATTTTCCTTTTCTGTCCTATTAGCCAATCTGATAGATATGAGGTGTTACCTCAAAGTTGTTTTAATTTGCACTTCTTTAATCAAAAGTGATTTAGAATAATTTTAATGATTATAGATAGCTTTGATTTCTTCATATGAAAGGCAGTACATTTTATAACCATAAAGCAACCTATGAATTTGAGAGGTTATTCAAAACAAAGGGAGGTAACAACATCATAGACAGAGCCTTTGGATTTAGAGTCAGAAAGATTTGAGTTCAAGCTTCACTTCTGACACGTTTTTGCTAAACAATCACAGACTGGGTAATTAACTTCTCTAAGACTCAGACTATACATTATACAAAAAAGAAGGAAATAAACATTTATAAAATGCCAATTGTGTTCCAGGCCCTATGCAAAATTCTTTACAAATATGATCTCATTTAAACCCTGCATCTCTTGGAGGTAAATGTTAATATTATCTGTATTTTGCAGTTGAAGAAACTGAGGCAAAAAGAAGTTGTGATTGCTTAGCATATGTACTATGGATATTAAAACCATTCAATCTATAAGAAAATCCGCTGAGGCAGAGTTCTGAGACAATGGCACTTTATTAAAGGGTCAATGATCCCCTCTAATGAAGTGAATATCAGCTTGTCTTCATGATCTGAGATGTCCCCTTCTTCCAGGGCTTTATCAGATATGATACCTGAACATTCTAAAGGGGCTATATGAAGTACAGAATCTTATTTGTTTATAAATCTTGCTTTGCAAGGTTAAAAAATGATGCATAATCTAGAGATGGTAGGTCAACAATGGGATCTCGGAACTGAGCGAAGCGAAAGGCATTTCTACTGAGTCAGTGGTTATAAGATGATTTGCTTCTCATGTTGGACAAGAGAGAATGATCAAGAAGTACAAAAATAAGTTGGGGACTTTCTATATAATTAATTCATCTCCACTCTGGACTTGGTCACCATAACAAAGAAAAGGATTGGTGGAAGAGCTCTAGTTAACTTCCTATGATTATGCAAATGAATTGACAATCTGCAACTCACAGCTCTGGAACCTAATATACAGAACTTCTAATCCATACCCCTACGGATTAATACTATTAATACTATTAATAATATGATTAATATTAATTGGAATATAATAGAGGTCCAAATGAATTATTTCTCACAGTAACTATCAAATGATTTGAATTCAGTTCATCCTAACTTCACTTTCAAGATCCACTTAGTCTGAATTGATGGAGAAATCCAAAGGTTCTTGATATACTGAAATGGTCCAGATACTTCAATGAAGGGAATAGAAACTTTGATCATCCCAAACACACACACAAATACACACACACACACACACACACACACACACACACACACACACACACACACACCACACACACACTGGTTTCCATCATATCCCTGCCAAGAGTCAATTCAGCCCTAGCCTGGTATTTTTTAGTTTTATATTTTAGTTTGAAAAGAACACAGCTGCTCAGATAGGGTTGTGGCTAGATGGTTCCTATTGAGTTCACACCTGCAGAAAACAATGTTTTCCTGGTGATTAATATCCATTCACTAAATGCTCCAGGTGAAAAGACTTTATCCTCCTCCCAGCCTTCCAATCTGTCTTGAACAGGCTGCTTATCATGCATTGATAATGACAAAGCTAACTAAGGCCTCGCTGCAGACATGGACAGGTGAGACAGGCAGGTCACCATAGTGCCAGACAGACAGAGAATGGGAAGGAAGGGATGGTTCCATATTGCTCCTTGTCATTTTGGAGAAAGAGAAGCATTTGTGGAGTCCCAAAGCCAGCCCTAATTCCTTATTCATTCTTCATTACTAGCACCAGTTTCCATTCAGTCAGAGGATGTAAGCAGCTTTGAGATCAGTCATATCAACTTAATACCAACTTTTAAAAATTCCTTTCCAAAGATGCAGAATAAGGGTAGGCTCTAAGCAGACTGAGCCCAGATGGATTCTGTGAAGATTATAGAGTTGATGTATCGGAAAAATGAGGGACTTTCTGTGTCATGAAAGACAGTGGACAAAGAATCCAGAGCCCTCGCTTCAAGTGCCAGCACTTAATAGCTTTGTGATAGTGGATGACTCACTAGAGCTCCCTGTGCCTATTGCATATTAATTATTATTAGTCAGACCAATTTAAATTTTTCCCCCCTCTGATGTCAAATGCCTTGGTCTTTCTGAATCAACTTAGAATAAACTGTAATTTTATTATTGTGATGTTTATATTATTATATATTATTATGTTTATGTATATATTATTATATATTATATTAATATAATTTATTATTTAATTATTCTTGTTATCAATAAGTTCTTGAACACCAAATCTTGACCTTCTGTCATGTGCCTCTCCAATCCTCATAAAGAGGGATTACACCAACATCTGTGCTTCTCCATCCCCATAAATAGGGATTACACAACATCTATACCCAGTGGTCCTTGTGTTGACTACATCTTCAACTCCTTTCCCTCCCCAATGATCTCCAATCCAATCTGTTTCCAAGACCTGTCAATTTCACTTCGGCTACATCTTTCAAAAACGCCTCCTTCTCTCCACTGACTCTATTACCTCTCTGGTCCTTATCCTGGATTGTTGTAATAGTCCACTCGTCTTCCTGCCTCAAGTCTCTCCCTACTTCAGTCCATCCTTCATTCAGCTAACAAAGCAATTTTCCTAAAGCGCAGGTCTGGAGCAGCAGTGAATAGAGCACTAGCCCTGAAGTCAGGAGAACCTGAGTTAAAATCTGACCTCCGACAGTTAGCACTTCCTGGCTGTGTGACCCTGGGCAAGTCATTTAACCCCAATTGCCTCAGGGGAAAAAAATTATAGATCTATGTGACCTCCCCATTCAATGAACTAGAGTGGCTCTTTATTACCTTCAAGATCAACTATAAAATCTTCTGTTTGAAGTCCTTTATATCTTACTAGTCTTCTTGCTTCTTACTTACCTCTCTTGCGTTCCTCAGACAAAACCCACAAGACTCTAGGTATTTTCATTGGCTTTCCCCACTGCCTTTTCCCTTCTGCCTCTTGGCCTCCTTAAGTAGCAACTAAAATATTGTCTTCTACAAGAAAACTTCCCAGAGACTCTAATACTTGTGCATTACTTTTGTTGAATATCTCCAATTTAGCCAGTCTATATCTTATTTGCACATACCGATTGGGACAACTGCTGTTTTTTTCTTTTCTTTTTGCTGAGGCAACTGGGGTCACATGACTTGCTCAGAGTCACACAGCTAGAAAGTGTTAAGTGTCTGAGATCAGATTTGAAATCAGGTCCTCCTGACTTCAGGGCTGGTTCTCTATCTACTGGGCCACCCAGCTGCCCCTTTTTCTTTTATTTCTCACAGTAACTAGCAAACGGTTTGAATTCAGTTCATCCTAACTTCACTTTCAAGATGCACTTAATCTGAATTGATGGAGAAATTCACAAGTTATTGATATACTGAAATGTTCCAGATATTTCAATGAAGGGAATAGAAACTTTGATCATCCCAATTTAAACACACACACACACACCACACACACACACACACACACACACACACACACACACACACACACACACACATTCACTCACTCACTGGTTTCCATCATATCACTGCCAAGAGTCAATCTCTAATGCTTAGCACAAAGCCCAAGAAAAGGAAGGAAGATTAGAAGGATAGAAAGAAAACCAGCATTTATTAAGTACCTACTATGTTCTAGAACTGAATTAAATACTTTTAAAATAGCATTTCATTTGATTCTTATAACTCTGTGAAGTAAGTGCTATTATGATTCCCATTTTACATTTGAGGAAACTGAAATAGGCAAAGATTAAGTGTCCTGCCCAAGGTCTCATAATTAGCAAGTATCTGAGCCAAGATTTGAATTCCTAAGTTCTTGACTCCAGGTCTAATGCTTTGTTTACTGTGTTCTCTCTTATTCAGCTCTTACATTTTTGGATGAGACAGACACAGAGAGTTGAAGTCCAAGATAACAAGTTGTAAATCCATATTCTCAAAACCCAATTCTAATGCTTTATCCAGTACAACACACATATTTCCCATCTGTAAAAATCGGGATGGCAAATTAATTTCTAGGGTGTGTATATTTCTGAAACTATGGTTGTGCCACAAAAGCCCATGAAATCCTAACCAATGAGGAATAGAAAGAAGGCAGAAATCACTTGTATTTTCATGAAGTCCACTGTCTGGTTTGAGTAGGTAAAATTATTTCTCTTGCCTTTGGAATTCAATTCAATGCAAATGAAAACAACTCTTGAGGTTTCATCTCACACCCTGCAAATTGGCACAGATGATAAAAAAGTAAAAAGAATCAATGTTGGGAGGTCGGCGGAAAGACAGGCATACTAATAACAAATAATGCTGTCATGGAGCTATGAACTGGTTTAGTCATTCTGGAAAACAATTTGGAATTATGCAGGGAAAATTACCTCAATCCTTCAAACGCTTTAATCTACCTACCTCTAGAAAGTAAGAGATGGAGAAAAAGTTTCCATACACAGAAAAATATTCATAGCATTAACTTTTGGGGGATTAGAAAGAAAATGAATGTTCATTGATTGGAGAATGGCTAAAAATGCTGTAGCATAGAAATGTAGTACAATATTACTATGTCACAAGAAACAATGAGTATGAGGGCTTCAGAGAAACTTGGAGAGATTTGTATGACTCAATGTAGAGTACAGCAAGTAGAACCAAGATGATTTATAGAATGACCACAAGTAATTGTAAAGAAAAACAACACAGAAAGTCCTATTCTGATCAATGAAATAATGAAGCTTGTCTCCCTGGCACTGAAAACAGAATATACTATCAGGACGGTAGATGGAGAGCCATTTGTTAAATTTTCATTGCAAGTGTTTATATCTCAGAAATGGCCAAATGGCAAAAATCAGGTTTGTTGTTTGGTTGATGGTCTAGACTTTAAAAAGTGATGGGAATGTACTGGTTAACCTGCCATCTGGGGGAGAGGGTGGGGAAAGGAGGGAAAAAAATTGGAACAAAAGGTTTTGCAATTGTCAATGCTAAAAAATTGCCCATGCATATATCTTGTAAATAAAAAACTATAATAAAAAATGATAGGAATATGTTAATTTTCAAATTAAACTTAAAAGAGATAACATAAGTCATAATGTGGCACATACACTAGGGCTTACTCTCCCAACTCCCACACACACTGATGAGTTAGATAATTAGAGTTAAGCTAAATCCACTAGCAACTTTAAAGTTAACCATAATAGAATGAGAATGTCTTTTCTAATATAGTACTATAACTCATGAGCCCCCATCAATGTGTTCCCATCACCATCCCACCAATGCAGAATCCAAAACAAATTTAGAGTAAATGCAGCAAAGCATATGACTCACAACTCATAGAATATCTTTTGCTGCACTTCTCAAGATTTTCCTTTCAGGTATTGTGTTGCTTTTCTTCTAGGTTACTTGTGGCTAGGATTTCCCTTCCTCAATCTGCCTTTGATACCCAATGCAAGCACTGCTATTATCTATTCCAGGAATACTGCTAAAATGACCAAAGGGAAGTCCAAAATCCTACAGAACTTGCAGGAACTTTAGCCAAAGAGATTGGAGGTAGGAAGAAAATGACCAAAGATGAATCCATGACCAATTCCTTTTCAGGAACGTAACTAGAAGGCTTCGACCATCAGTTGTTCATATTTTTTATTCCCAACTAGTTTGCTGGTTTCCTGAAAATTCCACAAACTGTAACAGTCTCTTAACCAATTTGATTAAATTTCATGTTGTATCTATTCAAAAAAATCAAATTCAAAAATAAAAATGTCATGTTCATATCTAGTGAACAATCATTTTTCCGATCCATAGCTGAAAAAGAATCAAGATGTAGCATCTTGTCACTACTTTAAGTGGGGAAAGACAATTTAATTGACTAACCCCCCACACTTACAACTGGATCACAGATATAGAATATCTGGTCTAATCTCCCATCCCCCCACCCCATTTTACAGATGAGAAAACTGAGACCCAGTGAAGTTAAGCTTCCTTCACATTATAGTTCTTATGCTATTTCCTCTGCAAAACCTTCCTTGACCTCCCCGTTTATTTTTGTTTTTTCCTTCATATAGATTTTTGTATTCATTTATATATGCTTTGTTTTACCAGAGGGTATATACAAAAAAATTATGAGTTAGTTCAGATGATCTTTAAGATCACTTCCAGTCAGATATCTGTGATCCTGTTGTAAGTGTAGGGATTGTTTGAGTCAATCAAATTATCTTTTCTCCTCAAATTTAGTGACAAGATGCTACACCTTGATTCTTTTATCAGAGGGGGATGGGGCAAATGTTTAACAATCAACTCTTGATTTTAAGTTTAATCTGCTTTATTAATTTTTCTCCATCACTTTCTTAAATCCAAACAATCAACAAAATGTTCCATCAAATGCTAATTTATAGTGTTTGCTAATTGATTCTGGAGGTTTCATTATCACACGAAAAAATTAATAGTTGGCTTTCCATCCAATCAATTTCAAAATACCCATACTTATTTATAATCTGTCTTATATCCACCTTATAGAATATAAGCTCCTTGAGGGCAAGGACTATATTACTTTTGTAATTCTTTTCTCAATGGCACCTAATGCAAAATCAAAAATTTCGTAGTAGAAAGAACTTTATGAAGTAGGGACTAAATAAATGTTTATTAAAAATGTTTTGTATTTGAATCTTTTACCACCTAACCTAAGGCAACTCAGTGCCTCAGTAGATAGTGCACTGGACCTGGATTCAAATAGTCAGGAGTTCAAATCCAGCCTTATAGGTCCTGGAAAGATATGAGTTCAAATCCAACCTCAGACACCTAGCTCGGACACATAGATGTGAGAAAGTTATTGAACCCTATTTGCTTTGGTTGCCTCATCTTTAAAATGAGCTGGAGAAGGAAATGATAAACCAATGTCTTTCCCAAGAAAACTTCAAATGGAGTCACAAAGAGTCAGACGTGACTTAAATGGCTGAACACTTAGTCCAGTTTCTGGAACTAAATAGACATGTAATGTTTTATGGGGTGTTCAGGGAGGACTAACATCTCTGGAGTGAGGGTTTGCTGAGCCTTTTTCATCCATCTTTGGTATCCATCTTTTCACCCAACTCTCACCTGTGGCTCATATGTGGCCAGCAGCCATATCACATACAACCATCTCAAAAGAGAGGCTAAACCAGATTGAGGGCAATCAAAAGCCTTCAACGCCTTCAATTAGTTAAGGGGAAGTCCACAGCGTGTGAAGACTTTCCTTCGCAGAATGGACACATAAGAACAATTTGCTCCAATGGCCACCAAGCTAGATGAAGGTGGCTCTGGGCAATGCTTCGTAGTTGGTCAGACTTTGAGGATGCCAACAGCATCCATTGCATTCTGGGCCATTGCTAATCATCTTGATTTTTATCCTGCCACTGGACTTCAATGATTCAGGAAGAGAGAGTGAAACTGATAGCTTTGCACTGCTCTGGTTTACTTCAATCCATGTTATCAGCTCCTAACATCATCCATCCTCTTTGAATAGAACAATGTTTAGTGAATTGAATTGTCCAGGATCATATAGTAGCAGAGCCAGAATTCAATCTGCCTTGAAATAAGGCCTCTTTGTAGCACATCCATGTTGCAATTCAAATGAGTTTTATGCTCCTTACAATCAGCCTTTAAAATCCCATCCTTTCTCCACCTCAAGGGGCGCAGATGCAACTCCTAGACTGTCCTGTTTATTTGGGAATGATGCTCTCCCAAAGGCAGCCATTAAGAGAGACTATTTCTCCTTCTTTTTCAGATTCTGCTGAGCAGCAAGTTTACAAAGATTAAAAGCTGGGGGCTGAGCTATTTCTATGGCTATCTTACAAAATCAAAAGCAAAAACAGACCATTTAGGGGTTCTATCATATTGTTATTCCTTCTTACTCCCTGCCTTTCCTTTCACAAGAATGACTTGAAATAAATGTAATTATTTCATATATCCTTTGTCTCCTAGTCTGCATTGCATTAGAGTAGCACCTTCCCCATTCCTCCATTTGTCTCCCACTGACTCCCTTGAGGGGCTCCAAGTATGATGACTGCCCAGGAAGGAGCTCCAATGTTATTCACTTCATTTATTTTGATACAATATTTTGGAGCCACTTCATTAAGTTCTTTCAGAAGGTCCCATCATTTTCCCCTTTGCCAGTGTCTGCCGTGCACAGATAATAGAATACACAGAAGAAGGGGGAAAAAAAGACACAGCCTACAGAAGGGAATGGGAGCTATTTAATTTGATTTGTAGATTGGGATGAGTTTTCTCCATTCCTACACATGCACATACACAAAGAGTATACATGTCATGAAACATTTCATTAGTGAATGTATCAATGCATTAGCCCAACCAATTAAGCTACTGGTTGGGGAGATAAGGAGACATATCTTGGTTTATATTTTTAAGGGCGGGGAGGGAGAGGATTTTCACAGTGCTAATATGTCTAACAGAGAGATTATATTCTTTTTAAATTCCCATGGATGCAAGTGATAAAGATAACAACCATAACAGACACAGTTCTTCCACATGTAAGCAGTCTTGATCCACTTCTTAAAAGCCACTGGCTTCCTTCAAGTCTCAGCTTAAATTGTACTTTCTATAAGAGGCCTCAAGGAAAATGAATCCGGTTTCAGTGAACTTGTTATTCCCCACTGAGTGACACTGAGTAAGATAGGTGTTTAATAGATCCCTATGATGTTAGATCTAAAAGATTATTTATTCTGACTTGTGTATCACATAGATGAGGAAACTCAGACCCAAAGGTAGATCCCTGACTCCCAAGACACACAGCCACTGAAGATGAGGAATTCTTTTAACAAACTAATTTTTGGCTCTTTGCATCTTTCATTCATTTTTTACTTTGCTGAAAAACACCTTTCTCTTTGTGTTCTATATATTTGAACATCTGTGTGTCTGAATGCCTGTGTCTATGTGTGTATATTGGAGAGAGAGAGAGAGAGAGAGAGAGAGAGAGAGAGAGAGAGAGAGAGAGAGAGAGACAGACAGACAGAGAGAGAAACAGAGAGAAACGGAGAGAAAGGGAGAGACAGAGACAGTGAGAGACACAGCGAGAGAGACAGAGAGAGACAGAGACAGAGACAAAGGAAGAAAGAGAGAGAGGGAGGGGGGGAGGGAGGAAAGGAGAGAGAGAGAGAGAGAGAGAGAGAGGAAGAGAGAAAGGGAGAGAAAAGGAGGGAGGAAAGGAGGGAAGGAGGGAGTGAGGGGGAGAGGCAGAGAGTGTTGAATGGAACAAGGAGGCAAGTTCAGGAAAAACAAAGAAGCTCATTCATTCAACAAACATTTCCTGTATTTAGAGCCCTATGCAAGACAAAGTTTAAATAAGTCCTATTACTTGCCTTCATTTTGATTATTGAAATGTCCTCAAAATAGGTCTCTCTGCCTCCAGTCTCATCCTCTGCAATCCATTCTCCTCTAAATTACCCATTGCCTATTTGTGAAGCACAGGCCTGATCTTGTCATTCTAAAAGTTTCACGAGTTCCCTATTGCTCTCAGAATGAAATGCAAAATACTCCCACTAGGTAGTTCCTAATACCCTTTCACATTATTATTATTGTTGTTATTATTTCACATTACTTGGGGGTACCGTGGTTGTAGAGTGGAAAGAGAGATTTCTGGGTGTAGAGTTAGGAAAACTTGAGTTCAAATCTGGCCATAGACATTAATTAGCTGTGAAACATTTAACATGAATGGGATTGCCTGTCATCTAGGGGAGGGAGTAGAGAGAGGGAGGGGAAAATTAGGAAAGAAGTGAGTACAAGGGATAATGTTGTAAAAAAAATTACCCATGCATATATACTGTCAAAAAAAGTTATAATTATAAAATTAATAAAAATTATAAAATTAAAAAAAAATTAGCTGTGAAAGTCAATTTAAAAATGGTCTGCCATTGGAATATAGGATAATGCCAAAATCTTAATAGAGTGAATTTCTAAAATGTTTTGCATTAAAATATTACAAAATTTTATTAAAATATATAATATATTTAATATAATATGCAATATATATTTAATATAATAAAATATATACATTCATATATGTGTATGTATATGTGTGTGTTATTGTTATTGTGTGATTGTTATTTCTAACAGTTTGTGACCTCTTTTGGAATTTCCTTGATAGAGATAATGGATTGATTTGCCTTTTCCTTCTCCAGCTCACTTTACAAAGTGTAAACTAAGGCAAACAGGGTGAAGTGTCTTGCCCAGGGTCACATAGCTAGTAAGTGTCTGAAGTTAGATTTGAACTCAGGTCTTTTTGCTCCAAGCTTGGAGGCATTGTCCATCATGCCGTCTAGCTGCCAATAAAAATGCTAGTTAGTACTAGCTACTGCTGCTGTTGCTGCTGTACTACTACTACTATTACTTCTACTACTACTACTACTACTACTACTACTACTACTACTACTACTACTACTATTGCTCCTGCTACTGCTCTACTTCCACTATTATTGCTGCTACTGCTACTGCTGCTACTACTAGTAGTAGTAACACTACTACTATTATTGCTGCTGCTACTATTACTATTATTGCTGCTACTGCTACTGCTGCTACTACTACTAGTAGTAAAACTACTACTATTATTGCTGCTGCTACTATTACTATTATTGCTGCTACTGCTACTGCTGCTACTACTACTATTTTTGCTATTGCTGCTACTACTATTACTGCTGCTGCTGCTACCACTATTGATTCATTCTACATTCCAACTAAACTCAACCACTAATTATCCTCTGAACCCCCACATTCTATCTGCTGCCTCCATAAATTTTTGGAAATCACTTACCCTGCTTAGATCTCCCCATCTCTCCTCATTTCTGCTTCAAAATCTATAAGGATTAACTCCAGTTATTCCTCCTCTAGGAAACCTTTCTTGATTTTCACTCAATCTATGTTCTCTAATTAAATTGACTTATTTTAGGACCAGAGTTCTAGAGCTATAAGGGAAATTGGATGTCATCTCATGTAAAATCTTTTCCATCAAAGAGGAAACTAAGGTCCAGGGAAGAGAAATGAACTATTTCATAAAGTACTTGCAAAATGGACAGCATCCTTATACATTGGGCAATGGATTGGTGAAGGTGGGGGTGGAAAAAAGCCACCTATTTGTGCCATCTGCAGAGATGCAAGGCGAATTTCTTGACCAACTGGGTCCTCAGTGCTCTGGGCCTCTCCTATCTAGGATCCTGCTCCTATAGCAGCATCAATTTTCCTGGTTGACAGATGAAGGAGGACCCTGCCAAAGGCAAGCTAAGCAGTTTTTCATTCTAATTGTCCTGCAGAGCTGTCCTCCGCCTCCTCAGCCAGGGTCTTCCACTGAAATATTGCAGTGCCCATAAATCGCCCTGGTATCCAAAGGCCAGTAGGATGGTTAAGCTGTTTGGGCATTGCTACATATGCCTTATAAAGAACAGGGGTTGGGGAGGGAGGATGGGAGAAGGAGGAATCTTTCCTTTCCCCCACTCCTCCATACATCATTCCTCTTAGGCCAAGACTGGGTCAGGGCCAAAGCCAGCCCATTAGCTGCTGTTTCCTCTTAAAAGCAAGTTGTTAATTACTATCTGGTCCTATGGCAGTTCCGCAGGTATTAGTCTCAGCTACTCTCCTAGCTAATTGCAGTGGAGTGGGAGAGTTGGGGGGGGGGGAGAGGAAGGGCTTGGCTCTGTCCATGGTGGCTTGACTTTCAGATCCCATTCCAGCATCCCGAGAGCTTTCGGTTGTAACTCGACAAGAACAATGAAAATCCTCCTCCCAGGCAAGATGGCACCAGGGAGGCGGGCTGACCTTAGTCCTTGGAGGCTAGGAGAGAGGGCCATCAAGGCAAATCTATAATTGCTGCCTGGCAGAGACCTGAGAAGAGAATATATGATGTAAATTCCTGCTGAGTCTTCACAGAGCAGAAAATAGAAGATGATCTTTGTAGAGCCCATTTAAGTTTGCTGAGTCCTTAATTTGCCTAGGAACTTTCATTTAATCCCCATAAAGACCCTCGGAAGAGGAAATATGAGATACTCTTCTCATTTTACAGATAATGAGAATGGAACTTGATATTAAGTGACTCAACTAGGGTCACACAACTGTTGTAGTGTCTGAATTGGAAAATCGACCTAATTCTTCTTGACTGCAAGGTCCATGTGTCAGGCAAAGGAGTTGAAACTTTACTTGGGAAGTAAGAGGGAGACCCAGAAGGTTTTTTTGAGCAGATTGATAACTGATGACAAATCAAGGCATAAGGAAGATTTGTCTGGTGGTAGTAAAAGGGAAATAGATTGGAAAAAGAAAGGAAGGAAATTGGAAAGACTAAAGTTGATAGAAATAAGGACCAATGGGAGAATAAATGCAGGGAATGTTTGTTAAATAGTACTCAAATTTTTTTCTCTGTTCCTTGCTAACTATATGACCTTGATTGTGGAACTTAATGTTTCTGAGCCTCAGTTTCCTCATCTTTAAAATGAGTTTTGTTTTAGGTCAGGATTCTGCATAGTTTGGAAAAAAAGAGAGAGAGAGTCCATGGCATATGAGAAAGAGAAATGAATTGAAAGCCAGAGGAGCCAGTTCTACTAATTGTCATCTCTATATCCTTGGGAAGTCATTTATCCTCTACACCTCTCATTCTCCATCAAATTGTGCCTTAGACATTTGCTGCTGTGTGATCAAGCAAATCATTTACCTGAGGCTCTTTCAGCCACAGTTTTTATAAAATGAGGATACTTAATAATACTTACCTCACTGAGATGTTATAAAGATCAAATAAGAAAATATAGGTAAAGAATTTTGTAAATATTTAAAGGCTACATAAATATTTGCTTTTGTTATTTTTTAATCTTTAAAGTAAAGGGTTTGGATTACATAATTTCCAAGTTCCCTCTCACTTCTAAAACTGTGATATTATGATTCTTCAGATACTAGCACAATGACTGACAAATAATATGTGCTTAATATATATTTGTTGGTGGATTGATCAATGAGATGCTACAGAAATAAAGGCAGCTATGATTCTTCATATACTAGCACAATAGCTGACATATGTGCTTAATACATATTTGCTGATGGATTTATCAATGAGATGCTACAGAAATAAAGACAGCAAAATAGTGTAGTGGATGGATTACCAGGTCCACAGTCAGGAAAACTGAGGGAGACCTAATCTCAAACCTGGCCACAGACAGTTACTAGCTATGTGATTCTGGGAAAGTCACTTAATCCTGTTTGCCTCAGTTTCCTTATCTGTAAAATGCACTGGAGAAGGAAATGGCAAACCATTGCAGTGTCTTAGCCAAGAAAACACCAAATGAGGTTACAGAGAGTTGACAGAACTGAAAAATAACTGATGCACGATAGAAATAAGATATTGTTCTTCTAGAGTAATAGGCTAAGAGAGGGAGATGATGGAGAGCCAGAAAAGAGAGATCATTTCACATGTTTGAAAGGGGGCCTTGGAAAAGATGTATTGGATTTATTCTGTTTGTCCCCAAAGATCAGAAATGGACCATGAGTAGACAGCAGAGGCAAATGTAGACTTAATATGAAGGACACCTTCCTAAGAAATGAAATTATTCCAAAAGTAGAATGTCTCAAGGTCTCAAGGGGTGTTGGTTTCCCCTGGTTAGAAATATTAAAGCAAAGGCTGGATGACCATTTATTTTGTGTTTAGAGAGTATATTCATCCAAATGTAGGTTGGACTATTGACATCTAGAGTCCCCTCTAATTCTGATATTGCATGAATCTATGAGTGAAGGCAACACGACCCTGACTCATACTCTGGTCACTAGGTGACATGATGGATCAAGTCAGGAAGACTTGAGTTCAACCATTTTGACATGTACTGGCTGGATGATCCTCTTTAAGTCTCAGTTTCCTCATCTATAAAATAAAAGAGCTATAATGCCATGATCTTTAATGTACCTTTGACTTTGAATCTATGGTCTTAGGATCTCTTACCTACTGACCTATACTTTCCTTCCTTGGACTGGCAGTATAGGGCAGTATCCTGCCCAATTCTGCCTCAGTTGGGAAATCATGGGAGCAACCACTTACAGAGCTGAAATTCACATATCCACCCTCTCTTTGAAATGTGTGATGCTCTGTGAGTTATAAATCTTCCACTGGCTCTGTATACCACAAATTTGACAACCCTCAATTCTCATGTTTGCCATAAAAAGATTGAAAAAGGTATGTACAAAAATAACTCTCTTTGAGTTTCCAGGAATTGGGATGGGTTATACCAAGCAAAGCTTTTTTTAACCAGATTTGTACCTAACCCATCCCATAGGGGCCAAGGTGTCCAGTATTTAATTGCTAAGTCCCTGAGCAGCCTAAAAGTGGAGCATGTAGACAGGGGCCTGGCAGATACAAGTACCCAATTTATGATATCAGCCTCACTTCCTCTTCTGTTTAGCTTTAAACCCTTTGAAATCCTTGTTCCAAACTCCATTTGAACAATGAATCTCCTATACACATTCTTGGTTCAAACAACTTGACTTTTTGCTTTTCTTTACACATTATACTCCATCTCCATCTCCACAGGTTGTCCTCCATGCCTAACAAACACTCCTTCACCATCTTCTCTCTAAGAATCCCTACTATTCTTCAAAACTCAAATATCACTTTCTGTAAAGCTGTTCCTAACTTTCCCTAACTGCTAGTGTTCCCCTAAATTGCCTTGCTTTTATTTTGTATAAATTTCTTATATAGAAACAGTGGGGTTTAGTGAATATAGCCAAGACCTGAATGACCCTTATTTTGGCTTTAATATCTTTCCATATCTTTCTAGCTTTATTTCCTTGAACTCCCCTAGGTGCACTTTAATTTCCAGCCAAAATAAGATAGGGCCTTATTTTCCAAACAACTTTTCCATTTTCACTTTTGTGCTAGAGCTGTCTCTACCCCTATGGTTTCTTGTTCCTATTGGTGAGTTCCTCATGGGAAGCTTCATTTAAGAAACTATTTTATGCCAACCATGTTTATTTCTATACCAGTTCAGCTTCTTTCCCCTGGACTTCTTTTTCACTTTCCTCTCTCCTTGTCTTTCAGCTCCCTTCTCTGTGTTGTCTTCTCCCATTAGAATGTAAGCTGCTTGGTAGGATGACAGGATCCTGATTGGTATCTTGTACATTTCAATAAATAAAAAGTAATGAAAAAACAATAAAATAAAAATGAATGTAACACTTTGAGGATAAGGACTGTCTTTTGACTTTTTTGTAGCCTCAGAACTCAACCCAGTGCCTGACTCATTTGTTCTTGTAATTATATTCCAAGGCCTTAGTACATTACCTGGAATATACTAAATGACTAAAAAATGTTTTATCTACTGTAACTGAATTATTCATTGTGTCTAAGTTTCTCTGCCTCAAGTCTTTCCCAACTCCAATGTATCCTTCACTCAAGTGCCAAAATATTCATCTTTAGTACAGATCTGATTACTTTATTCACATACCCCTTCTCTAGAAACTCTCTATTTATCTTTACTATGTGCCAGATACTCTGCTAAGATAGGAATATAAACAAAAGAATTCTATACTCTACTTTCTCCCTATGACCCAGAAGAGCCATTTGTCATTTAACAACATCACTTCTGGTCCTTTTGTTGTTGTTGTGGAGGCAACCAGGATTAAGTGACTTGCCCAGAGCTACAAAGCTAGTGCATGTCAAATTTGAACTCGGGAATGGTGCTCTTGGACTGTACCATCTAGCTGCCTCCTCCCATCTTCTTACATTTTAATCCATGTACTCTGATTCAGTCACACTGGTTTACTTGCTGAACCACAGCTGACATTCTATCTCCTGATCCAATGCCTTTACATGTGTATCTCCCTATACCCAAAATGTTCTCTTTCCTCACTGATAGCTCCTAGCTTCCTTGGTCTCCTCCAACACAACTGCCTCATATTTATTCTGCATATATTATACTTGTATATAATTAAAGTTTTCAAGTTGTCTATTGAATGAGATTTCCTTGTAAGCGAGGAAGAGATTTGTTTTTTGTTTTTTTGTTTTTTAATTTGTATTCTTGGTACTTAACACAGAGCCTGGTACACAATAAGTGCCTAAAAAGTCTTTGCTGACTATGGATCGCCTTTTATGGATCTCTAATACTTTTTTTTTTTTTTTGCAGTGTCTCCACTTTCCCAAGATGGAACTAAGATATTTCTTCCTCCATGAACCTTCCTCAAACAGTTCAACTAGAAGTGAGCTTTTCTTCCCTGAAACTCTCAGAGGAGATAGCTTGGCGTATTGAAAATAATCTTGGGGGGCGGAGCCAAGATGGCGGAGAAGAAACACACGACTCAGTGAACGTCCTCACTCCCTCACAACCAATTAGATAAACTAAGTCTCAAAATTAGCTCAGGACTGATAGATACCACAAGGACTGGAAGCACGACTTACCAGCTGAAGAGAATCTGGAGTTTCAACAGGAAAGGTCAGTTCTCAGGGGAGGAATAAGAAAGACCAGCACAGACGGTGGGGTAGGGGCACACTGCGCCCATTGCGCTGGGAGGGGCTCTGGGATCAGAGAAGCCACTGAGGTAAAGGAATCTGGCACAGGCTGTTAGCTCTTCTCTGCTAATTATTTAGCAGTTCAGAAGAGAAAGCCAAAATATTTTAAAACTCAGATTAGATTTTCCCCGGACCCTGGGGGTGACTCAGGCACAGATCTCGGCACCAGGGGGTGTGGCCTCAGCTACCTCCTGAGAATAGTTAAGAGACTGACAAGTGGGTGGATACGGCCCAAGGCAACACACACTGCCTAGCTTAGCTGGAGGGAGTGGAACTCAGCTCCAGGAAGTCCCAGAGAAGCGGAACCTTTGAACTAGGGACCGCGGTTTCTGGCAGACACTTCCAGTTTGAGCGCAGGGGCTTCTCACGTCACCTGCTGCAGACATCCACTCCCCACCCGGACACATAGGCTGAGCTTCTTGCTGTCTTCACTATTCTACACCCTCAAAGCACAGCAGTGCTAATCACCTCTGAGGCACTTCCAGGGAGGGGGTGGGGAACTCTCTCCCAGAGCTCTCTCTTAGCGCGGGCGCAGGGGCCGCTGCATCCATCCGGTCTGGGAGGAAGCTGGTAAAGAAGTAAATAATTTCCTACCCCAGGGACAGACCCCAAAACATTTTTTAAGTATGAGCAAAAAAGCTAGAAAAACTATAGATTCCTTCTATACAGAGAAAGAGCGGGTATCCAACCCTGAGGAAGTTAACAGCAAAGATTCAGAAGATAACAACCTAAAGGGGAACGATTCCTGCCCCCCATCACATAACTCTCTCCTAGAAGAAGCTCTTAAGAAATTGAGGGAGATCGAAGAAAAATGGGGCAAGGAAAGGGAAGTTATGATAGAGAATAACAACGTCCTGAAATTGGAGTTGGAAAAAATAAAGAATTCACAGGAGATGCAGGGAAACAAAATTAGTGAATTAGAAAAGGTTAAAAAAACACAGGAAAGTAGGATTTCTGAATTGGAAAAGATAAAAAAGTCTCAAGAAAATAGAATTTCTGAATTGGAAAAAGAAAATAATTCTCAAAAAAAAAAATTAGGGAAATGGAAAAAAATTCAATAGAGCAAAACAATTCATTTAAAAACGAAATTGGGCATTTACAAAAAGAACTAAAAACTGTGAAAGAAGAAAATAACTCCTTAAAAGTCAGGATGGAACAAATAGAAATGAATGATTCACAGAGAACCCAAGAATCAGTCAAACAAAACAAAAAAAATGAGAAGCTGGAGAACAACGTCAAATACTTACTGGGAAAATCTATAGACCTGGAAAATAGATCTAGGAGAGATAATCTGCGGATTATTGGACTTCCAGAAAACTATGACCAAAAAAAGAGCCTAGATTCTATTTTACAGGAAATTATCAAAGAGAACTGTCCAGAGATAATAGAAACAGAAGGGAAAGTAGATGTGGAAAGAATTCATCGAACTCCTTCTGAAATAGACCCTAAAAAAAGAACACCACGGAATATTGTGGCTAAGCTGCAGAATTACCACACAAAGGAGAAAATCCTGCAAGCAGCTAGAAAAAAACAATTTAAATACCAAGGTGCCACAATAAGGGTCACCCAAGATCTGGCTGCCTCCACATTAAAAGATAGAAGGGCCTGGAACCTGATATTCCGTAAGGCAAAAGATCAAGGACTGCAACCAAGAATGAACTACCCAGCTAAGTTTAGCATCTTTTTCCACGGAAGAAGATGGTCATTCAATGAAACAGAGGAATTCTATATGTTTCTAAGAAAAAAACCAGACTTAAACAAAAAATTTGATCTACATCCACAAGACTGAAGAGAAACAGAAAAAGGTACACAGAACCCTTGAGAACTGTAACTCTGTTGTGGGTATATAAAAAATACTCAAGGATAATTTGATTTTACTGATATAAAAGAAAAAAAGGGGGGTGTAGTAAAGGGAAGGAGGTCGGTTCAGAAAAAGGGGAAGAAGTGATAAAAAGAGGGAAACTACATCCCAGGAAGAGATATAGAAAATACACCATATCTGAGGGAACTTAGTGAGGGGGAGAATCATTGTGTGAATCTTACTCTCATCAGAAGAGGCTCAAAGAGTAAATAATTAACATATTTGTTTTTCAGAGAATTTTCTCTCACCTCATTAAAAGGGGGGAGAGGAAAAGGGAAAAGGAAAAGGGGAATAAGTGAAGGGACTTGGAGGGAGGGGGGAGGGATCCTAAAAAAAAAAAAAAAAAAAGAGGGAGGGTTGCGCGTCACAAGGGGGGTCTGTAAATTAAATATCGGGGAGGGGGATCAGGGGGGTCAAGGGAAAAAAGCATAATCTGGGGATAATACGATGGCAGGAAATACAGAATTAGTAATTTTAACTGTAAATGTAAATGGGATGAACGATCCCATCAAACGGAGACGGATAGTAGATTGGATCAAAAAGCAGAACCCTACAATATGTTGCCTACAGGAAACACACTTAAAGCAGGGAGATACATACAGAGTAAAGGTAAAAGGTTGGAACAGAGCCTATTATGCTTCAGGTAAAGCCAAAAAAGCAGGGGTAGCTATCCTTATCTCAGATCAAGCAAAAGCAGAAGTAGATCTCGTTAAAAAAGATAAGGAAGGAAACTATATCCTGCTGAAAGGTAGCATAAATAATGAAGCCATATCAATACTAAACATATATGCACCAAGTGGTATAGCATCTAACTTTCTAAAGGAAAAGTTAAGAGAACTGCAAGAAGAAATAGACAGTAAAACTATAATAGTGGGAGATCTCAACCTTGCACTCTCAGATTTAGACAAATCAAACCACAAAACAAACAAGAAAGAAATTAAAAAAGTAAATAGAACATTAGAAAAACTAGGTATGATAGACCTTTGGAGAAAACTGAATGGCAATAGGAAGGAATATACTTTCTTCTCAGCAGTTCATGGATCCTATACAAAAATTGACCATATACTAGGACATAAAGATCTCAAAATTAAATGTAGGAAGGCAGAAATAATAAATGCCTTCTTCTCAGATCACAATGCAATAAAAGCTACATTCAGTAAAAAGTTAGGGGTAAATAGACCAAAAAGTAATTGGAAACTGAATAATCTCATCTTAAAGAATGACTGGGTGAAAGAGCAAATTATAGAAACAATTAACAATTTCACCCAAGATAATGATAATGATGAGACATCATATCAAAATCTTTGGGATGCAGCTAAAGCGGTAATAAGGGGAAATTTTATATCTTTAGAGGCTTATTTGAAGAAAATTGAGAAAGAGAAGATTAACGAATTGGGCTTACAACTTAAAAGGCTAGAAAAAGACCAAATTATAAACCCCCAACCAAAAATTAAACTCGAAATACAAAAATTAAAAGGAGAAATCAATAAAATTGAAAGTAAAAAAACTATTGAATTAATAAATAAAACCAAGAGTTGGTTTTATGAAAAAGCCAATAAAATAGATAAACCTTTGGTAAATTTGATCAAAAAAAAGAAAGAGGAAAATCAAATTGATAGTCTTACAAATGAAAAGGGGGATCTTTCCACCAATGAAGAGGAAATTAGAGAAATAATAAGGAGTTACTTTGCCCAACTTTATGCCAATAAATTTGATAACTTAAGTGAAATGGATGACTTCCTCCAAAAATATAGGCTCCCTAGATTAACAGAGGAGGAGATAAATTGCTTAAATAGTCCCATTTCAGAAAAAGAAATAGAACAAGCTATTAATCAACTCCCCAGGAAAAAATCCCCAAGGCCAGATGGATTCACATGTGAATTCTACCAAACATTTAAAGAACAATTAGCCCCAATGTTATATAAATTATTTGAAAAAATAGGGGATGAAGGAGTCCTACCAAATTCCTTTTATGACACAGACATGGTACTGATACCTAAACCTGGTAGATCGAAAACTGAGAAAGAAAATTATAGACCAATCTCCTTAATGAATATTGATGCTAAAATCTTAAATAAGATATTAGCAAAAAGACTTCAGAAAATCATCTCCAAGATAATACACTATGATCAAGTAGGATTTATTCCAGGAATGCAGGGCTGGTTTAATATTAGGAAAACTATTAATATAATTGACCATATTAATAATCAAATTAATAAGAACCATATGATCATCTCAATAGATGCAGAAAAAGCATTTGACAAAATCCAACATCCATTCCTACTAAAAACTCTTGAGAGTATAGGAATAAATGGATTATTCCTTAGAATAATCAGGAGTATATATTTAAGACCGTCAGTAAGCATAATATGCAATAGAAATAAACTGCAACCTTTCCCAGTAAGATCAGGAGTGAAACAAGGTTGCCCACTATCACCATTACTATTCAATATAGTACTAGAAACGCTAGCCTCGGCAATAAGAGCCGAGAAAGAGATTCAAGGAATTAGAGTAGGAAATGAGGAAATTAAACTATCACTTTTTGCAGATGACATGATGGTATACTTAGAGAACCCCAAAGACTCTGCTAAAAAGCTACTAGAAATAATTCAAAATTTCAGCAAAGTGGCAGGATACAAAATAAATCCACATAAATCCTCGGCATTTTTATATATCACTAACAAAATGCAACAGCAAGAGATACAAAGAGAAATTCCATTCCAAACAAATGTTGATAGTATAAAATATTTGGGAATCCATCTACCAAAGAAAAGTCAGGAATTATATGAGAAAAATTACAAAACACTTGCCACAAAAATAAAATCAGATTTAAATAATTGGAAAGACATTCAGTGCTCTTGGATAGGCCGAGCGAATATAATAAAGATGACAATACTCCCCAAACTAATCTATTTATTTAGTGCTATACCAATCAGACTCCCAAGAAACTATTTTAATGACCTAGAAAAAATAACAACAAAATTCATATGGAAGAATAAAAGGTCAAGAATTGCAAGGGAACTAATGAAAAAAAACTCAGAGGAAGGTGGTCTAAGTGTACCTGATCTAAAGCTATATTATATAGCAGCAGTCACCAAAACCATTTGGTATTGGCTAAGAAATAGACCGGTAGATCAGTGGAACAGATTAGATACAAAGGACAAAAAAGGGTACATCTATAGCAATCTAATCTTTGACAAACCCAAAGATTCCAACATTAGGGATAAAAATTCATTATTCGGAAAAAACTGTTGGGAAAACTGGAAATTAGTATGGCAGAAATTAGATATGGATCCACACTTAACACCATATACCAAGATAAGATCAAAATGGGTCCATGATTTAGGCATAAAGAGGGAGATAATAAATAGATTAGAGGAACAGAGGATAATCTACCTCTCAGACTTGTGGAGGAGGAAGGAATTTATGACCAGAGGAGAACTAGAGATCATTATTGATCACAAAATAGAAGATTTTGATTACATCAAACTAAAAAGTTTCTGTACAAATAATACTAATGCAAACAAGATTAGAAGGGAAGTAACAAATTGGGAAAATATTTTTAAAAACAAAGGTTCTGACAAAGGTCTCATTTCCAAAATATATAGAGAACTGACCATAATTTATAAGAAACCAAACCATTCTCCAATTGATAAATGGTCAAAGGATATGAACAGACAATTCTCAGAGGAAGAAATTGAAACTATATCCACTCACATGAAAGAGTGTTCCAAATCACTACTGATCAGAGAAATGCAAATTAAGACCACTCTGAGATACCACTACACACCTGTCAGATTGGCTAAGATGACAGGAACAAATAATGACAAATGTTGGAGGGGATGTGGGGAAATTGGGACACTAATACATTGCTGGTGGAGTTGTGAAAGAATCCAGCCATTCTGGAGAGCAATCTGGAATTATGCCCAAAAAGTTATCAAACTGTGCATACCCTTTGACCCAGCAGCGCTACTGCTGGGATTATATCCCAAAGAAATACTAAAGAGCGGAAAGAGACATATATGTGCCAAAATGTTTGTGGCAGCTCTTTTTGTTGTAGCTAGAAACTGGAAGATGAATGGATGTCCATCAGTTGGAGAATGGTTGGGTAAATTGTGGTATATGAAAGTTATGGAATATTATTGCTCAGTAAGAAATGACCAGCAGGAGGAATACAGAGAGGGTTGGAGAGACTTAAATCAACTGATGCTGAGTGAAATGAGCAGAACCAGAAGATCACTGTATACTTCAACAACGATACTGTATGAGGATGTATTCTGATGGAAGTGGAAATCTTCAACATAAAGAAGATCCAACTCACTTCCAGTTGATCAATGATGGACAGAGGTAGATACACCCAGAGAAGAAACACTGGGAGGGGAATGTAAATTGTTAGCACTAATATCTGTCTGCCCAGGTTGCATGTACCTTCGGATTCTAATGTTTATTGTGCAACAAGAAAATGATATTCACACACATGTATTGTACTTAGACTATATTGTAACACATGTAAAATGTATGGTATTGCCTGTCGTCGGGGGGAGGGAATAAGGGAGGAGGGGTAATTTGGAAAAATGAATACAAGGGATAATATTATAAAATATATATATATATAATAAAAAAAATTAAAAAAAAAAAAAAAAAGAAATAATCTAAGGAAGGAATAGAATATTTTATTAATAAACCATATGGCCTTAGAGTAAGAAAAAAAAAAAAAAAAAAAAAAAAAAAAAAAGAAAATAATCTTGGGATTAAAGTCCATGAGCCTGAGTTCAAATCCCAAATTTTTTGCTTATTATGTAACTTTAAGTAAGTCATTCCCCTTTTCTGTGACTTGCTCATTGGTCTAGACATAGATAAGCTGTAAGCTTCTTTCCAGCCTAACTCCTATCAATTTATATTCTTAAAGGAGTCTGATCGTGTTATTCCTCAGCACAGGAAATTTCATTGTCTCTCTCTTGCCTCTAAGATAAAAATAATGTTTCTCTTGGACATCTTACATCAGCTCCAGTTTGGCTTCCAGACTCTTCACACATCAGTTTCTTTAATACACTGTGCATTTTAACCAAATATTATGAGAGATGGAGAAAAGGAGAGAGAGAAAGACAAAGAGACAGAGAAACAGAGAGAAAGGCAGAGAGAGAGACACAGAGACACCCAGAGAGAGACATTGAGAGAAAGATAGAGGGGAAAAGAGAGGGAGAGAGAGAAAGAGAGAAAGAGAGAGAGAGAGCGAGAGAGCGAGAGAGAGAGAGAAAGAGAGAGAGAGAGAAAGAGAGAGAAGAGAGAGAGAAAGAGAGAGAGAAGGAAGAAATGAGCGAGAGGGAGAGAGACAGAAAGACAGAGAGGAAGGCAGATAGAGAGAGAGATACAGAAAGAGATAGGGAGGAAGGGAGAGACAGAGAGGGAGAAACAGACAGAAACACACAGAGAGAGACACTTAGAGGGACAGTCGGAGAAACAGACACAGAGACAGACAGATAGAGATAGAGAGACAGGCAGACAGAGACAGAGACAGACAGACAGACACAGAGAGAATCAGAGAGACACACACAGAGAAGAGAGACATGCACAGAGAAAGAGACAGAGAGAGAAGAGAGACAGAAAAAAGAGAAAGAGAGAAGAGACAGAAAAAGAAAGAAAGAAAAAAGGAAAAGAGGGAGAAGGAAGGAAGGTGAGAGGAAGTGTGAAGAGGAGAGGTAAGGAGGGAGGGAAGAAGGGAGAGAAATAGAAAGAGAAAGGCAGGAAAGGGGAAAGAGAGAAGGAGAAAGGGGAAGAGAAATAGAGAAAGAAAAAAGGAGGGAGGGAGAGACAGAAACACAGGGAGAAACGGATATTAGATGGAGATAGAGCCAGAGACAGAAAGAGACACAGAGAGAGAAAAAGAGAGACCGAGATAGAAAGACAAAAAGAGAGACAGGCAAACAGAGACAGAGAGAGACAGAGACAGAGAGACAGAGACCGACAGAGACAGAGAATGAGATAGAAACGAAGAGACAGAGACAGAAAGATTGACATAGAGAGACATGATAAATAACATAGATAACACAAATGTATAGATAGTAAACAATAGATAATAGAAAGCTAGATGAGAGATAAGAGACTGCCAAGTAAATGCAGAAATAAATGAGAGAAAACATGCTTTAAGTGTTTTCCCCACGCTGGCACTGTGCTAAATTCTGGGAGTACAAATGCCAGCCGAAACACAGACCTTGCCCTCAAGGAGCCTTCATTCTAATGGGGGAAAGAGCATCGCTATCCGTGCCCCAAGCAGAGCCCACGCATAAAGCCACAGACCCCCTTTCCTGCATGGGTGAACGCAACAAAGTCCCGGATGCACCTTCGGGCCTTTGGGTGGGTCCTTGGTGGGGGGCAGAGAGCACGCGCGTGCGTACGGGAGTGCGCATTTGGCGGTGTCCCCTATCTCGGTGCCGGCCTAGGAGCTCCCATCGTCACGTGGTTTCTGTAAGGGGTACAGCCCGCTCTCGATGGCTTCGGGGTTTTGTTCATCCTTACAGGGGTGCTCGTTTGCTTTCCTTTCTCTTGCCCAAGACTAAGCGGCCCTCAGCAGCCGGCGACTAATGAGCGAAGCTTTTTCTGCCAAATGTGAATGCGTTTGTGCTCCCTCCTAGGCCGTAATTGGTGCAGGGCGAATACCTTCCTCTGTTCCGCAGTCGAGACGTTAGGTCGATGGCTCCCTACTGTAGGACAATAGAATCCCCCGGTCCATATGGAGCAGCGGCAGGCGGTGACTTTCTGTTCCCCGGCTCTAAAAACAGAGCAGAATGTACCTTATTATCATGTTTGCGGCACGCAGAAGCCTTCTTTCACCGTAACTCTCCTGACATCCCCAACCGAGATAATTACGGGGCTTAAGGGAACTTTTGGCCCCACTAAAAATACTTAGCAACAGTTTGAGGGGGTGAGGAATGTGCACAAGCAGGGGATCCGAGGAAGGGCCCGCCAGCGCCTTCCCCAGGCCGTCCGCGAGCACGAAAGGGACTCCTCGTGGCTTGCTGGGCTTTTGAATTTTTTGCTGTGTGGCTTTTATCTCCCTGCCTCTGCATCTCCTCGTACCCTCGTGACCAAGTTACCCTCGTGACCAAGTCTTTGAAGGAAGTTCCTTCACACGTCAGGAGAGATTCTGCTTTCTTTTTTTGGCTGGATACAGAACAACTCAGAGAGGAAACTATTTCAGCTGTTGTGTTTATGTTTTCACTTTCATTTCAGATACAGTAGCTTAGCTTGTGGTTTGACTCCTTCCCAGGGAGTGATCCAGGGGTTCTCAAACTACTGCCGAGGGCCAAATGCAGCCCTCTGAGGACGTTTATGTGGCCTGCTGGGTTATGGCAAAGGGGGCTGAGGGGCGGAGACGGAGCGTGAGGCCCTCCCACAGTCTGAGGGACTGTGAACTGGCCCCCTATTTAAAAAGTTTGAGGACCACTGAGACCCTCTCTAGGGTATTCTGTCACATTGCAGGTAGGGATTTCAATGGTTTGCTAGTCCAACTTGAATCCATTACAAGGCTCTCTAGAACATCCCCAAACAGGTGCCATTTTTTGGCCTCTCTTTGACAAACTCCAATGAGGAAGAACCCATCATGCAGCTGACAGGCCACTCCGAATTGTTAGGAGCTTTTCCGGGTCACTGAGTCTAAATCTGCCATCCAATACCAGCCACCAATTTAACCTAGTTCTACCGCTTGGGGACAAGCACTATAACTAAGCTCTCTTTTCCATGGAGGCCGTTCAGATAGGTGAAGGCAACTCGAAGGGTTCCCTTAAGTCTCCCCCCCCCTTTCTCTCCCACTCAGGGCTTAACCCAGTCCTTCCTACTGATCCTCACAAGCTTTACTATCCATCTTGCCTTCATCTGAAAATTTCCCTTTAAATCCTAAAATCCTACCTTCCAAAGGAAGTCTCCCTAACTCCTCTTAATTCCAATGACTTTCTTCTGTTAATTATTTTCCTTTTATCCTGTATATAACTTACTTTGTACATAATTGCTGCTTGTTTTCTCTCCCATTAGCTTCTTGAAGGCAGTGCTTAGCACAGTGTTTGACACATAGTAGATGCTTATTAAATGTTTATTGATTGATTATTAATAGCCTTCTGAGTATGTGGAAATTTTGCAAAAAGTGTGCCGGGTCTTTCTTGCCTAAATCCCACCAAGCCTGACTTTTGAACACAATTTGTTCCTTCATCCAGGCAAATATGAAGAGTGCCCATTATGTGAAAACAGTCCTTTTTGGAGACTAAATTCGCTTATTACCCAAGGCATGATACCTAACAATGCTAAGTAGACTATTGGCAATGTGAGTGAGACAAAAAGTGATAGCATTTATCTCCTTTAATAAGATTAGGAACATTGGAACTTGAAGAGCTGCACATGTAAGATTGATGCAAAAAGCATAAATATGGAGAAAGAGAGAGAGAGAGAAACAGACAGAAATGAGAGTATGCATGTGTGTATATATATATATACACACACATATATATATACATATATATGCATACATATATTTGCAAGTATTTGTTCATTTATTAATTCTTTTTTCTAGGTCATTAGAGATAATAGTAGATCCCATTGTCTGGAGAGTTGGTCACTAGGGATCTTCAAGCAAATGTCTGATTGGTACATTTCAGTGAAGGGTTGGGGGGAGGTAGATTTGATGGCCACTGGCAAAAGTGTCCCATCTCTAGACTTAGAGGATTAGAATTCAAAACCCATCTCTGATGCTTACTATCAATATGGTCTTGTTCAAATCCCTTCACCTCTCTAAGTCTCAGTCTCCTTATTTGTAAAAGGAAGAGATTTGGACTACACAGACTCTGAGGTCTTTTCCTAACTCTAGAGCTAGAAATTTAATTACCCCCTTCTCTAACTTTTCTATTAAGTTGCATCTCTAAGCTTCAGTTTCATCATTTTAAAATATTTAAAGATATAGATATAAAATACTATCCCAGTCAGGGTGGTTCAGTAGAAAGCACTGGACCTAATGTCAGGAAAACCTGAGTTCGAATCTGTCCTCTCAGAGGTAAGATACTTACTGGGTGGATGACCTTAAGCAAGTCAGAATGCTTCAATTTTCTCATATTTAAAATTAATAATAGCACTTATCTCCAGGGCTATTATGGGGATGAAATGAAATAATATTTATAAAGTGTTTTATAAACCTTAAAGTATTATGTAAATGCATTGTTGTTCAGTCAAGTCTGACTCTTCATGACCTCACTGGAGGATTTCCAGGAAAAGATCCTGGAGAAGTTTGGTATTTCCTTCTCTGGTTCATTTTACAGATGAAGAAACTAAGGCAACTAGTGACTTGCCCAGGATCACACAGCTAGTAAGTGCCTGAGATTAGATTTAAATTCAGGTCCTCCTAATTCCAGGCTCAGCACTCTATACACTATGCTACCTAGCTGCCCTATGTAAATGATAGTTGTTTATTATGATTATTATTTTGATTATGATTTCCTGCCTCATAGAGTTCCTGTAGGAATTCAGGGAGATACTGGGTGTGGAAAAAAGCTTAATTCTTACTGCACTATATAAATGTAAAATAGCTTTATCTTCTTCTGTTCAATTTTAAAAATATATTATTTATTAACTGCCTACTGTATGCAGGGAACTCTATAAGGCACTGGGATAGGAGGACCAGAAATGTCAAGGAGAATCATTACATTTAGACAAGATAGCACCCTCCTCTATGTCCCTTTATCCTCAGCAGATGTATCCCTAGAGATTGCTTAGAATGGATTCATTGGGTCAAATCCTATCTGGGAGCTGAAATTTAATTTCACTCCTAGGCCCTTGTGCATTCTGTCACCTAAACTAATATGTGTAGCTTCCGGATTACTGTCTACCTGGCTTGCTTTGATAAATAGATTAGCTCTATCCATGACTAACTTTGGTGTAATAAGATTATGGTGGGAAGGAGAAGCTAAATTGAATGAGATAAGGTGTTATCCTCGAAGTTTGAGGTGGAACTATTTCCTCTCAAAACAACCAAGGCAAGTATCTTTTGTCCTGAACACCAAAAGAATTATGATTCTTGATTTCATGTGTCTTCTTTATAAAAGCTAGTATATTTAAGTCTTCTATATAAAAGTTTGGCCCAGTATTCATTTTGAAGATGAGGAAGTGAAGGAGAGAGACAGGCCAGCAATGGCAATCTTCCAGCTACCAACAAAGATGGAAATCCAGTCTCCCTCAGAGGCTTGGAGTGGGACATCTCTACTTTTTTTCTATATATTTGGTACGTGAATGTCTATTTAGTGTTTTGTTACATGATTCAATTGTTGTATAAATAAATAAGAGGTTATTTCAGGGGAGGCACCAGAAGCTGGGGGAATTAGGAAAGTTATCACACAGCATGTTGTACTCTGGAAAAATTTCCTTAGTGTAGTAACCTAAGAATGGATTCCTTGATAGGTCACTATACTAAAAGATGGGAGCCTTGGAATATTAAGCAGCCCAAGTTCATATTCTTTCTAAATAGAGTCTAAATCACAGGGTAGTGCTAGGACTAGGAAAGGCATTAGGACTCTAGGAAATTGAAAATTCCCAGTGAAGGAAGTAAATATCACCAACACATTGTGTATCTACATAATATATATATGCATTGTGTATATATCTATTATATATATGTATATATATATATATATATGATCGTGTCTGTGCATATATACATATGTATTAAAATGTGAGAAATATAGTATTATCATTAAACTTAGTCTATAAAAGCCAAAAAGTAAGGGTGATGGACTATGGCTTATACTCACAGCAACCTTCTACAGTCTATCATGTAGTCATTATTCCCATTCTGCAGGTGAGGAAAGTGAATCTCAAGGAGAATAAGTCACTTTCCTCGGTTCTTTACTAGTTAGCTTCTGGGATATATTATCAACATGATCCTAAACAGTAAGAAAAAGTTCTGTAGCTAATAAAAACTGATCACAGGGATTTTCCACTTGTTCCTCCTCAAGCTTTTTTTTGTTATAACTGGGATCTGTAATATATAGCGTTAAGTGAACTGGCAGAAGGTAGGGTTCCTGCTCTTGTTACTTCCTAAGATCAGAGAGAAAGAAAAAATTTTTATTTTTGGGGGGGCCTGAATAATCAGTTCATTTTTTCTCTAACCCTGACATACATTGGCTATGTGACCCTGGACAAGTAACTTAACCTCTTATTGCTCTAACCCAGAAATATTAAAATGGCAAGCATCCTGGCCACATTGTAGGGTAACACTCCAGAGTGCTGCTCAACCAGATTTAATGTAATTGAGAAACATTTAATACAATAAATAAAGGTATAGTAGAGTATAGATAGTATAAATATGTGGTTTTATAAGTGAAATATGTGGTTTTATAAGCCAACAAACAGACTGCAGGGACTCTCATGTACAGATTAGTGGCCCCTATTTCTATTCAAGTTTGACACTACTCTTTCCAATTCTGAGATTGATGTCCATATTTGTACTGGTAACAAGATTCCCTATATCAAAAAAAAAAAATCACAGCTGGATTCTTACCTCTGCTTTGCATATATTTCATATTTATTGATTTATAAACATTACTTTTCTTCTCCCACTAAAATATAAGTACCTTAAGAGTTTAACTCTTTATTTTTGTTTTTGTATTTTTATCCAAGTTTCTGACACAAAGTAGGTCCTTAAACAAATGCTCACTATATTGAACTGACTTGAATCAAATAAGTCTGGCAGTGGATAGGCAGTGGAAGAGACAGCATTGAGGTACATAGCCAACAGAAAGAGGAAATTTAGAAAGTATATATTCAAGAATCAACAAATAGCTTATCCCAAGAGGAAAGACAGCCACATGCCTTTCCTTAGATCTCAAAACAGCAAAACAAACATTCAGGACACAGGACATGAGTATATGCTGATAGAGTTGTTGATTTTCTAGAGACTAGACTCTGACCAACCAGAAAGAATAGGATAAGAAAAAAGGAACAAATTTCAGGCTGATGAAATTATACTAGACATCTTAATGAAAAAATGCTCAGTTTCCACTGAGCCATTAATGATTGGTTTCCACATGGAAGCACCCATCTCGGGTGACAAGCCTTTGACAAACTGTTTCTTTATTTTTTCATGGAGCTGTTCTGGATTAAAAAGATCAACCAAAAAAAGCCTGTTCCCAAATTAGAATATGCCTTGTAAGTTTCATTTTATATCAGTAAAGACCCAACTGAGGAGTTGGGTCAAAGGAATAGATAAAAGGGTTTGTTCTTTCACACCCACTAAACAGGAAGCACTAATTATATAGTCTTAGTTGATTTCATAAGATCAAAGATTCCTAACTAGAAGAGGCCTTACAGACCATATATTATAACCTCTGCCTTTTATAGACTGGGAAACTGAGGTAATAAGCGCTAAAACAACATACATAAGGTCACAAACAGTGTGAGTAATTGAGCTAGGATTTTCTTTTCTTTTATTGATCTATCCTTCCCATTATCCATGCCCATCAAGCAATTTTTGAAATGAAAAAATCTAACTCAAATAAAGCTTTTAATACACATGCATAGTCTAGCAAAAACAAATTCCTACATTGGCCATGACATATGAAATTTATCATCTCTCTTACAGGAGGTGACTGGACTGTTTCATCTTTATTCTAGGATTTGAAACCAGATATTTTAGCTCTAAAGCAATCCAATCAAATACAAATTTATCAAGTATTATTTATGCTATATGGATAGAATGGGTTACATTTCATATTGTGGAAAGGACCACATAAACCATGAATCTTCCTTGAGCTCATAAATCTGTTGAATATTATGTATAGTTCTATGCTGCATGATTGGGATAAAAAGTCAAAAATTCTTATCTGTACTGTTTACATTCTAGACATCCTCTAGATTAGCCATTATACTTTCCTCTACATTCATGATGCCTCTATAATGATTTGCTTATATAAAATGATGGGGTGGTTCAATGAATGGAGAATTTGGAGTTAGAGAGATTTGAGTTCCAATTCAGCTTCAGAAACTTATTAACTCTGTGATCCTGAGCAAGATTTGAACTCAGGTCTCCATGACTTCAAGTCTATTGCTCTTATTCCCTGTGCTAACTATTTGCCCTTTAGCCTATAAATGCTAGCTATTCTTATCTTTTTTAAAAAAAATACAATTTATTATCAACATCTTCTAGTCTTAAAGCAGAATTTGTTCATCTTCCCAATGATTGGCTTTTTCAAATTTTAGTGTTCAAAAGTATTGGATAATAAGGAGAAAAGTTCATTTTCCACAGCTTGGAAAAAAAAAAAAGAATTATGTTTGGCTGATTTGGTACCACTGAGCTATTCGTTAAGAATTTAAATCACTGTAGTCAATTTTAGGTTGAAATTGGTCTCCCTAAGTTCTGTAATTAATTTACTGAGCTTGCAAAGTAACTACAAAATGTTATGGCTTAACACATTGAAGATTCTCAATCCCTGATACTTCTGATAAACTGACAGCCTCTTATTCCACAACTCACTTCAGAAGGGATGGGAAACCACATTGGTAATATTCATCCATTAAGTAGCACACCAGTTTTGACCAAAAAGTTATTCAAAGTTTGCTCTTAAAAGCCTTGGAGATAGGAGTCACAGACTGAGACAGCTAAGCAGTTTTAATGCATAGGAAAGTGGGCCTGGAGTCAGGAATATCTGCATTCAAATCCACTTAGTAGCTGTGTGAAGCTGGATAAATTTTTTAATCTGTATTTACTTCATTTCCTCATCTGTAAAATGGGATACATTTTAGCACTTATCTTCTAGCATTGCTGTGAAGATCAAATGAGATAATTATAAAATGCTTAGCACTGTGCCTACCATATGGAAACTATAGAAATGATAGATATGACATGAAGTTTCAAATATTAAGGCACTTCACTTAAGAAAAAGTGAGGCATTTATTAAGCACTTACTATATTGTTGGGATCACAAGGTGATAACTCAAGTTGTCTAAACAATTCTCTAGCTCAGAGTTCACACCTTTAGTTCACACCTTTAAAAGGAGTTTACACATTTAGTTTTCTGAAAAGGAGTTTACACAACCTTTTAAAGAAGCAAATTCATTGGCTGTAGAGGAGTTCCCACAAGCACCTGGGAGTTCTCACTAGCCCAATCTCTGTTATGATAAAAGAGGAGGGCAGTAAGGCAAGGAGTCAGTCTATACTGGGAGATTGAGTTTAGATGGCAGTCTGGAAAGAGAGTCTAGACTGGGAGAAGAACATGACTTCCCGGGAGAACTTCAGGGAAGCACGAGGAGATTCAGAGCCAGGATACAAGAAGAAGAGGATTCAAGATTCTACGTTTGCTCTGGCTGGAGGCTCCAGAAGCTTCCCAAGAAACCTGCACACAGAGAAAAAGATTATACAGAAAAGAAACCTCCTCCCAGAAAAGGATTACAACTGAGAGATGACAGGAACTTTACATTTTGGCGCCCAATGTGGGGCAAGGACTTATTCTGAGCCCTTCAGAGGAGCTAGCCCAGACCTTCACACTATATGTCAGATTTTGTGCTAAGGGCTGGGGTTACAAATCCAAGTAAAATGTTTTCTGCCCTTAGGAAATATTGAAAGATATTTTGACTTAATGACCTCTTTGTTCGGGGTCCTGATTGTAAATCAGTGCTGGGAGAGAAAAGTCAGGGAAGCATCCAGTAAGTACTTTTAACACCTTTTCCTACCAGTGCTGTTTGTACCTCACCTGATAAACATCATATACAGAGGAGGAACTAAGATGTACAGATGCATCCCTATCTGCTACCATGGACCTATCGAAATTGCCTTTATATCATTATGAAAATTACCAATAAAAACTGGTTCCTCCTTAAATCCTTTCATATTCTGCAGTGATCAGTCCCATGTTGCTACCATGAACTATTTTAATAAAGTCCTTTCAAATTCTTTTTCCTGATTTTTGCTTGATTTGAAGCCTGAATGAGCAAAGAATTTTCTTTTTAAATAGAACTTACATTTTAATAGGGAAAGGCAACACCCAAAAGGACTCTGGGAAGGCAGAGGGGGCAAGGGAGCTAAGTGTAAAGACTGTAGAAAATCCCTATGAGCCAAAAGCAGAGCCAGAAGAAGAAAGTGTTAAGACCAGCCTGGACCTGGAGGAACTCAACAGTAAGAGTAGGGACATGCTATGCTAGAGGTATATTCTAAGGTGAGAAGGCTCCAAATGCTGAAGAAGATCTGGGGGGGTGGGTGGGATTTAGCTGGGACATTGCAATAAAGTTCTGCGATTAAGAAGAGAAGGGGAGTAGTATATCTTTCTTACTTAATTCCTGCTTTTTTATTATAATGTTATTAGCTATAGCAACATGTTATAGTAATAAGATACAAAGCCTAGAGTCAGGATCAAATTGGACCAAATTCCACATCAGCCACTTACTACCGATGTGATCTTGGACAGTTCCTTATATGTTAAATGAGAAGGGTTGAATGGAAGAATCTCCGAAATCACTGTCTAGCTCCAGATTTCTGTTCCTGTGATGGGAAGGGAATGCAGCTCTCCCCCAGAACTCCCACAAGCAATGAAAACACAAAATCTAATTTGGGCTTTCCAGGAATTTCCAATGCAAGGTTGGTTTACATGTGGCTGCACATCATGGGCTGGCTGATTAGAACATGGGAGTGTGCAGGATTGTTTCCATAGAACATGTAGTAATAAAGTAAGGATAATCTCCAATTCTTCCTATTTGAAGTTGTTAAATCTAGAAATACCTTGGACATGGACCTCATCATTTCAGATCATTTCAGAGCTCAAGTTTTCTTTGCTTAGTCTCCCTGTATTTGCTGTAAATTCCTATGTGAGGACCCAGAAAAATGGGGTGTTGGGGGATCTAGAACTGTATTAGGAAACTCAATATTCCAGAAAATCTTATGCTACTTCAGTAGAAGATACCATCACTCCTTATTCAAAAGTTTTCTGAATGTGTATTCTAGTGGGGATTCTTATTCAGGATCATAACTTCACAGAATTGAAATTATAGAATCTCAGAGATAGAAGAGATGCAAAAACTCAACTCATTCAACCTATTCCCTTCAGAAGAATCCTTCTCATTCATTCATTCTATCCTGCCTAAAGGAAACTAAGATACAGTAGAGAGAGCACCTGGACTGGGTTCAGAAAGGCCAGATATCCAATCCAGCCTCAGACTCTTATTAGCTGTAAAGCCCTGGGCAAGTAGCCTCAATTCCTCACCTATAAAATAGGGATCAGAAGGGTTTGTGAGAATGAAATGAGATATTTATAAAATACTGAGCATAATGTCTGATATGTAATAGGTATTTAATAAATGTGAGTTCTTTTTTCCCTTTTCATTTATTCATTCACTTACTCATTTAATCAACAAATATTTATTATGTGCTTTTTTTTAATTCTCTGGAGAATTTTGGAATTAATTGGTGCCATGGAAGATACCAGCACAGCACTACCTAGTTTTATATGTCCTCATCAGAGAAGGTGCTCTGGTCTATAAGTAAAGCAGAATTGAAAAAGCTCAAAAGAAATGCAAGATTCACAGATTTAGAGAGTCCATCCCAAATATTCACGGAGACTATTTGTGACTGACCTGTGATAGTGCCTTCTGACCTCACATTGGTCTGAGCAGCCACAGTTGGACATTTTGTAATTTGATTCTAATAGAGTGATGTCATTTTGTCTCCTTTAAGAACAAAGGACAATAACTAGCCAACAACTTTGCACAGATACATATATCTCTTTATAAGTATATATATCTACATATGTATGTTATTTGTTATATTACATATATAATACCGTGTTTCCCCGATAATAAGACCTATCCTGAAAATAAGACACCCACATACTCTTTAATATTCCGCTAAAATAAGCCCTCCCCCGAAAATAAGCCCTATCGAACTTACTATGAAAACGGTCATCATGGTGATCCCCTGCGCTATATGCTGCGTAGCGGTACCTTCAGTAAGCAGCGCCGCCCTCCCCTCCCGGGTGAAACGCACGTCGCGCTCCGAGCTGCATCCAATCAGAGCTGCAGCAGTGAGCGCGTCATCCTCTTCTTCCCTGGTGATTTGCTTGCTGGCGCTACTGAGAGCAGCGCCGCGGAGTAGAGCTGAGACAGGACCATCTAAAAACTCGGTAAGTTCAGTAAGCGATGGAGAATAAAATAAGCACTCAGGGGGCATGATGGAGGCTAAAAGGGGCATGATGGAGGCTAAAATGGGCATGATGGAGGATAAAAGGGGCATGATGGAGGATAAAATAAGCCCTCCCCTGAAAATAAGCCCTCTGGTGTTTTTTAGTCCCAAAAAAATAATAAGACAGTGTCTTATTATCAGGGAAACACGGTACTTATGTGTGTAATATATATGAAAGTTAATACTGAAAAGTTAATTTTCAGAGGGAGAGTACTAGCAATTGGAGTGGTGGGAGCGGGCAAGAAATTCAGTCAGGTTTCCTAGAGGTTATAAAGATGTGGAGAGAGAGATGAAGAACAATGAAAGTGGGGACAGGGAATACAGAGAGGAAAGAAAGCGAGAGGAACGGGAGACAGAGGGGAGAGAGAGACAACAGGTACAAGGGCAGGGAAGGAAAGAGACAGGGAAAGGGAGGGAAGAAAGGTGAAAGGAAGGAGGGAGGCAGACAGACAGACAGAAGGGGGAGAGATATAGAAAGAGACAGACATACACAACAGAGAGAGACAGAGAAAGAAGAGAAGAGGAGAAAGGAGAGGAGAGAAGAGAAGAGACAAAGAGACAGACAGAGAAGAGAGAAGGGGACTCAAGAAAAAGTCAAAAGGCATACCAACTGAGAGAGTATGGGACAAGAATGATGATGCTGAAAAGGAGACTATGGAGGAGTCATCAATAGATAGGAGAACAAAGAGAAAGCAGTAGTATGATGTCCAGAAGGAAGAGAAAATTGGAGAGATGACAACAGAGATGACTGAGAAAGGACCATTTGATTTAGCATTTAAGAGAAGCAAGTTTCATTTGAGCAGAGAAGTGAGAAGCCATCGTGCAAATGGTTGAAGAATGAGAGGAGAGGAAGGAGAGGTAATGAGTTATCCCTTCCAATCACAACTTTCCCCATAATGATTTCAATATATTGTGGGTGAGCATAAGAAATTAAATTGGAATTTGGGGGAAGTTTTGCAGAAGCTACATTTGACATGCCAAATACTTAACTCAGATTTTACCAAAAAAAAAAAAAAAAGTACAAAATATTTTTAATCTGGTCAGACCAAAGCAGAATACAGCGGGATTATCATTTCACTAGTTTTAAACACCAGGCTTTTCTTCAAGCATACCAGACAGATTATATTAGCTTTTTGGCCACCATTTCTGGCAGCCATATTGGTGATTGATTCATATTGAGCCTTAGTCCATGAAGATTCAGAAATAGTTTTTCAGATGAACTATCATTTAGACTTGCATCCCTCACCTCATACTTTTAATGCTGATTTTTTAGCCTAAATCAATATATAGGAAGCAACTTGTGGTACAATGAGTAGAGCATTGGAACTAGCATCAAGAAGACCTGAGTTCAGATCTAGCTTCTGACTAGCTGTGTGGCTCTTAGCATTATCATGTTGGGACATAGTTATTTACATGTCATCTCCTCTGTTAGACTGTTAGTTCCTTGAGAGAAAGAAATATCTTTTAGCCTTTTTTTCCCCATCCTTAGTGCTTAGCATAGTAACTTGCATAAAATAATTGCTTAATAATTGTTTATTGACTAACTGGCTGATGACCTCTGACTCAGTTTCCCTTTTTTGTAAAATAGGGATAATAATAGCACCTATCTCCTAGGACTGTTAAGAAGATCAAACAAGATAATATATGTAAAGCAGCTTTGTAAACTCTCAATTCCAGTGTTTTTCTCCTATTATTTCCTGTTTATCCTATAAATAGTTTGATTATATACATATTTATCTGTTGTTGTCTCCTCCATTATGCTGTGAGTTCCTTAAGGAAAGAAATAATCTTTTGCCTCTATTTTCTATCCCTAGCACTTAGTACAGTATCTGGCATTTAATATATGTTTATTGTCTGTTTGGCTGATTAAACTTTAGAGGGCTATATGAACTCTAGCTAGCTATATAACATCTTATGAAAACTCAGTCCAAAATTTGAGCCTGTCAATATCCTCTCAGATGCTGACTTCATTATTTCAGTCCCAAAGTAATGCATCTCAGTAAGAAGATGGTCTGCAGTAAGTTCCTTCCTTTAAAAAAAAAAAAAGGTTTTTTGGAGTTCATGGTTTCACCCTCTAATCAGAAGGATACAGACTGGTGACGAGGTAGAGTACCAAGGCTGATGGGATCTTAGCGGATGATGAGATTTTCCTAATAATGGTTTCCTGGGGTATAGTGGGGAAGTCCTAGAGTGACATAGCCACGTGAGAAAAATGTCATTCATCTCTATTTCTCACCATTTTGTGTCTGTCATCTGCAGATTTGATGGGAATGCAATCTATACCTTTATCCAAGTCTCTTGATAAAAATGTTAAACAGCACAGAACCAAGCACACCTCCTTAAACTGGAGCATAAAGTTTTATGTCTTTAGAGATCCCTGAGGCATCAATTCAATTCAACACACTTTTCTAAAGCATTTGCTATGTGGAAAGAGCTGCAGACCCACAGACCTAAAAAAAACTGTCAAGGAATTTATATTCCAAAAAAGTGTCATCTAAGGATAGAATGAAAACAAGACTGGAATCCTGGGGTAGAAAATAATTTCCTGGAACCTTGCATGGCTTGACCATTTGCCCAAAAGAAACAATCTGCATTCAAACAGAGACTATAATAGATAGAAAGAAGGATGGATGGATGGATGCATAGATAGATAGATAGATAGATAGATAGATAGATAGATAGATAGATAGTAGATAGATATATAGATAGATACATGGATGGATGGATAGATAACTTGATAGGTAGGTAGGTAGATAGATGGATGGATATGTAGATTGGTAGATTATAGATAAATAGGTGGATAGATAGATAACATGATAGGTAGATAGATATGTATATCATATGCATATATGCATACACAGAGAGAGACAGAGACTGTATACCTCAATAACATAATGGAAAAATAAATATTTCCATGAATTCAATCTATTTTATGCAGACCATTCTACAAGACACAAGGAACTGTTTATCTAAGACACAATCCCTGACTTCACAGAGTTCATGGATCTTTATTAGGGTATGGGAATAAGATAAAATTGAATGTTGTACATCGGTTAAATGTATTAGTTGCCAAAAGAACAGGACCTGAAATAGAGCCAGGATGTTGGGGTTGTAGGAGGAACAAAGGAAGAGGCTTGAATTATATTTTATGTAGAACAATGAAAAGTGAATTTAGAATTGGAAGACAAGGGATAGGTTCACCATTTAAAACTTGGGTGACCTCAGGCAAGCACTCTAATTTCCCTTAATCCTGAGTTCCCAACAGGTAAAGATGATAGGTCTGAAGGAGATAAATTTCAAGTTTCTTCTAGGTACAAATCTATGATCCAAAGATGAGTAGGTAGGAAGAAGGAGAATCTTCCAGGTGCAGAGACTCAAAGAGTCTAGGGTTTGTTGTACTAGTCCTGATTTTGGTATTAGTATTAGAGGCAATATTGTATAATGGAAAAAAAAAAGTTTTGGTTTTATCATCCCACCTTATTTAAAACAAACACAGACACACACATCTCTTTATTTGTTATTTATTTTTAAACCCCACATCTACTAGATACAAACTAGTATGACCTTATTCAAATTATTTCCCTTTTCTAGGCCTTTTTTCTCATGTATAAAATGAGTTGTACTAAATGATCTTGCAGGTCACACCCGCTCTGAACTCCTATATAAAACCACTCAATTCTTTGCCATCTCTCAGATTCTACCATTCCTTGTTCTACCACCAGGTGGCTCCAAAGTACCTAGGGTATCCCTAATCATCTCCCTATCAAACTATACTTAACCACCCTCATCCTCCACTCCTGTCATTCAGCTTTCTCATAATGGGAGTTATGACTCATTATAGAGGCAGAAGGTGATTCAATAACCCAATTATTTAAGATTTGCAAAGAGATTTACAAGTATTTTCAAGTTTGATACCCTACAATATCCCTTGGAAGGTAGGTTGCTGTCATATACCTATTTTACAGATAAGGAAACTGAGGAAAGCAACAGTTCAGTGATTGGCCCAGTTGGGGGAGATCTGAGGTCATATTTGAATTCAGGTATTCCTATTCCAGATCCCGCCAACTGCTGTCACCTAGCTGGAATAATCTGAACTAGCTATTATTATTATATGCCATCCTCTCATAAATTTAGATTTAGGAAGGATCTTAGAGGTCATCTAGCTGTGTGTCCCCTTAATCATATTCTTTTGGAAAAATACTCATTTGCTGAAGTATAAGTCACTTTGGATCTGTTTTTCTAATAATCAGATTAAATTATCATGAAAATAAGACATGAGTTGGGTATTTGAATAAAGGAATATACTTTGGAAGGCAAGAAATAATTGGGGTGGAGAAAGAACATGAGCAGGGGAATCAGTAGAGTAGACAAGCAGTTTCACAAAGTAGTTATCTGGAGTTTCCTAGAAGAAAATATCTTTATGGACTCTTCTCGAGCTGCTGCAAAGTTATTGGATTTGGAATAATGGGACCAAGTCAGTAAAGAGGCTTCCGAGTTTGCCTTCTCATTTACATTCCCCTACTTTTCTAGTTTCTTACAAACAAGTGTTATTAGTCTATGTATTTGATTTTAGGATATACCTAATATATTTCTGCCCTAAAGTATAAAAGAATAATAATAATAAAGCATGAAATCAAATATACAGAAACAAGTCAATGTAGAAAGCTTATTTCATAGTAAGCATGATTTTTTGTAATAGGGCATTCTTTCCCAAAGAGCTTAAAGCTATTTCGAATGCTTCTGTACCTAGGAAGGCATGATTGTGTTAGAAATATTTTTTTCTTAAGAGGAAGCTTTTGTAATTGAGCAGAATTGTGTAATTTGTGAAAAAGTAGTATTGCTTTCAGCTCATGGACATCTCAGGCTGGAATAAGTTGAATTGTAAAATAACTTTCCAAAAAATGTAGTGGTAATAGACAAAGAGAACCTCCCCTACACATTTTTTTTAAAAGAGCCAAGTTACTAAGTTATCCATGGAAAGAAGGAAGGAAAAAGAGGATGAGAGGAGGGCACCAACATTTATTAAGCATTTACTCTATGTCAGGCACTGTACTAAGATCTTTACATATATTATTTTAGTTGATCTTTACTTCAAACTTGTAATATAGGTACTATTATTTTTCCCATTTTATACATGAAGATACTGACATAGATAGAGGTTAAATCAGATGCCCAGGTTCATATAGTTAGTAATTATCTGAGGTCAAAGTTGAATTCAAGTTTCCTGGGTCCAAGTCTAGTATTCAACAAACTGCTCTTTCTATCTGTGGAACACCATAAAGGCTGTGAGAAATGGTTTATGATATCTTAGGCTATTATTCTGTGAAACGTGAAGGACATTATACCCAAATAAATGGGATGGCCAATGTATAACATCCAAGAGCTGACCTGATTCGAGTCCTCTACAGTATGGCCGAAAGTTGGCCCCGTGTTTAAAATTATCCATAATTGTTCAACATCTTGCACACTTTGAGCCAAATATGAATTCAATTATCTCACCCTTTATATACTGTTCTATATGAAGGAATCCCACTTCACCTGACTTTCTAGCATTTCCAATAACACGCTGGCTGCCTTTTTATGGTGGTAAGAACTTCCACAATTACCCAGAGTTTATCTCGATCAGAATGGTCAATAAAAGCTTAATTTTATAGTCATGTTTCACTTACCTGAAGGAACATTCAGAGAAGTACAGGCTGAAAGCACATCCTCCTTGACCATGAGTTTTTAATTCAGAAGATACAGGGCTTGCGGGGTTAATCAATCGAAGGCAATGACTTAGAACTTGTATTACAAATAAAGGATTTAGGGGAGATGGAAGAGAGCTGTGGAAGACTGGTTTGAAAAGTTAATTTTTTTTTAAAGTCCAAAAAAAAATTATTTGCTGCATTAAAAAAACATTGACCAGGGCTCAGGGAAAAAGCATTTCTGCCAGTCCAGGGCACTATAGTCTTCAAAAACATATTATTGTGATGGTTACAAATGTAGAAATACATAAGACCTCCTTTTGGGGCTGTAATTCTGGGGTCTACACCAAGTGTAATCCACTGGAATAGGCAGATAAATAAGTTTCATTCTGTCACTGGTTTCCTAGGAAGAGGGTCAAGACATGGAAGTGCACTTGTCATTGGAAGCTGATGACAAATGGGAGACAGAGTATTTATCTCATGGGATAGGCAATGGAGGGAAAATGTTGAACAGGTATGTATGGTTTTAGTAATAGTGCCCAGAATTGAATGGATCCTTTGGGTGCTACTGGGGAAAGGCAGGACTATAAGAAGTCTATTTTTCTAAAAAGGGGAGCGTTAGAGAGTTAGTTGAAATATTAACTATGGCATTCCCTGTCACTAAGGTCAAGGAGGTAATGAAATAAACAACTCAATGGAAAAGTTAGATAGAGCTTAGGCTAAATTTAGAGTTTCTTTTTTGTGTGTTTTAAGAGCAGTATTTTACATACAAATCAGGGAACTGACTGAATAAGGACTATGGCCTAGAGCTCCAAGTTTCCTTATAACTTTAAAATGTTAACATCCTGCAAAAATGTATACACACATAGATATATGTATGTATATATGTGTGCAGGTGTGAACGTAATATACTCACACATGCATACACACAAATAGCCAAGTAGACCTACATACCTGTACATATAAGCACATGTGTTTACATGTGTGTGTGCACACATGGAGATTATTATCTTACACACATACACATATACATTAAGGGTCCCAAAAGTCAGTGCAATTTTAAACTTATTAAATCATAGATACAAATGATATGTGTGTGAATATATATGTATATACATATGTAAGTTAATATAATTATATATGGCTGTTATTATAAATTATAGTACAATGCATATATATTAATATATAATTATATAAGGTAATATTACACACATATATTATACATATATATATATATATATATACAAGCAAATTTAGCATTTGCACTTCTGTTTTTATAGTATTTGTCTAGAAATATCACCCCATGATTTACAGAGATCAGCAAATGATGACCTGCAGGCCCAATGTCACTTACTTTTTGGGGCTTTTTGTAGTTAAGAATGGGTACATTCTTAGCTTGTGGACCATACAAAAGCCAAATTTGGACCACAGGTTGACATACTATTAAAAGACAGTTTCTTGTTAACAGAAACACATAAGGTTTTTCCTGATTATTGACCCTCAAAGTTTTATTCTCTACAAACTTTGAAATGATTTGGTAGGCAACTAGAGTACTAGACTTGGAGTTGGAAAGAAATCAGTTCAAATCCTAACTCAAAATATTTATGAGCTGTGTGACCCTCGTCAAGTCACTTAACTTATTTTGGCTTGTTTCTTAGTCTGCAAAATGGAGAGAGCACCTAACTCTTAGGGTTACTGTGAGATTCTAATAAGGGATACATACACATATATAGACAGATATTTATACCCTATACCCATATACATTTATATATGTATATTTTATATAAAACTTATATTTTATACCCATATGTGGTATATATTATACATATACATACACACACACACACACACACACACACACATATATATATATATATACTACTCTATATACTATACTAATATATATATTAAATGCTTTGAAAACCTTATAATAGATACAAGGCCTTAAATTCTTATGCTGACATCTGATACATATTTCTTCTTCCCAGTAGCATATAAGGTCTTTGAGGGCAAAAAGTATTTTATTTTTGTCTTTTCTCACCTAATATCCAGCATCTTAGTGTATATGTTGTTGTTCAGTTGTTTTGCAGTGTCTGTCTCTGTAACCCCATAGACTACAGTTGTTGTGAACCTAGATATCTTAGAATCAGCCGGAGTCAGGATAAGCAAAAGTCTTTATTCTTGGTCTTTTGGGGTCGCCATCAGGGGATCAGATCTAGCAATCTTCACACCTCCTTCCTCTCTCTCTACCTCCAAAAGAATGATCCTCCCTGTCCTATTCCACCCTCTCATCTCTCTCTTTTCCTTCTTTGTCCACACCCACTGATCCAGCACAGAATAGTTGGGGAGGGTTAATAGAGAATTGTCCAACTGGTAATTAGCCCTACCTGCTAGGTCACCTTGCATCTTCTCAGTTCTAGACTTTTACATACAGTGACTTTGGGATTTTCTTGGCAAAGATACCAGAGTGGTTTGCATTTTCTTCATCAATGGATTAAAGCAAATGGAGATTAAATGATTTATCCAGAGTCACACAGCTAAGAGGCATCTGAGGCCAGATTTGAATTCAGGTTTTCTCACTCCATACCCAGCTCTCTATCCAATGAACAATCTTGCTGCCTCAGTAGACACTGAATAGGTATTTGTTGAATGCGAGATAACCATATAAATATGTATACATATATTGTGTTTAACATATACTTTAACATATTTAACATGTATTGGACTACCTGCCATCTAGGGGAGGGGGGAGGGGGAAGGAGGAGGAAAGCTGGAACAAAAGGTTTTGCAAGGGTCAATGTTGAAAAATTACCCATGCATCTGTTTTGTACATAAAAAGCTATAATAATAATAATAATAATAATATAGGCATTTGTTAAATGAAAATTCCCAATCATGGCAGTGGGCCAATGAGACTCTCACAAAATGATATGTGTACTTTTCTTAAATGTGATCTCAATCTTTATTTTATTATTAAAAGCTACTACATTTTTAGGAGTTCTCGGAATTGACGACCCATCCAAATTTAAGACAGTTCATGTCTCTGCCTCGTTCCCTGATTCCTAAGCTCATCCCAGAAAAAAGGCGAACATTTTGGATGGAAGTGCTACACTTCCCCTAATTACACTGATCACAAGACTTGGCTTGATCAATTAAATGGCCTGCACACCTTGACTGACTACAATCACACCACATTTGAGGGGTCTCCATTTCTCTACCAATTTCAATTTTATCTGGAAATTCAGTCATCACGTTAAGGTCCAAGGCCCTGTTTAGTGTAAGCTGTGTACCATAGCTAAGTGAAAGCTATAAATGGAATATTTAAACACGGACTTAACTGAGTATGAAACAGTCCCAAGCAGAAGCTTCATAGAAAACTACAATTCATTTTATGTCTCTAATCTATTTTTAAATGGTATGTATTTTAAATCCCTCTAAATACAGTGTCTGGCTGTTTTCTTATTAAGATGAGAGAAGGGAGGAAAGTATCTTTATATAACATACAGTTTACAGCATAAATAAAGGCAACTTTTTTCTGTATATTGTTGGTGAAACATTTTTATTGTCTTAAAAATATGTACATTTTGAAAATAAAAGCATAAATTAACAAGAGGGAAGTCCTGCATCTTTAATGTCATTCAATGAAAGACTGAGCCAGGTTTTCAAACAATCAGCATTTTATAATAGCAGCAATATTTGACAGTAGAGAAATGAACACAGATACAGTAGTCCCTCCTATTTGGGCCATTTTTGCACAAACCAGTTTCAGCTGCATTCAAAGTCATATCAAAAAGCTGGATATTCCCCCCCTGAATCCAGCTGCCAGGCTTTGATGCCCTATCTCTGGCCACAACCATGGCTTCTCATTCCCCTTAAACCCTTAGACAAAGCAAAGATTGCCATATAGCCCTTCACCAAAGGCCCTAAGCAGATGTTTTTAGCTCTGCAGAGCCCCCATCGCTCACCCACAAAGGTCTTTGGGTAATGGGTCTGTATCTAGAAGAAACACCTGAGATCAAGACGATGGAATGTTATAATGAAGGGCTGAGTAAGATAAACTCATTCCTCTCCCTTGCGAGCTGTTATCGGAATTTATTTGCTTTGAGATCTATTTTTAACATTTCAAAATAGATAGTTTAAACCCATTATTTTAAAAATAGAAAGGCTGAAAAACAGTGAGTCCAAAATATCCCAATCTGCCCCTTAAAGCACAGCCAGATCTGATCACTCTTGGCAGGCGCCACAGCAGCAAAACCTCATTAACGATTTTCTCAAATGGGATGTGAGTGGCCCCAGATAACATTTGCCTACTTTATTCCCCCTTTTTACAAGAAGCCTTGAGTCCCTAAACTCAATCAATTGTTTTTCTCCCTCCCTCTTAATTAGGGGGTGACAGCATACCCGTGGAAATGGACAGACTGCTCTCTACAACAGGTAATTTTCAACGCAAATTCAGAGGCAGGTAGGGGATGGGAACTATGAATTTGAGAGTTGGGAAGACCTGAATTTGAATCTTGTTTCAAAAACTATCTATAAGGCCTTTCAACCTCAGTCATTTAATCTGTAAAATGGGGATAATAACAACCCTGACCTCACAGGGTTGTTGTGAGGATTGAATGAGATAATATATGGAAAGTGCTTTGCAAATCTTAAAGCACTCCATAGATTTCATGATTGGTGGATAAGTGAACATTATTACAAGGGATTAATGTGTATTAATAGGAATTAATAGGAAAAGCAATGGGTATGATAGTCACAAAACCAGAAAGACTAGGGTTCACATACTACCTTTGACAATTGGCTTTGACTTTGAGCTGCTCATAAGGTCTCATCTCTTTAACGTTGAGGTACATTAAGGTACAGAGCAGTTGACACATGAATTGCTGGAGAAAATTGGGAGTTCTATCAATTAAATCACAGGTCCAGTTCCCATTCTCAAAGCATATTAACAATAAGAGGGAGATATTGCACAATTAAAGGGTTAAACCGAACAATACACATAACAAAGAATATATGGTTTTCTCACCAATATTGGTCCCCTGTGTCTGCCATGGTTCTGAGGGTTGTTGGCCCCAGGTTAATTCTTAACCTTTTGGGGGGCAGGGATGGAGCAGGCCTGGTGTACTCAGATCAGCCTCTTTCAGCCTACTGGTGACTTTAGGCTGCTCCAGATCCCATGGCCTCCTGCTCAATTTTCCTCATCCCCTCAAACTAGAACAAAAAGCCAATTATTCTGAATTTTGTTGCTTTCCTCAGGATTCTAGCCAGCATCTTTTAATTATGTAAATGATGAATTAATAGATGCCTGGGCTAAGATATACCCATTTCATATCACTGTTTTCAGTACTATGGACAGCATTTTCCCCCTTCAATACTTCCAGAATCTGGAAATTCATGAGTAGGGAGTATTCACTTCCAAGGCAAAATCACACCCCCCACCAAGATTTATAGTAGAAGGGGGCAGCTAGATGGTGCAGTGGACCCTGGAGTTCAAATCTGGCTTCAGACACTTAATACTTCCTAGTTATGTAACCCTAGGCAAATCACTTAATTTCAACACACACAGACACACACACACACACACACACCATGTAATAGATGATTGTAACTATGTTGGCCAAAAAATGCATCATCCTAAAGCCAATCTGATGAACTCCTCTGAACCTGGACTGGTCCTAGAAAACCTCAAAGTCTTTTCCAGGCCACAAGGAGGCATCAGAACAGGACTTCAGTGGAGAAGTCCACCTACAGGTTTTTTAAACACTAAGTACAACCGATTGCCAGACTTTATACTTAATGCTTCAAATACCTTGTATCTGTATTCCTAAGATTTAAATGTCAAAATATGAATTTAATTCACTTTACAAGAAAGATGATAAAGGACATTTTCCCCTTGAGATTTTCTTTGCCATTTTAAAAAACCTTGTTGTCTATTGACCAGTCTAACAGTAGCCATCTCTAGGGTAGGAGGTGGAGGGGAGGGAAGAAAAAAAAAAAAAAAAAGAAATTTACATGATCATTTTATTGTATATTTGAAAGAAATAGCAAATTGTGCATAGTAGATTTGTAGTTTCATGTGCAATCATCTTTTTTATTGTATTATGTTATAGAAATGTTTGTTTTATTCCAAAATTTAAAAAAATGCATGGATGGGTTGAGAGTGGGGAGGGTAATAATTATTGAAAACTATATCTATGTTCCTCTGGGACAGACTCTTTAAATCCCACTTCTGCTAAAAGCTAATTCCTCTGAAATGAGCTTCTGAACCTCCACCACAATCAGTTGATGCAATGTATCAGGGATATTTCGACAGGACAATTATAAAGTACTGAACAGATTTCTAATTTTAGGGTTTGAATGAGCATTCTATGATTGAACATTTGTGTCCTTCTAAGATTCCAATGAAATATGTCTGATTTTTACTAAAATGGACCCCACTGACTTAAATCCAGATCTGGATGTCATACCCATGGGTTGTGGTTTACAATTGATTTGGAATGACACATGATGAATCCCATGCACATTTTGATAATTCACTGAAGTTTCCGCATGAGATTTTGATAGGTGTCTCTTTCAGATTTCCATGAATGGCACAATTTCACATACTCTTTTCCTTGTGTCACAATTTTCTTTTCTAATGCAGGATCGTTGACCAGTCTTTTGGCCAGCTGAACAAATTCCTGAGAAAGAGATGGGTGATGATGGGAAGGAAAGAAAGAAACACAAATCATTAATTAGGAATACAATCCCTGCAAATAATTGCAAGATCATTTATCTATTTGCACTTCTGGCCTGCCTTCTGCCTTTCTTCCTCTTCCCAAGATAAACTGTCAATGACTTTGATACTTTAAGGATATGGGATGGGGTCAGAGCAGGCGCTCCCAGTACAACAGAAACCATGGTCTCTCTAGGGTGCCTCAGAAGACTATTTGGGGGAGTTACTGTTTTCTGAAAGAAAATCCCCACTAAGACAGGCCTTATATGTCAGGCACACAAGTGGACATTGGACCATACCCAAAGTATTTGTGATTTATATTTATACAAAAGTCTGCCCTCCACTGGTCAATAATGGTTAAACATCAACAAAACCAGCACCACTCAAATACACCATCAGACAAGGGACCGTTTTAACTTAATTATTTGCTAGAGATTATGTGCTGATTAAAATTTTTTTTTGTATGGATAGATGGATAGATAGGTAGATAGATGGATAGATAGGTAGATAGATAGGTGGATAGATAGATAGATGGTGGATAGTTACATAAACAGAGAAAAGAGAGAAAAGGCTACAGAGTAGTATATAAACATTGGATAAATTAAATAAATAAAAAATAAGTGACAGGTAGACAGATAAGATACTAGATAGACTAAATAAATGAGAGATAGAGACAGACAGACACAGGGAGACAGGTAGATAGACTACATAAATGATAAGAGAAATGGACAGATGGACAGACTTAGCAGATATATGTGTATCTCTATAAATCTCTAAATATAAAGAAAGAAACAGAAGATAGAGAGAATAATAGAACAAGAAAATCAGGAAAGACTTCAGGTAGAAGGTGGCACTTCAGCTAAACCTTAAAGAAAATCAGGGATCCCAAGAGGTAGATTTTAAAGAGAAATATACAGAAGATGGAAACAAAGCCAAGTGACAGAGAATGGAAAGAAGAACATGAAATTATATTGGAGCTCTTGTCTCTGAAGAAGCTGAGGCTAGGAAAAGAAATTAAAGTCAACAGGGAAAGTTAATTGTTTGGAGCATTTTGAGGGATGGGGGAATGTTGTGAATATAATTTACTTAGCTATTAGAGAAATTTTGATCAAGAATTTCATACTAGAATTTCTTGATGAACAATGTAGGGAGACAGAGACTGGAATAGAATTCAATTAGGTGAAGCTAGAGTTGAATGTGTAGCTGAACTGAGAGTTGTTATTAAGGGTTCAATGCCCACATGGAAGGCGTTTTCCCTGGAAGGAGTATACCCACAGATATTCTTGGCCCTTTACTTTTTACATTTATGTCAAGGACTTAGTGAAAGTTTAGATGTCATACTCATCCAGTTTCCAAATGACAAAAAGTATAGAGAAATAGCTAACAAAATGAATGACAAAGGATTTTGGCAGGATAAAGCACTGGGCTGAATCTATAAGATGAAATTTGATAGAAAATGCAAAATCTTACACTTGGATTCAAAAAAATCAGTTTCCTCAGTAAAATATGGAGGAGACATAGAATCTATTTTGTAAAAACAACAACAAAGGTGTTGCTAGGTGGAACAGTGGATATTCCTGGAGTGGGAACAAAGCAAGTTCAAATCCAGCCTCAGACACTTGATATTTAGTAGTTGTGTGACTCTGGGCAAGTCAGTTAATCCTACTTGCCTAAAAAACAAACAAAAAGGAAGAGAGGAAGAGAGGAAGGGAAGGAGGGAGGAAGAAAAAAAAAAGAAAAACAACAACCTGAAGGTTTTAGGGAATTGCAAGCTCAACATTAATCATAATTATGATATGACATCCCCCCCCAAAAAAAAAAGCTAATGAAACCTTGAGTTGTATCTAGAGGCAAAGATTCCTCAACAGGAAGTGAATTGCACTGTCTAACTTTTCTCCTTCCTTCCTTTCTTCTCTCCCTCCCTCTTTCTCTTTTTCTTCCTTCCTTTCTTTCTTCCTTCCTTCCTCCTTCATTTCTTTTTCCTTCCTTCCTTCCATCAGATTGTCTGAAGTGAGTCCTGTGCTAAGTTCTGAGTGTCTCTGTTTAAGAAAAATGAAAAGATGGAGTAGCCAGAAGAAAGCAGAAAACATGGTGAAGAGCCTGGAGTTCATGTCATATGATGGTCAGTAAAAGGTATTAAGGATGTTTAGCTAGAGGAACAAAAGGCTCCAGGGGAACATGGAAGCTACATTCAAATACGCAGAGGACTACCCCACAGAGTTGTTATCAGACCTGATCTGTTTGATCCTCGAGGCAGAACTAGGAATAATGGGTAGCTTTTGTTGTTGTTATTCATGTGTTAGATAGTGTCCAACTCTTTGTGACCCTGTGGATCATACTGTCCATGGGAGTTTCTCGGAAAAGATAGAAGAGTGGTTTGTCATTTCCTTCTTCAATGAATTAAGGCAAATAGGTTAAGAGATTTACCCAGAATCACACACTAGTGTCTGAGGCCAGACTTAAACTCAACTCTTCCTGACTCCAGGCTCAGTGCTCTAGCCACTGAGCTACCTGGCTGTCTCAGGATAAAAAAGAAGCTAATTTAGGCTGTTTCAGCAAAAATTTTCTTAATAATGAAAGCTATTGCAAAGTGGATTGGGCTACCTTGAGAAGCAGTAGGCTCACCCTCCTTGGACATCTTCAGACAAAGGCTATCAGATTTTTATGGTAGGAACTTCTCTGGTGCATTAGGCAGACTAATGGCTGCTGGATCCCTTTAAATTCTTAGTTCCTTTAAGTGGAAGCTAGGCTTGGGGGATGGCTGTGCAGAAGCACAGAGACAGGTGGTGAACATGTAGGAAGACAGCCAAGTGTCCAATTTGGCTAGACTGGAGCACAGTGTGCTTGAAAGGGAATGATGTGTAATGTAATAAGGCCAAAAAGTAGGTTGCTGAATGACTAAACGAACCTGTAAATTTAAAGTCCTTCTAGGTCTCACAGTCTAAATCCCATTATCACTATTTCTTTCTCTCTTTTTATTTTTCAAATGAGGAAAATGAGGTCTCTGAGGGGTTATATTCCTCACAAAGGCTCCAATTTTGAATAAAAAATAGAAAGAGGTATCTAATACAAGCAAAGATTGACAAATACAATGCGACAAACACTTATTAAGCCCTTAATGTGGGTAGAATACCCTGTGCAGTGGGAGAGATACAGTTGGATAAGGCACAATCCCTTCCCCCAAGGACTTTATAGTCCATACCCACAAAGCAAATAAGAATAAAATTAAAGTTTTAGTCCTATGCATGTGCAAGATTTATAAGTAGACATAAGATTTTTCCACATATACCCATTATAATAAGTCTATACATACACAAAGATTTTAGTAGAATGAGAAACTTTAAGGGAATATTGAGTCTGGGTGTCTGGAAACTCAGTAAGACAACAGACAATCATCTCTTCTGGATGCCTGAGGGCAGGGGGTAGACTCCATCATTTCTCATGGTCTATTTTAGTTTTAAGATTATTTTCCTCTAGGCCAAACTGAATTCTACTGGCTTATCAATGAGGTCTTTTTGAGAAAGCTACTAAGAGATAATGAAAATAGTATATGCATTCTTTTATACACAGAAACCTAACACCTGATTTAATTGTATGCTAGAATCTAGATGAAAAGAGGTTATGACATGTAGCTTTCTTTACCTCAGTGAAAAAAGTATTCAAAATAAGGCCCCAGTTTCATGGCCCAAAGATCCAAGCCACCTGGTAAAATTCCTCAAGGCTTTTATTATGCAATTTTGAATTGTATAAGCTGCCAGGAAACAGATCTACTGCTTGTCAAACATTTATTCCAGCCCCACCCCTCCCCATGAGTTGGTCTCTCTCTCACTGGTTTATTCTACTGCCAAATATTTCTTGGAATCATTTCTGTGGCAGCATACAAATATAAAATATGGATAAAGCTCAAAATAATACCAAATAATAGAAGCCCTGGGAGAGAAAAAAAAAAAAAAAAAGGAAATGGACTGTGTACATGTGAGAAATCTGTCTGCTGAAAGAATCAAGCAAAACTAGAGGGGAAGGGGGGTTCAGAAAGTCCACAGAAAAGATCAAGCTCTCACCACTCATAAGATCTCCTGAAAATGGAATAGTATGTGATATGAGGATTGGTGAGAAATTAATTTTTCAAGAGTTTCTATCATCAGCAACTGATTAGGCCACTCATCATTTTCAAAGAAGGAAGAAAATAAAAATAAATATCTGATCACTAAAGATTTTTCCTCAGTTTCCTGGATATTCTCCTGTCCAAAGGCAAAATGGAGGACTTCCTAGAGAAGTAAAGTTCTTGAGACACTCTTGTTTCCAAGATAACTTGTGTTAGTTAACTCCAATATGGGAAAACTAATGGGTCTTTTTTAATGATACCCACTGTAATTTAAGATCAGCACTGGAAAAACCATGTGGATGAAGAATGCCTAAAGGTCAATTCAATTCAACACCTCTTATAGACAAAGTACTGGGTTACATGCAGAGGATGCAAAAACAGAAACAAAACAACTCCCTGCCTTTTAGCAGGGGAACAACTTTAAAAAACAGGAAAATATATATGGATTGAGGACTGACTGAGAATGGAGAGAAGAACAAAGGGGGCCAAGTAAATGGATTAACTATAGGTCAAAACTATTAGAGAATACTGCCAGAGAATAATAAGATTAATAAGTAATAAGTAAGTAAGTAGTAATAAGTAATAAGAGAAGACAGAACTGGTGTGGTGGGCTAGAAGGGGAAAGAAGGGATGGAATAAGTTTTTAGGTGGATGTTTTCCTCAGAGTAAAACATTATATTAGCACAATAAGCAGAATGCTTTGTATATAAGAGGGGAAAGTGTGGCACAATGGACACCACAAGAACAGGCTGGAGTCCTGCTCTGGACAATACTGGCTGTGCGACATGAGATGAATCACTTCATTTCTCTATGACCTAGCCAGCTCTCTATGATAAGTTTCAGAGAAGGTACCAACCTGAATTGGTGGAGGGAGTATCTTCACCCATGCTCCATACACCAATGAAATCACAGGTCCGCTATATCTCCCTATTCTGCTGTAAGTAAAGTCCTGTGCAAATCTTAAAGAGCTACATGACATCAACTATTGCCCTTGCTATTGTATCTCCCCGATCGCAAACTCCAGGCATTGTACCTTGAATATCAATCACTATCACATACAATACATGTAGTAATATATAAATAGTTAAGGAAATCCACTCAAATATATCAAGTGTCTTCCTGTGGACTCTTGTGAAGATGAACTAGCTAGGAAAGGGGAGTGAAGGAAGGGCAGTAGCAAATGACCCTTGGAAGGAATATAATGATGACACAACAGGAATCTTCTTCCTTTCTCCTAAACCACAGCAACAAGAATCATTTTTTACCCTCACTGACATGACAAAATAATAGCATGACTTCGTACAGAAAGTTAGCAATTTACATAAATTATTTTAAAATTAAATACAAAAAATGGCTATTAAAATCCTTTTTCGGATAGATACGGGGGGGTGGGAAAATATAATCTGTGACTGAAAATGAGGGACATTAGAGTTTAAAATAAATGAGGATTATAATAGTCTTATCCTTATCTGCAAAGTGCTGGATGCAGTGCCAGAAAACATGAGGAGATGCTGCTATCAAAAGGATGCTTCCAATCCAAAAGAAAGAGTCTGCTTTAGAGACTGCTTAAAGACATCTCCCTTAGTGATACTAGTAATGAAAACACTGGCAGAGATTACATTAAAATACTCCCCTGAATCTGTGATCACATCCTTTCCAATGATTCAGATCACAAACTGCCCCAAACATCCACTCTGTATGACTCCCATCCATGTCCTCCCACCAGTATGACATAGGATTTGTGTGACCAGGATTACAGCAAAGCTGTCTACTATCCCACCTCACCGTCACCACATGACCAGCTCATCTTTTCCCCATCATACACTTTAGAGTATAACTGATGCCTTTAATGATAATAACTGTTATTAATTTGATGGCTGCTTATTATTTCCTGATAATAGCTTAAACTGATAAAGCACTTTTCTTAACATAACCCTATGAAGTAGGCAGTACAGGTATTATGTCATCTCTATTTTACAAATGAGGCAATTTAGGTACTTTCTGGTAGAAGTAGATCCAGCAAGAATAGAAGCTGAATTTTGAACTAATATTTCCTAACTCTTTGGTCTACATACAAGGTGTTCCCTTTCTGAGGAAGGGAGGAAGGAAGGGAAAGTGTGAGAGAGGAAGGGAAGGAAGTAGAGAAAGAGGGAAAGAGTGAGAGAGTAAGGGATGGAGGAAGGGAAAAAGTGAGAGAGGAAGGGAGGGAGGGAGAGAAGAGAAGGAAGGGAAAGTAGGTAAGGAAGAGAAAGGAAGAAAGGGGAGGGAAGGAAAGGAAAGGGAGAGAAGGGAAGAAAGGGAGGGAAAGAAGGGAGGGGAGGAAAGGGAAGTAAGAAAGGAAAAGGAGGGAATAAGAAGGAAGGGAGGAAAAGGAGGGAAAAAGAGAAGGGAGGGAAAAGGAGGGAGGGAGGAGAGAGAAGGAGAGAGGAAAGAGAGGAAAGGAAGAAAAGGGAGGGAAAGGAAGGAAAGGAAGGGAAGGAACAGAGAGAAAGGGGAAGGAAATAAGCATTTATTAAGCACCTACTACATGTCCAGCTCTGTGCCTGTACTTTAAAAATATTACCTTATTTGAACCCCACAACCACCCTAGGAGGCTGTCATAATTATTCCAATTTTAAAGTTGAAACTGAGCCAGACAGAGATGAACAGGGTCACTCAGGGTCACATACTTAATCATAATAGCTAATGGATTTGAACTCGAGTTTTACCACAGCAGGCCTAGCACTCTATCTACTGTGTTCCACTTGAGGTAAGTGTTTAATAAAATGAATAAACAAATGGTTTCATTTATTCTACAACTCTCATCCTTTTGTTTACCATCCTGCAGAGCTCATTTGCATTTATTTTTCTTTTAAATTTTATTTTATTCTGAACTTAAATCTAAAAAAAGAGCATTTCGACAACACAAAACCAGGATTGAATATGAAAAAAGCTGTGATTCTCCATTTCATATTAATTTTTTAGGGCTATATTCCAAAGCCCCCATGCTCTAGCTTGCCATCAGGAAGAAGCCACAGGTGACCCCACTGGGATGTGACCCTGAAGGCTTTAAATGGAGAGGGCAGGCCCAGAAACATCTCCAGTGAATGCTGGAGTTCTTGGCAAAGTAACCAGGAGATGAGGCAGAGCAGAAGAGCAGGTGCATTAAAAAAATATGAAAGCAAATTTGCAATTAAGTCATTGTAGTTATGCCTTTGGGAGACAAAAATGAATGGGAAACTAAATGGCTAACAGTGACCCAAGGGCTAACTTTAGTTGTGCGATTAAAGGAGCAATTAAGGAGTGAAGCAGCTTGGAGGGACAGAGGAATTCATCACCTGCAAGGCAATTCAGGCCCTTTGGACATCTCTCTGCTAGACAAACAGACAATCTGCCTGAACCAAGGCTTGGAACATGGGCAAACATTTCCAGTGTCCTCACTGGATTTATTTCTATCCCTAGATGATGTAGATGATGTATGGCCTGATCTTCCTACATGGCCTATTTCTTAATGACCACTTATCCTCCCGATGTAACATTAACTCAGCTCGCACTCTTATTTCAAGTCTGAGCAGTATCAGGGACAATGCAGGGCTTTTTAACTGGTAAATAAACAGCTCTGTTGGTATCAAGGAAAATGTGTTGTTTGGGAGATAAGCGGCTCTGGCTTGCTGTATATATATGTGTGACTTCTGGATACAGGGATGTTTCATAAACAAGGCTCACAGTCTCAGTACACACAGTGATAACACACATGCATCCCTAACCTGTGGAGAATCTACAGGGCAAGGATATAATGAAGTCAATGACAGCTGCTCATGGAAACCTGTTTAATGACACAGAGAAGTCAGGGTAGAAGGAGGGAGGAGATCATCCCATTGCTTCTGTTACTGACAATTTGAGAAGAGAATACACATCAGTTTTTTGGGGACAGGCTGCTGAAGTCCTGGGGGAGATAATGCAAGGGATAGTGACCTGTGACCAAGGTTTTTCTACAAAATACTGTAAGTTTGGATAAATAAACACCAGTATTCTTGAAGATAGGATCAAGTAGAGAACAATGGCAGAGCTTATGATTTCACTGATGCTGTTAATTTAAAAACAGTGCCTGGTATCCAGTAGGCCTTCAATAAATATTTGATAAGTGAATGAATAGAAAACTAGCTGCTAATTAAAAAGATTGGTCCATGCCAGAGGCATATGTCTTAGATTACAAGTTCCCACAAAGCAGATAACACACTTGTTAGGTCACTTTAAAGAAATAAGAAGCAACAGCATTTATAAAGCACTTACTATGTGCCAGGCACTAGGGACACAAAAACAATAAACAAAATAATCCCTGCCCTCACAAAACTTATATTCTATTTAGAAAAAAGCAAATTTGCAATTAAGTCATTGTAGTTATGGGAGACAAAAATGAATAGGAAACTAAATGGCTAACAATGATCCATGAGACCCAAGTGTTTATTAGAAAAAAAAAATGTACACAGAAGATTAAATACAAAAAATAAAGTCATTTTAAGGGAAGGGTATTAGCAGCTAGTAAGGGATAAATATCCCCCCTGTAGGAGTGATACCCAAAGTGCATCTTCAAGGAAATCAAATATTCTATGAGGCAAAGAGGAGGGAGAAGTGCATTTCAAAACAGGATGTCATAGTCAGAGAACAGAAGCTGGACCACGGAGTCTGTGGAGAACAATAATATACAACAAGCCTAGAAAGAAAGCAGGAGCCAGCCTGGAACCAGTTGTAGTTGCAATAGTTAAGACATCTGGGCTTGAAGAGAGGAAAAACTAAATTCAAATCTGGGTTCAGATACTTCTAAGTTGTGTGACTCTGGGTTGTCATTTTAGCCCTGTTTACCTCAGTATCCTCAGCTGTAAAATGGGAATGATAATGGTACCTTCTTTGAAAGATAGTTATGAAGACCAAGTGAGTTATTTGTGAAAAGTTTTTAGCATAACACCTGTCACATATAGGTACTATAGAAATACTAATTTCCTTTCCATTCCCAGGCTGAGAAAGACTCTAAATGCCAACAAAGAAGCCTGTATTTTATCTGAGAGTTGACAAAGAACCAGTGGAATTTCACATTAGACCAAACACATTAGAAACAGGAAATACTCTTACAGAATGCTCTCTGATGTGAGAGGTGGGAGATGAGAAGCTTTAAATTCCCTCAAATTTGCAAAATCATTTTTTAAAAAGGATTTGTCATCCTCCTATCATCTGATTTTCATATCAGACCTATGACTTAGGATTACATACTTCCAAGCGGCTGGGATCCCAAAGGGCATTTGGTTCAATCCCTTCTTTTCACAAAGGAAAAAATCAAGGGGCAATTTCTGCAAGGTCATATAGGAAGGGTCAAAGGTGGGATTTTAATTGTACTATTTGTACAACTAAAGAAAATGAAGGCCAGAAAAGTGAGGATATTTGGTTCAGGGTCACCCAGAGAACTAGGACTAAATTCCAAGTCGTCTCAATCAGTGATCTTTCTCAAGGATTTGAGAAATTTGGCAAGGCCACTGTTAACATCTGTTGCTTTTAAGTAAAAAGTCTCCTGCTTTCAAGAAGCTCACTGTTAAGTAAGGTGGAGATTCATGAAAAGGAATTCCCTATTCAACATCTCCCAAAGTGAAGATTCCTATGGCCTCTTGAGTCAGTCTCTTTCTTCCATTTTTGAGCAGTTATAATTGTTAGGATGTTTTTCTTATGATGAGAATCCAAAATCAGTTGCATTGTCTCTAACTCTAACTCCTGGGCCTAAGAAGAACTGACATATACAGATGTTATAGCTTAACACTGTAATACGGACCATATATACAGACGCTATAGCTTAATACTGTAATACGGGCCATATATACAGATGTTATAGCTTAACACTGTAATATGGGCCATATATACAGATGCTATAGCTTAACACTGTAATATCGGCCATGTACATAGATCCTATAATTTAACACCATAATATGGGCCATATATACAGATGCTATAGCTTAATACCTAGTAAACTGAGATTGTCGTGATAATAAGCACTCCAACACTACTTTCTACTCGAAAGTCCCCAAAAAAGAAAAACTTCATGGGAGCCTGGCAGAGATGGGCTTATAAAAGAGTGTGAGCACTCTATGCTATTAATTCCTATTTCTGCCTAATGTCCCCCAATAATACCCATGTGAAGTATGCCCTCAGCCTAAACCCAAACCTGGGGGGGGGGGGGAATGACACAGAGAGAAGCAAAAGCCAAGAGAAATGTTAAGTCAATACTGCTAAATCAAAGGGGGAAAAAGCTGCCTTTTTCCCATCCTAAATCAAAGGGGAATTGAATTTACCAATGGGGGAAAAAAAAAAGGACAGGAAATGAACCTTCGCCCTTTGCTCATATTTTAAGAGGGCTCCAGATATCATGCATCAGAAGCAGAATGTTCCTTGTGTTACCCAGAGTGCCCCACACGGCTACTATTATTGCTGGGAACAGCGGTTGTGCTGTCACTCCCACAAGAAAGCCTGGCACACACACAGAGCCCATTTTGTCTAGTCCCAGGCGCTCGGCTTTTCTAAGGAGTGAGCCCCACCTTGTGGCTTCAGCTGTATTTTATCCTGAACTAATAAAGCCCCCGTGGACTCCCTGCTCATTCCCATTCCGGTGGTTTTGTGGCCAAAAGGAGATGCTTACTGCTCACTGTTCATTCGGGCTCATCCAGACTGAGGGAGCCAAGAGGAAGCAGGGCGCACAGTGGGGACAGAAATGCAGGGCACACAGTGGGGACAGAACGCTGGGAGAAAACACCTCTGTCCCTGCTTTTGGCTCCCCTGAGGAGGATAATAACCTTTTGGCTTTATTTATTAAATGGCTTCTCGAGATTGTGATGTAGAAGTCAGAAGGGAGACACAGAGAGAGTATGATCTGAGTTGTCTATAAAGAGAGGTGGCGTAGGAGCCAGCAAGGCATTCAAGTCCTGTTTTCACCCAAAGGTCTCTATAAAATCACAGGTCTGTCCCTACCTTTATAAAGGTACTATTATGGATTGTTGATTTTTTTAACCACATATTCAGTACCATTCCAAATACCATATAATTAGCCCTTCTAGTGGTCAAGGCATTATTCTATGCCTGAGAACATATATGACTTATTTCCTGGCCTCAAGGAGCCTACCATCTAGAAAGAGAAGATAAATACATAAGACAAATAAGATTATGCTAACTGTAAAGAACAAAGTCCAAGAGCCATGAGAAACTGGAGGATCCAGCTCCATTTCCTGAATTCCCCTGGCAAATTCTATTTTCTTGTTTGTCAGAACTGAGGTCCTGAATAGTGGGTGTGGTGGGCAGAGAGAAACTGAAGAATTGATTAAAAAAAAAAAAAAAAAAAGATATGTATATTCCCTGGGCCAAGCAAGAAGATTCTAATAGTAGATAATCTAGCCAAAAATCCAAATTATGTCAAATCTCTAAGGTTAAATTTCCTCTATAAATTTATCCATGGCCCATTTCATGGCCACTACCCTCCTTTGAGTTATTTTAGCCCTGGCATTCTGCCTCTTGGTCTTTCCCCTTAGCTCTCCCCCATGCCACATGATGTGTCCCTTAATCCCCATCATGCTTTTCAACCCCTCTTCTCCTCCTTGAAACTAACTAAGTCTTTTGGGGTGCTAAGTCCTTTTCAGGATTTAGCTTGCCAGCAAAAAAAACATGCCCAGTCTCATGAGATACTCTCTTTCTATTGGGTAGTGGTGAGTTCCACTGAGTAACTTATGTTTATCCCACTCTATTCCTATTGGATCTCATCAATTTGTCTGTAACCTTTTCCCTAAATAAATCTGCCTTTTGCCAAAGGGAATGGCCAATGGACATTCTTCACATGACCAGACCCCAATATTTGGTGGTTACCATCATCTGGGTAACCTGGGTCTACATCAGCCACATTAAGAACTACCCTGAGTCAGCGAATGCTTGTTACCATCACGTCATCATCCTAGGAACCTCATTATTGGGAAATCCCATCATTCTGCTAGATCTAATCAACCTTGGTCCTACAACTCATCAGAACTCTTTGCTACTCTGCCTAGATCTCTAAGATCTCCACTTAAAGCCACTTCCTCATTTCCTACTCCGGTAGAGTCCCTAGGACTTCTCCGTCATGATCAAGCCCCTCCCTCACTCCCTACCCCCAGCTTCTTTTCCCATGTAGTCTTTCTCCACTAAATCCATAAACTCCATGAGGGCAGGAGCTATTTCTTTTTTTATTTGCATTTGTAACCTCAGCACTAGGTATGCGACTGATTAAAGTAATAAACACCTAGTTTAGTATCTATTCTTACTTTGAAATAACTCCACACCAGAACAAGAAAAAGAGGAGAAGAGGAGAAAGTAACAATAACTCTCTGGGCTGCAACTTTTGGTCAGAGAAGTAAATGATGGCAGATAATTGTCTTGGAGAAGGTTTGTTGTTTGTCGTTCATTCTCAAAGAGGACCATGCTATGGGGGGGGGGGGGGGGCAGTGCCATGACATGCAAGTGAGGGAAGTTCAAGTGAGGGAGGGCTATGCAAGGTCACCTTCCTCACTTTCCCCTCCAGAACAATCTGGATCCACAGGCCAGATATAGAATAGGTCAACTGGAAACAGCCCTGGATATAGTGGGAGAACCTAGTCTTTTTAAGCTAAGATCTTCAACAGGTCTTCAGTTTGACCAAGGCAATATCTAATTAGTGATTAAGGCTAGATAGAAATTGAGACAATTGGAAAAAGTTACAAGAAAGAGAGGAGTAGGACTCAGGCTAGGGCAGCAAATCCCATCCCTTGATTTGGAATGATTTTCAGAAATATCAGATACAGGCTTAACTGAAAATAAGGGCCAAAGTAAAAACCCATAGTAGACATAAATGATCTTTGGCTTTATTCCTTTGCTTCATTTCCCACAGTCCTTTTCCATTACCTCATTAATGCATGATGTGACCCTAAACTCTGGAATACGAAGCTAGTTAAGCAAGCTCCTGAAAGTGTTTCTATACCAAAAATGAACTCCAGAGTAACTGGTCTACTGACCAGTTGTTTGGGTTCTAGATAAGGTAAGATTGTAGAAATTTGTCATCAGATAGGTCAAAGTTTTAGTTTCAACAACTCCCCTAACCTAGAGTTGCTTAAATTTTTTCCATTAGCAACCTCTTTTTATCCAAGAAATTCACTGATAATTAATCATAATTTCTTAATTCCCTCACTTAGTTACACAATATTATATGGGATCCAGAACCACAGTTTAAGAAGTTTTGCCCTAAATTAGAAACAGGAAAACTTTTTTCCACCACGGGTTATTTGGATATTTATAAAATCATTTGCAGGCCATCAAAATTATAAACTTATAAAATTCAAGCAGTGGGAAGTTGTTATGCTGACCCTTCAGCTCATCATCACCTGAGGTTGATAATGCAAATGATTTTGCATCCTGAAGGAGTCCTAGGCAACCTGTGTTGGTGAACTGAAACTAAACCAATGAAAGCATAGATCTCTAAAATACTCGTTCAGACCCACTTCCACACTTTTTTTGGAAAGTCAGCTTAGTAGCATGGGCACTGAATCTCACAAATGGAAGAATCTAGGTTCAGATACTGCCTCTGGCACTTATTAGTTGTGCAGATCACTTTAACTTCTCTGAATTTAAGTTTCTTCATCTGTAAAATCAAGACATGAATAACACTTACCTCCTAGGGCTTCTGTAAGGATCAAATGAGCTTCTGTATATTAAGTGATTTGCCATTTTTAAACTGCTACATAAATGTTAGTTATTCCTATTATTCTATTACTGAGAATAACAAATTGTGACTATATTTCTATTTGAGTTGGAATTAAAATTTCATAGTATTGTAAGCTCAAACATTAAAATTGTCTGTCAAAGCCATAATGATTCAGGAAAAAAATGACTCAATAACTAAAAATTAATTTAATCTAGAGCTGAATAAATACAAGAATAAGCCAAAAAAAAAAAAAAAAGTTCGATCCCATCGAGCATATTCACTCATCTTCACTTAAAGGACAAGATTCCATTTTTGAAGGAATGATGCTAATCAGTCTTGTCAATCATCAACAAGTATTTATATAGTAGCTCCAATGTATCAGGCACTGTGCCAGATGCTGGAAAGAGACCCTGCCTATCTACACCATAGACTGGAAAATTCTAGTTCAGATTTTCTATTTTATTTTTCTAAATAGATGACAAATGTTATTTATGGAAGAAAAAAAAAATCAAAATTGACTGAAACTCCATCTCTGATCTCCATCCCTTGGTAATGTCTGAAATGTTCCCCCCTAACTCCCCTCCAGTATTTGGAAACTGCTTGCCTTCAAAGCTCAATTGAGACATTACCTATTATGTGAAAACTTTGCTGATCCAAACTGCTGATGTCTCACATATGTTTTGCATACATTCTGTATTTACAGCTATGTGTTCATGTTCTCTTCCCTATTTGAAAGTAAGCTCCTACTATTTTGTTTGTATTTTCAGGATGTAGAAAAAGGCCTGTCAGATAATATGTTTAATAAATGTTTATGGACTGGTTGATTAATAGTATCCAGGACTATAGAAGAAATGGGCACATTGTTTTCTGTCCTACACAGATCACATATGGAACACTATATCTAGTTCCAAGTTTAAAAAACAAACAAACAAACAAACTTTCAGAAGGATGGAGGCAAGATGGCAAAAGGATCATTCTAGCTAAACTCTCCCACTATTTTCCATTACAACTTTAAATAATATATCAAATGGAATTCTGAAGGAGCAGAATCAATAAAAGGTCAGACTGAAACATTTTGGGCAATACCAACAGCAGCAGTAGTACTAAGAGCTTTCACTTCTCTAAGACAGAAATGGTCAGAAAGAAATGGCAGGAGATCCCTGTGTAGGAAATGGGGTAGAACTGAGCGCTGTTTAGCAATTCCATTGATCATTATCCAATTCCACATTGCAGTTCGAGGGTAAAGAGAAGTATTAGCACTTTTGGTTACCTTGAGAGAAGATGCTTTTCCTGAGTAAAGATCAGAGGAGCAGATCATACCACCTTCAAAGCACCAAAAATTTACAGCTCCCCTCCACCCTTGCCCCAGAACTAGCTAGGAAAATACTATTGCAAAAAGTCCTGAAGCTTGAAACAGTATCCCCACTGCCAACACCCTGTCCCAGGTGAGCAGAGTTCAATTTTATGCAGTTCAAAATCAAGAAAATCATCTGGAAAAAATGAGCAAAAAACAACCAAAAAACTTTAAAAAGAACATAAAAACTTTAAAAAGGAGGTGAAAAGAGCATAAAAATAGAATTAAAAAAAATCAAATAGGATATTACAGGAAAATTAGGAAAAGCAATGAGAGCAAAGCAAAGGCAAGAAAATTATGAAAAAAGAATTAATAGGTGGGGTCAAAGAGGAGTCCACATAATAAACTCCTTATTATGCAAAATGTGCAAAAATGTTTGTGGCAGCCCTTTTTTGTAGTGGCAAGGAACTGGAAACTGAAGTGGATGCCCATCTTTTGGAAAATGGCTGAATAAGTTATGGTATATGAATGTTATGGAATATTGTTGAGTTCAGAAAGGTTTGGAGAGACTTAAATGAACTGATGCTAAGTAAAGTGAGTAAAACCAAGAGAACATTACACACAACAACAACAAGATTATAAGATGATTAATTCTGATGGATATGGTGATTTAGACCAGTTCCAATGTTCTAGTGATGAAGAGAGCTACTTGTGTCCACGGAGAGCCTGTGGGGAATGAATGTGGATCACAACACTGTATTTTCACTTTTTTGTGGTTGTTGTTTGCTTGCATTTTGTTTTCTTCTCAATTTTTTTCCTTTTAGATCTGATTTTTCTTGTGGAGTATGATAATTGTGGAAATATGTATAGAAGAATTGCATATATTGGATTTCTTGCTGTCTAGAGTAGGGGAATAGGGGGAGGGAGGGAAAAAAAATGGAACATGGCTTTGCATGTGTTTTGAAAATAAAAGGCTTTATCTAAAAAAAAAAAAAAAAAAAAAAAAAAAAAAAAAAAAAAAACTCCTTAAAAAGCAGAATTGGCCAAACATTTTTTTTTTTTTTAATAAAAAGAGAAAGAAGTACAAAAAACACAATGAAGAAAATAATTCCTTAAAAATAAGAATTGGTCAAGTGTAAGGTAAATAACTCCATGAGACATAAAGAAACAATAAAACAAAATCAAAACGATGAAAAAAATAAAAGAAAATATGAAATATCTCATTGACAAAAAAAAAAAAAAAGACCTGGAAAATAGATTGAATAAAGATAATTTAAGCATTACTAGACTAGCTGAAAGCCAAGATAAAAGAAAGAGCCTAAACATCAAATTTCAAGAGATTATGAAAGAAAACTCTTCTAATTGTAAGGACTAAAGGATAAACTAGAAACTGAAAGAATCCATTTACGAACTCCTAAAAGAGGCCCAAAATAAAAACTCCCAGGAATACCACAATCAAATTCTAGAGCTCTCAAGTCAAGAAAAAATGCCAGAAAGAAATCATTCAAATATAGTGAAACCATCAGTTACACACAAGATTTAGCAGCTACCACAATAGAGGACCAGAAGGCTTGGAATACAGTATTCCAAGGGAAGGCAAAGGAGCTAGGATTTGCAACAAGAATAATTTATCCAGCAAAAGTAGATATAATCTTACAGAGGAAAAATTATATATAATGAAATAGAGGATTTCCAGGTATTTATAATGAAAAGACAAGACTTTAGGAAGCCCTGCCAAATTGAAGAGGATTATCAGGATGATAAAAGCTTTGAATTCTTGCCCTCTAAGAATCAGCAGAAGGAAATAGAATTTACCTTAGAAAAGAGAAGAATTAAGGGCATAAGATACATGTTGATGATAGCTGACAACAAGTATTTGAAAGGCTGTTCCCCAGGAGATTAAGACTTAATCAGATTAAACCCGGAGAGCAGAAATAAAAGAAATATGTGTAAATTGTAAAGTGGTAAATCTCAGCTTCAAGTCAGAAAAATGTATGTTAAGGAGGGATATTATTCTTTAGGTACAGTGAACTAGATATTCTCTGAAGCTCTTTCAACTCAGAGATCTGGTTAACTGTATGAGTTTTATATTCTCCACAGCCCTGCCCATACACCTTTGTGCTAATCCAGGAGTTCCAATTTCCCACTTAGCACTGGAAATATTGAAGCATAGTCTGGAAAGAGGAGGTTTCACATCCACCTCTTAAGATTTCTATGATTTTTAATGTTCTTCTCAACAAATCAACCACTATAAAATCAACTCTCCACCTATTCTCTGACACTTTTCCCTTCAAACAAACCTCCTCAGACATTGATTTTTGTATCCTCTGTATAAGATCTAATTGCTAATTCTCATGATACAAATATGAGGAACAAAGAGTTAGGGTTGAAATCAAGTCTCAGATACTTCAGATCTCAAAACATCTCACCTCTCTGCACATCATTTTCATATCCCTAAATCCAGAGAGTAATAGTATCCACCTCATAGGATTTTGATGAGACTCTTGATCACTGGATTTAGGTAAAAGTACAATATGTCATCTTTTCTATGCTTTGGAATAATCTTATTTTTGAGAAATCTTGAAAACAAGCTGAATTACCTTTAAAATCATGTCAACTTATCTCTAGTAGATACTCTATCTCATGTTTCTAGGGTTGTTGTGAGGAAAAAAAGGAGATATTTATAAAGCCATTTGAAAAACTTAAAGCATTCTATAAGTGCCAGTTATTATTATTGCCATTAATTTTTTTTATTACAAGACCAAAGGGACAAAAATTATTTTCAGCTCCATAGATGCTGACTATGAAGCATAGTGGTAAGGAGAGAAGGAGATGTAAATCTGTTATCAGGAGAGAAGGAATGAACACTGAATAGGGGGACACATATTCTAGGGTCAAGTCCGGCTGAATTCCCCAAGGTTGGAAGGTCTTGTAGACTTCTGCAATCATAGTGGCTGAGAAAGAATTAGGTCCCTGTGGTTTGGGGAAAAAAAACTGGTGATAGACCAGTTCCATAGTGAAAAAGTCAAAAAAGAAGACAGATGTCCTAAGAATGAGGGGGTAGACCTCTAACATGATGGACAGCTTCCTTCAGTAGGAATTATGAAAAGAATGGGTTGAGACAATAGATTTAGAGTCAAAAGACTTGGTTTCAAATTTCACTTTTGTCAATTACTGCCTGTGTGACTTTGGACAAGTCATCTGATCTCAGTTTCCTTATCATTAAAATAAAGGAATTAATGTAAGGGGCCCCTTGAAATCCCTCCTTTACAGGTGGAAATCTGTGATCTATGATTTATGACATCACTGAGGGACTGTGATCTGAATGAGGAGAGATTACCCATATTTAGGAATCACGGATCCATCAAAGCACTCTCTTCCCCTATCTTCATATCAAAACTTATCTATCCTGTATCCTTTTCTATTGAATTCATAAACTAGTCTATGTGTTAATACCAGTTCATTTCTCTCTATATACTACCCCACTAGATCATATATTAAAATTTGCATAGAACTTTGTGAAATGAAATAGCTCATCCCAAAGATTGACTAGTAGGAAATTTCTAATACTATTATAGATAGTAAAGGAGATATCAGCAGTGCTGTGATAAGTACCAGCTATCTATGGGACAGTGGATACAATAAGGGCCTGGAGTCAGGGAGACTAAGCCCCCTGAGCTCAAATCCAGTCTCAGACACTTACTAACTAGATGACTCTAGGCAAATCACTTAACCCTGTTTGCCTCAGTTTCCTCATCTGTAAAATGATTTAGAGAAGGAAATGGCTAACTACACCTGTTATCTCTGCCAAGAAAACCTAAATGAGGATATGAAGAGTGACTAAGAACAAGAGGGACTGTCTTGTCCTTCAAATCACATTTGATGTGACTTCATGGCTGCTAATTCAATGTACAAAAATAGTTCAGATGTTATATGTACAAATCCCCAGATGAGAACACCTGTAAGGTATTAAATTACAGGGAAGGGCAAGGGAGAGTTAGTGTTATTTATCATAAAAACATCACTAAATAGACTGTCCATATGTTCAGGGAGGAAAAACCAGAAAACTAGGTTTTTTTTTATTGTCATAGGTGTGGATGTTTTAAAAGAAGACTGCCAAAACAAAGAAAAGGATTTTAGGGATAGATTAACTACGGATACACTAGATGAATGTGCCCTTAAGGGTGTGATCAAACTGATGTATAAATGATTGATTTCAATTCAACAAATGTTTATTAAACCTAGGGTTATGGGAGAGATAAAAAAAAAAAAAGATTAAGTCACACCCTACCTTTGGGGAGTGTGCAGATCAGCAGGGAGAATAAAACATGAAATGACAATGATCCTTGGCACTGGTACACACCACAGAAGAGTCACAGGATTTTATAGTAACACAAAAGAAATAGGAAATGAAAAAAAGACATGAAATAGGTTGTGTTGGAAGAACAGATTAGGAGAAGTATTGTAAAGGACATAGCACTGGAACACAGGTCTTTGAAGAATTGCTGGGATAGAAATGGCAAAATTGGGGGAAGGAAAGACACTGTAGGCAGAGGAAACAACATTGGATACAGGTACAGACAGAGGTAAAAGCAAAGTGTGTATCTGGGTGAATCAACTAGTTGGTTGGAGTGAGCATAGAGGGAGATGAAGTGGGAAAATAATAATAACAGTAGCTAACATTTATACATTATTTACTATGTTCAGTGACTGAACATAGTGTATTACAAATATTATCATATTTGATCCTCACAACAATCATGAAAGGTAGGGGCTGTTATTATCCTCATTATACAGATAAGGAAACTGAGGTAAAGAGAGATTGAGTGACTTGTCCAGGGTTACAGAGAGAATAAAGGTTTGAGCCTGCATTTAACTGAACAGCCTTGAGCAGGATGATAGACAAAATTATAGTTTATCAAAATTACATTCATCAGGGCCAGCCAGATGGAGCACTGGCCCTAGAGTCAGGAGGACCTGAATTCAAATCCAACCTCAGACACTTAGACACTTCCTAGTTGGGTGACTGCCAAGTCACTTAACCCCAATTGACTTGCAAAAAATAAATGAATGAATGAAAAGGTACACTCAGGGGAATATAGAAGATGCATTAGAATTCAGAGAAAATGAGAACAGAAGACAAAGATCACTTAGAGAGTTACTGCAGAAATCCGGGCAGGATGTAGCAAGATATTAAAGTAAGGAAGTGACGAGAAAGATGGGACAGAGGAAAGAAATGAGTAAGATTTTTGCAGAGAATCAACAAAACTATTAGACACAAGCAGGGGGAATGAAGATGGCAAAGCTGATAATACAGCTTAAAGCCCAGGGGACTAGAAATACAGAAACGTCACTAGAAGAGATAAGGAGGTCAGGAAGAGTAGTAGCTTTATGGGAAGAGATAGGTTCAGTTTTACCTGTGTAGAATTTCAAGTGCCAGCAATACCTCTAAATAGATATCCAGCAAACATGCCAAAATATAGAGGGACAGTTTAAGAGAAAAGTCAGGGCTGTAGGTAGAGATCTAGAAGTCTTCTATGTAGAGGTTGACCCATGAGAGTAGATAAAAATCACTAGGAAAGACAGTAGAGACAGAGAGAGCAGGAGAAAATATTAAAGTAGAAACCTGAGAAATGTCTGTATTTAAAAGAGGAAGAAGAAGAAGAAGAAATGGCAGAGAAGTGGAGAAGGGAAAGGAATAAGCAATAATAGAGTGCCTACTAAAGGGCTAAGCATTTTTACAAACATTTTCACAGTTGAACTTTACATCATTGGGAGAGCTATTATTTGAGAATGGTGAATAAGATGAGAAAATGAAAGCAGGTAAAGTTTAAGTATTGCCCAGGGTCACCCGGCCAATAAGTGTTTGAGATTGGAATTCAACTCAGGTCTTCTTGACTCTAAGTCCAGAGTTCCACCTTCTGAGCCACCCCCTGGCTCTCTCCTCATAGAGAAGGTGACAGGAATATACCAAAAAAGTACATATAAGAGAAGAGCTTTCAAGGGAGCGGTAATCCAGTGTCAAATAGTACAAAGAGGATAGGAAACTGGAAAACAGAAAAGACACCAGAGCTGGGGAGTAGAAGAGTATGATGCTATTGGAGGAGGATACTGACAGCTGAGTAATTTCAATAACATTGTGCAAAGGTGGGGGAAGAAGTCAAATTACAAGATAATTGAAGAAAGGGAGGAAGTTGAGGCATGTTAAGGAAGCAGGCAGGTTATTTAATTTATTTGAGAACCCCATTGATCAAGTCAACAAGCAGTTATTAAGCACCTACTACGTGCCAGGCACTGTGCTAAGCACTTTTACAAACATTATCACAGTTGGAACACACAGAAGAGACAGAGAGAAAATGTCCACGAGGCAGATGTGGGGAAAGAGTCAAGAGGAAGTTGAGTTTTTATTGTTTCTTATTTTTAATATAATGATACCAAGGAGCACAACAAGGGTTGCCTGAAGAGGTGAGAGAGCAATAAATTGATAGAATCAATTCTTTCAGGAAAGGAGAGGAGGTAGATGAAAGGTAGGTATGGACAGGTTCATCTTGATAAATATTACCTTGCTTTCTTTTACAGGTTGAATTATGGGAGAAAAACCACTGTAGTTGCCATGAAGTTATGACTTAGCCTGAATCTTAAAAACACCTATCCTGATGATATTAATTTTGAAAGTGCTTATCTCTGTAAATGAATGTTTTCAAAGCTAACACAGAAACCAAGAGCTCCATTATTTATTTATATGTCAAATGGATTTGTAAAAGACTAGTAGTGATGAAATCGCTACTTATTCTCACCTGAGTTGCTTTGTTTAGATTTTAATATGATCATAGTCACTGACTTAATTAAAAGGCTTGTTTTTAAGGTAACAGCTGCTTCCCTGTGATAGGCAAAGTATGAGCATGTCTATTTAACAAAAAGCCGTGACAGACATCTGCCGTCTAGCACAAATCTTTGAAAACGTGTTAAGAAACAGGCAGAAAGGGCTTCAGGAAGCTCAAACCCGGAATTGGCCATGTTTTTCAGAATCCCCTTTTAAAAACAGGCATCTGGCCTGTAGCTCTAACTTTGTCAGCATGGCAGGTCTTTGTCTTATGTTGTATGACTAAGGCAGTAACTGGTAAAAACAACTCATCGACCTTGCAGACCTAAGAGACCTTTCCAAATATTAAAGGGAACAATTTAATAAGTAGTTACATGAAATCAGAAGACCCAATTAGCTTTCCTTTCTCTCATCCAAATAACGCTCCACTGAAACCTGACTGCAAGTCTTTGCAAAAGAGCTTTTCTTGTCAGCAAGATTTCTTCCTTCCTGCCTGTGCTGATGGCAGAAATAGTTTGAATCTGAGAGCACACTTCATTGGGTGCTGAGGACAAAATGATCAAGGCTATTTTGAGGAATCAGAGAAGGGATTAAAATTCACTTTTGATAATTCAAAAAACAAACAACCACCATACATATTTATCAGGATAATAATCAGAACCTGTGATTTTCTTTTAATTTCAATTTTTAAAACAAGTCTAAAATTTGTGGTTCGGTAAAAAAAAAAAAAAAAAAAAAATGCTGGATTTGGAGGCAGAGATTACAGGGTAGAATCCTGGCTTTTGTCCCTTATATTTAGTAAAGTCAAGTCACATAGGGCCCTGTTTCCCAACCACACAATGAAGGGGTTTAACCCAATGACTTCTGTGGAACTGCAAATCTATAATTTATTCAATAGGACCCTAAAATGGAATTTTCTATTTGTTTTCATCTTCTAGAAAGCTAACTTTTATTTTCCTAAAATGTAGAATTCATTATATACACCCAGGTGAACTAGTTCAGAACCTTGATTCAAAGCCATGAATATTGCTTTTCACTGGGAAAACAATGCATACAGACAGGCAGATCAACCAGAAAGATTATTATTTCCCCCTTCAAAAGGGAAATAAAGTTTTAATGACGTGTTTAGTTAGGGCTGGGTGTGTTTATTACCTGAGGATTGGAGAACAATAATCCTGTCTCTTCGTGCTTAACAATGGCCGCATTGCCAGGAATGTTTCTTGCCAACACAGGAACTTCCAGGTCCATTGCCTAAAAATGTAAGAAAGACAGGTGGGCTGATAGTAATCATTTTAAGAACTGTTTGCAGAGAGAAGAATCTAATTTGTAAAAGTGCTCTCTCCTGTTGTCTGGCCTCCAGAACTCCACAGGAATACAGTCTAGGGGATTGTTCAGACATTCTGCTCGTCACATGTTTGAAAGACACCTGAATTTTTAATCACTGTAAGCGGATCTAGAAACCTGGAAAGCTCATAGATGAGAACAGCTTTCTGGGCACCATTACTGAAGTGACACTGAGAAAACCCACCTCTCAGAGGATACATTTTACACTGATTCACTGACAGGTTGGAGAATACATTTTTAATTACCATCATTACTTTCCCTGATGAGTAATTTTCCTCCAGTACAAGCAAGATGAGCGCCATGAGGACTGAACGTGTTTCTTTGGCAGGCAGACAGAATGAAGAAGGGACCTGCAAGATCGTGCTGATTATGCATGGAATAGGCCTTCCCTTCCTAAGAAGGATAGGTGAAATGAGGTAGAAAGGGTTGGATCAATGTTGTCAGGAACATTTTGAAAAAGAGGTATCCAAAACAGACTATCCAAATGATCGACCCAGAATGACTCAAGCAGAGGGAGCCAGCAGAGAGAGCACTAGATTTGGATTGGAAGGGTCTGGGTTTTAATTCCAATTCTGCTCATTATTAGCCCCTGAGCAAGACATGTCATTTCATGAAATCTCAATTTCTTCATCTGTAAAACAGAGATAATCTGACATCAAGGGCAGCTAGATGGTGCCTTGGATAGAGTGCTGAACCTAGAGGTGGGAAGACTCTTTTCTATAAGTTCAAATCTAACCTCAGATATTAAATGGTTGTGTGACCCTGGGCAAGCCACTTAACCCTCGGTTTCCTCATCTGTAAAAATGAGGTGGAGAAGAAAATGGCAAACCACTCCAATGTTTGCCAAGAAAACCCCAGAGTCATGAAGAATAAGACATGACTGAAAAGCACTGAATAAATAAGCCCTGTAATAGCACTTGGCTCACAGAAGGAGCTATGGGCTAGACTTCATGTTAACTGCTTTAAAAGTATCACATCTGATCCTTACAATTGTGGGATATTGATACTATTATTATCTTCATTTATAGTTGAGGAAACTGAGGCAGAGATAATTTATGTGTGCATGTGTGTAGGTCCATGTGTATACACACACATTCACAGATTAGTTTCATTATGAGTGTGTGTGTACACACACATACACATACACACAAGCCAGAGTACATAAAATTCTCTTGCAAATCTTACAATGCTTTACAGAGATCAGCAATTATTACTTTCAGAAAGAAGAGCTAATTCCTGTTTACTTGGTGTCTGGGAATGTACAAATCCACTTTGGAGGCAAACACCCACATTCTATCAGACTTTTGCTGAACGATGGTTTAGGGAATATAGCTAAATTAAATGGCTTGCATTAGGAATTTTGTTCTGGCAATAGCATATGATATCCATAATTCCAGGCAGTAATGAGCTCTCATAATGAAACTGTAATCTGTTTCCAGACATGTCCAGCCTTATAATCTTAATATGCAAATTCCATTAGTGGATAACTTTAAAATCCCAATTTCTCAATAGGACTCTATGCCGAATGGTCCTTTTAGATTTCGGCTGTACTCCAAAAGAATCCACCTACTTTCTAGAATTTGACAATAGAAAGTCATGCCTATGAGGGTAGAATCAGGGTAGATAGCCTATAAATATAAATTGGCAATGAAATAGTGTGTCCCTCAACTTTTACTGCTCATTAGCCAAGAGCAGTTTTCCAATGACATTTGACATTACCTTTTTCTTTCTTGGCTTTCTTATTCAAGAAAGGAAGAGCTTTCTTACTCAAGGTCAGGTTAGGGTAGGTGACCCCACACTCTGATGATCTAAGATTCTGTGAAAATTTCAAGTCATTCCTTTTCCTCTTCAAATAAGTTTCCAGTAAAAGTAAAGCTTTACACCTGTTCGCAATGCTTTTTTTCATTTGTTAAAACAATAATTTTTCTCATAGGCAGCAGATGAGAACAGAACAGTATTTGGAACCACACAAAGCTCTGTCGGTTTAAATTCAGTATTTGGTGTGCATCCTACTACTTGATAAAATTTATATTGCTTAACTGTGTCTTCAAAACATGTGATAGTATTTCAAAGTCAAAGATGGTTTCCATAGTTCACTAAAGAGATATTTTAGCTAATATCCAGCTGTTTCCCTTCCACCTAACCAAAAATGAAATTTTGTCTGATGCAAGGCTCTCTTAAAGAGAAATAAGTTAACAAATGGAATTTTATTTCTTATATGTCTTTCTGGAAAATATATCTCACTGAGGGACCAAGAGATTACTTCTTTCAGAAGTTAAAAAAAAAACAAAAAACAAAACACTAAACACTTATTCAATGAGTAAGTATGTTGGATGAGTTCATTTTAATTGTGTTTGCCCCTAGGTTTTTCATGCCCGATTTAATTAAAAATCTAGGGCCAAAGATAGGTTAAGAGTTTTAAGAATACAAAAATCAACACTTTAAAGCAGTGAGACTAGCCCTTGCCTTAAAAAGAAACGAGGTTTGACAGCAATTCACTAAATTGTTCCACTGAAATGATAGTGGACTGCCACGTGATATGTATGTGCTAGCAAATTACTTGAATTCTATCCCTTCTCTCAACAGAATGAAAACTGATTTTTTAAAAAGGGGAAATATATTTATATATATAAGATATAAATTCAATGAAAACCTGATAACTGTTATTGCAAGAATTTATCTTTTCAAGGTTAAAACAGGTAACTAAACATTTATATCAACAGCTACAACTAACAAACAAATTCCAAAACACAGTGAAGATTAAACACTAGACTGTGGGCCTTGGAGACTTTTGGACTCTTAACATCACGCTATATGTGAATACAGGGAGGAAACCAAAACAACAAGTAATTCTGACTTATGGAAAATTTCCCTATCATTGTATAAATGGAAATGGGTGCGCTACTTCTGTCTTTTCCATTTTGTTCTATTAAATGGCATCACATTCAGGGAAAATATCAGATGAACAATGTAGGTCAGGTCTGCTATGCAGAAAAAAAAGGGACTGGCTTATTTTTTTTCTCCCTGCTTCAATTCTACAGTTTTAGGAACACTGAGCTCTGGTAAAATAACAGAATGTCTTTCAGATCTTAATGTAAGGGTAACTGGTATCCAACTGAAGAAATAGAAGTAAGGTAGAAATACTTGTAATAAAATAATAATCCACCAAGGACTGATGCAGACATAATGGAAAATATAAAAGGGAACTATAAAATACAATAGCAAGAAGTGCATTTAGAAAAACAGAAAATAGGATGCATATGGGCAAAAGATGAACACTTCCCAGGAAGGTTTTTAGAGGGGCTTGTGTGAAGTTGGACTTCATGTCCTTCATCCAGATCTCACTCAGTGCCGAGAATTGATGATTTAATCTTTTTGACTTGTGCTTTAATATACTACAACATTTTATATCCAAGTTAATAAATATTTGAGAGCCCTTTATGGTAGATTAGAGAAGATGAGCCAAATAGGACTCATATGCAATTGTACGTTACATTTACAATATGACATAAGCATAGTCCTGGAAGATTTCTAAAGTGATGGGTTTATTTATCTGATACCCAATGAAGAATAGTTGCTGACTTTCCACCCTGAGACCTTCCACCCTCCAGGATACCAGAACATGTTGAACTAAAAAATAAAGCATGGAAAAAAGCTTGCTGTTAAGGAAAATACTGGTGACTTGCCCCACGCCACCTCTCCCCAAGGTATAATAACTGAAATTTCTGTAGCACCTAAGGGTTTCCTTCCATATATAATCACATTGACGCTCATATATCCTTTAAAATAACTAAAATTGGTGCAGCCAGATGTTTGGGGGAAAGATTTTACTGTTATATAAGAAATATTTTTTCTGACAGATGAAATTCAGGCTAGATATAAGATGTAATTATGCTCCTCTATATGAAAGTCATTTTGCTAAAGTTATAGCACTAGTGTTTAAGAGCAAAACTTTTTTTTTTTAATTTCAGTATTGCACTATCCATCATCTATTCTTCTGGCCTATAAATAGTGATTCCTCAGATGTGGGGAGCACTGGAAAATCCACAAGGTGAGATCGCACGTATTACACACAATTTGGCCCAAAGAGATGAAGCTATAGTGTATTCTAACATAGCTGACTATGGAAATATTGAAAAGGTTCATATATGAATCTTATCACACCTTCACCCAAGCTACACGAGCACATAGGAAGGCCTTTCCTGCTGTCTGCTTGAAGCCCAGTGTACATAACTACAAGATCAACCAGACCAATAACTACTATCATTTTCCCTATCCAACCAATCATTTTTTCCCCAGATTTTCCCTGTACTACTCCCCTGTCTTATCTGTCTCTGTAGACAAAAGAAAAAAATGAAGGAATATTTCTATTAGAAGCACACTGTTTTCACATTTGAGTTCTTGCTCATATCTCTTAAGTCTGTTTCCTTCCCAAAAATATTTGCAGGAGCAGAGAGGCACTATACACACTCCTGGTTTTATTTTATTTTGTCCCTTAAAAAGGGAAGTAGCAACAAGAAATGAAATGATTTATTTAAAATACCAACTATAGAAAAGCTCCTTCTGGACTCCAGAAAATACAGCATTACCCTCCCAGTTGTGAAATGTGCAGAACTTTATTGACAAAGACTTCACTTCTATAAATAAGTCAAGGAGTGATGGGCAATTTCAGGTTCCCACATTCGAAAGTAAAAGGTTATATAATTACCTCCAGAACTGCAGCTGACATTCCTTCTGAAATGGAGCTATTTACAACTGCAAAGCAATTTTTCACAACAGCATAAAGATCTTCTGAAGGCATCTCCCCCATCAATTGTACCCCAGCTGTCCTAGAAATTAAACACATCATGAAAAACATGTCCTTTAAGTTTCTTGTAGGGATAGGAGGGCAAGGGGAGAAGACACAGGTTTTTTTCTAGAAAATGCTATAAGTAAATATAAATTAAGGCAGTTGGTGGTATGGTGGAAAGAGTTCTTGACCCAGAATCAGGAAAACCTGAGTTCAAATCCAGCCTCATATACTAGCTATGTGACTGAGCAAGCCACTTCACCTTTGTCTCAGTTTCCTTATCTGTAAAATGAATATAAAAGCACCTATCCCATGGCTGTTGTGAGGACCAACTGAGATAATATGTGCAAGGCACTTAGTGCAGACTGTCACATACTAAGTGCTATATAAATGCTAGTTTATTATTATTATTATTTATTTTATTATTCTGCAGACAAAGTTTCATGAGGATGGTGACCCAGATTTCTACTGGGGAAACCTCTTTAGGCAATTTTTTTCTCTTTAAGTTCATATGGAATGAGGGAGATATAGGTTCAAAGTACCCCTGAGATAGAGAAACTAAGGAAATCTCCCATTCAGAGCCTCATTTCAGTAGTTATACTTTAAGATTAGCTCCTTGGGGAGGAGGAGGGGAGAAGGAAGCAACGAGATGGCAGAGTGGAGAGAATACTGGCCCTGGAGCCAGGAGAACCTAAGTTCAAATCTGTCACACTTACTAGCTGGGAAAGTCGCTTAACCCCAAATACCTTAAAAAAAATTAGCTTAGGACTCTCTGCTGCCAATTGTTCTAAAATAAGTGATGATAAGAGATGAACTTTAGTGTGTTGTCTTGTTGCTATTTTGAAGAAGAGTTAGAAAAAAGGCTCTTTTTTGCTTTTTAGGTGTGCAACATGAATAGGATGTAGATGTGTAGGATGAATAGGATACCTTTTCACTTTGGCTTTCACTTCATTTGTAAACACTGGATCAACCTAGGAGAAAGAAATAAAGTCTGAAAAACTCCACCCAGTGGATTGTCACATACAACTCTAAGTAAGGACAAAAGCAGACCTAAGGATGCAAGAAGATACAACTACTTTTTTTACATTCAAGCCAAAAGTGACTGGTGCTAAATATCCAGAAATCAGGCCAGAGATAGTTAAATTGAACAATAAATAAATAAAGTCCTTCCACTCAATCAGAAGTATCCTCCAAGGAGGAAGGACCATGTTAAAAGAGTATTCAGCCACAGTCAGAAGCAAATGAAACCTCAAAGCAGAGCAGAGTGCTTCAGCCAAACCAAAATATATGTCATGTTAATATAGAAATATGATTGGACATATATAACCTATATAAAATTGCTTGCAGTCTTGGGGAAAGGGGGAGGGAAGGCAAAAAAGGGACAAAAATTTGGAGTTCAAAATCTAACTAAAATGAATGTTGAAAACTACCTTTACATGCAGTTGAAAAAAAGAAAATACTATTAAGTGAATTAAATATTTAAGTAATTAAGCATTAAGAAAGTATTAGGCGAAAAAAACATACATGATATTATGAAAGGAGGACTAAATTTGGAATCAAGAGAACCTAGATTCAAAGTCAAAATCTGCATATTTAATCCTTGTATCATCATGGACAAGTTACTATACCTCTCTGGACCCGGTTTTCATCATCTGTAAAATCAGGAAGTTGAACTAGATGCCCTATAAATTGTCTTCTCATTCTAATTGATCCTAATTCTAATTCTATGAACTGTCAAGTTGATTTTTTTTTTATGTGAAATCACATGAAACTAAGTCAACACTACTAAAAAAGCATTTTGTCATTGAGCTAGAGCAAATGAATTTAGTTGGGTGGGTCAAATTACAACCCTCAGCAGTTCTAAGACAAGATTACCCCTGGGTTTTTTTTTTTAATGGTATGGTGGTGTTTTGAGTTTTTTTTTTTTTTAATTTTTCTATAATCAAGGTTTAAGAGCTATGCATAACTACACAGTTATGCTCAGTCTGTCAGGAAAGATAATGGGATCATCTAACTATAGACCAGAGATGTAGACTTCCAATATAGGCAAAATTCCAGAATGTATTCATAAAGTCTGGATACTTAAAAAAGGCCATTGCTCACAAAGAGCTTAATCAAGAACAGAACACAACATACCAAGAACAGATCGGCCCAGACTAACTTCATTTTTAATAAATACACTGACAGATCAGAAACACTTGGATTTACTTGGATTTTAACAAAGCATTTGATTAAAAAAAAATCTCATGATATTTTAGTGGAAAAGAAGGCAAGATGTGAATTAGAAACAATACGATTTTAGATGAACTTGGAAATGATTAAATGGCTATAGGCTAAAAGAATAACAGCTTTGTGTTTGTTATAAGGAGTGAACCAATCAAATTTCCCAGTGTTGGGCTATTCCTTGGCCCTGTACTATTTGATATTTTTATTATTGACTTGGATAAAAATATTGATGGCAGGTTTATAAAATTTGTAGGTGATACTGTTCAATTTCTGTGAAAGGCAGCACCATCTGCCCAGCCATACAGATTCATAACCTCAGAGGGAGAACCTATTCTTTATTCTTTCATCTTCCACATTTAACCAAATACCAAATCTAGACAATTCTACCTCCACAACATTTCTGCATATCCATCCCTTCTTCTTCACTCATACAATCACTCCCTCCTAGTTCAGATTTTCACTGGCTATCACCTGAATTATCCCAACACTTTCCTGATTGGTTTCCTGGCCTCATCCAAAAAGCACCTGAGAATTAGAGTGGACTGCATGCAACATCAGTGCAAGTCAACAATTTGATTCAAACTTAGGCTGCATTAAGAGAAACTAAATTCAGGAGTTAGGAAGCAATAGTCCTATTGAACTCTGCCCTGGTAAGAACACATCCAGACTAGTGCATTCTGGGTGCCAGTATCCATACGTAGGTGACCAGGAGCATGCTGAATTATGGATGCTTTGTTTTGTTTTGTTTTTTCCAATATTTTATTTTTCAATTACATTTAAAGATAAAGATGAATAAAAATATTCATTTTTGTACAATTTTGAGTTCCAAATTTTTTCTTCCTCCCTTCCTTACCTTCCTACTCTGATATATGTTACACAGATACAATGATTTTGAATAGATTTTCACATTTGTCATGTTGTGAATGAAAAATCAGACCATAGGGGGAAAACCTGAGAAAGGAAAAACAAGCAACAACAAGAAAAAAGGTGAGAACAGTATGCTTCCATCCATATTCAGTGTCTACAGTTCCCCTCTGGATTCGAATGGCATTTCCTATACCAAGTCCATTGGTATTGTCTTGGATCACCACATTGCTGAGAAGAGCTAAGTCTATCATAGTTGATTATCACATAATCTTACTATCACTGTGTACAATGTTCTTCTGGTTCTGCTCATTTCACTCAGCATAAGTTATGTAAGTTTTTTTCTAGGCTCCTCAAGTCAGCTTACTCATCATTTCTTACAGAACATAATATTCTATTACATTCATATACCACAACTTATTCAGCTATTCCCCAACTGATGGACATCCACTCAATTTCCAGTTTATTGTCACTATAAAAGAGCTGCTACAAACATTTTTGCATATATGGGAACTTTTCCCTCTTTTATGATCTCTTTGAGACACAGACCCAGTAATGACACTGCTGTATCAAAGGGCATGCAGTTTTATAATCATTTGGGCATGATTCCAAATTGCTTTACAGAATGACTAGATCAAGAAATATGGGTATTTAACCTAGAAAAGGGAAAACAGAAGAGCATGGTAAGAGGGAGAGGGAGACAGTAGTAATGTTCATGCTTTATAAAGGTTATCATATACAAAGACTGGCTTGGTCCCAGAAGGAAGAAGAAGGACCAATGTGAGGAAATTGCAAAGAGGCAAATTTGGGTTTGATATAAGGAAATTTTTCCTAATAATAAGAATTGTCTCAAAAAAGAACAGCTGTCTTGGGAAGTAGTGGGTTCTCCCTCACTCCAAATCTTCAAGCAATACTGGATGACCACATGACAGACTGAGGACAATTTTTCCAGCCCCAAAACTGGTTAGACTAATGACTCCCAAAGTCTCTTCTAAACCTAAAACCTGGTGAATCTGAGACTCACAATTTCAAATTTTTCTTCCATTACATATCCAAGGATCAAAAGCTTAAGCATGTTTTCAGAAAGATTTATTACAATAACCACTTCTCATTCTCCAGAATGATTCATACAACAGTGTATTCCAAAACTGTCAAATTTAGAGCATTCAATTCCCTACCTTCCAAAAGCTTACAGTCTTATAAGAGAGATAAAGCCATGTGAATAGAATCTAATTAAAGATGAGTTACCTGAATTCTATTACAGAAGAGTTTCTGGAAAGTAATAAGACTAAGATTACTGTAGCAAATGGAATTTTATCTAAATCCACAAGTATGTGAGAGCTTAGTGTCAAATATGCTTAGCTAGTTTAATAACTGCTATCATCACTCTTGTGAACTCTCCAAAGCTTAGTAATAAAGATATTCCTTAATACTTGAAGGCAATTTCTTTTTAAATAAGGGCCTGTCACTTTTCTCCCATTTCAACCATATCATAAATACAATCTATCAATTCTTTTAATACTTTAGAATGTCACTAAAATTTTATTTGCTAAAGAGTCAAATTTAGCATTGGGTAGATCTATTCCCTGCATGTAGAATAAGTTTACTTACTAGAAGTAGAGAGAACTTAATTAAAAGATCTTTTCAACTGCAACAAAAGTTTCAGAGCATGAGCCTCCAAGGCAGATTACTAGCATCATTTAGCACATCTGACTCATCTAAATATATCTAACTTTTCAGCATCATCATAGAAGTATCTGCTTTTTCACCAATAAATTTACTGCTTTTCCAGTGCTATCAACAATGAGTACAATTAAAAACAAAGTTGAAGGCAAAAATCTGTAAATTGATGGAAGCTAAGGAAAAAATGCCAGTTTTGTTGTGATGGAGGAGGGTGAGAATGAATACCTTTGGTTAATATTCTATTCCCAGCACCATCTTTATTTTTATAAATGATGAGCTAGTAACACAATCCGATTAAAATTGACTCTCATTGACACATTGTATATATAAGGAGTGTATAAATAAATATACAAATAAAGTAGTTGCAAAAGAAAGGATGGTAGTCCAGGAGAATAATTGTCAAACAAAAAAGGCTGTTACGCATTCCAAATATTTCATTTCACAGATTATCCCTGTGTAGAGGATATTTGGTTATTGTTGTTGTTGTTTGCTGTTTGTTTTTTTGTTTTTTTTTAACTTGTGAATTTTCAGACAACTTTAGTGATGGGGCAGTTTTATGTTTTTTGGTATTTTTTTCTGCTTTTACCCTTGGGAAGCTGGTAAAGCAGTGTATTCTCATCCGTATCACTCTAGTGATTAAATCATTTTGGAGTCATAAGACATGATAAGGTTACGTTCTGAGGCATTTCAAAGGCTCTTCTAGAAACTTTTCTCATATGTCTTTTAAGCCTAAAAACGGTTATGAAATAGTTCTGCCAAATTTACATAACAGTAGGTTCATGAAAACTATGAAAAACCTACTTATCTGTTGCTATGCCATAAGCCAGAGAACTTATTTTGTCCAATAATGTTTCCCAGCTTTCTCTCTCTGGAATTGAAGGCTTTCATCTTCCCCAACCTCAAATACAAATGGATTGGTATTCAATTTGTCAGTCACCACCTCTCCATACACATTCTCTCTCCCTCCTCCTGAACTTGTGGCATTCTTCACCTATTGCCTCCATTTTATATCCTTCTCTCCCCATTTTACTTTAAAGCTGCTGCTGTCCTAAACACTGAGTAACACCTTAACATCCAGCACAGAACCCTACCCCAGAACAGGCACTAGGTAAACATTTGGTGATGGAGTAAATACAAGATATTTACCTATCTAACCAATTAGGGCAGCCTTCCAAAGTTTACTATAAGATTGATCCATTGGATCAATGGATGTCAGCTTAGAAGAGATAGCATTCTAAATAATAAGGGATTCTGTGGAATATTTTTATGATTTTTCCTATTAATATTCATATTTCACAGTACTGCCTCATAAATGCTATTATAGTGAGTCAATCAGTCATTCAGTGAGCATTTATGGAGAACTTACTATGTGCTAGGTATTTAGGCAGATACAAAGAAAGGCAAAAACAGTTTTTGTGTTCATATCCTTATAAGGGAGATGTGAAAATAAATAGGTACATGCAAGATTTGTACAAAATAGATAAAAAGTAAACCCTGATCTTAAATTTAGAAAATAACAGAGAAAGACTTCAAACTCATATTCCACTCCTCTGATTAAAACAAACCTTTTTCTTTTTTTTTAACTACATCTTGTATTGTTTCTTTATCCTTTTTGACTTCTCTGCCTGATCTCTATGTCCTCAATTCCTTCAAAATTACTACTTCATTTCCTGATTCTCTCTGTAGAAAGCAGTAGGCTGAGACTCAGGCATGTAAAATCCAAAGTCACTTGAAGTCAGCCATCGTCTCTGTCTGTGTCTGTCTGTCTCTCTTTGTATCTGTATCTCTCTCTCTCTCTCTCTCTCTCTCTCTCTCTCTCTCTCTCTCTCTCTCTCTCTCTCTTTCTCTCTCTTCCTTCCTTCCTTTCCCATGAGGCAACTGGAGTCACACAGCCAGTAAGTGTTAATTCTCTGAGGCCACATTTGAACTCAGATTCTCCTGATTCCAAGACCAGTGAATTATCCATTGAGCCATCTAGCATTGTTTTCTAGATTTACTCCAATCTTTTCTCCACCTTCTAGGTCCCCAGACGAGTCAGAAAACATACAGGTGATAATGCTGGGAAATTTACCAAAATTCTGTTCTGAGGGAATAGCTGCATGATACATCAATGGATATATGAATGACACAATGGACACAACTAGAAGGAGCACATCAGGCTACAGAGCATATTTAAGCTTGATAAGAGAAGGGGGGAAAAACACTAACAACAGAGCTGCTTATCATGGCCTAAGACATAAACTATCAAGTTCCCCATCACTGAAATTTTTCCAAAAAATATTGGATGACCATTTTTGGGGCATGTTGTGAAAGGTATCCCATTTGGGTTAGAATGGACAAGAGTCCCTTCAGATCCTTTCCAGCACTGAAAATCAGAATTCCAATTAAGTTTACTCTTATTTTCCCATTTCTGTTTTATATACATGAACTAGATTATATTCTTAATTTTTAAAAGTGCCTTTCAAATAAATTAATCTTACATATATATGGATGTATACACTTAAGTTTAAGAAGATGGTTCCTCCAATTACACAAATATGTATTGAGCAAATACAGTGTATAAAACTGTTTTAATTTCCTGGAAACATTAAGATGTTGCCTGATCTATTCCTTTGTTTGCTAAGATTATTTATTCTGAATTTCTGTTTTTGTGATTTTGTTTTTGTACAATTCATTCAAGAACAAGTGAGACAGATCTTAAAAGATCAATGGAACATTTTATATCTTAACTATAGGATAAATGCAATTTCTAAGAGTAAAAACTTGCTTTATTCCATTTACCTTCTATTCAAGATTATTTTTCAACTCTTTTGGTGTAGTGGATTTGAACAAAAAGAAAAAAAATCAAAATGAGGGGCAGGCACTTTGACTTAATGAAAACACATGATGACATTTTAAAAGGCAATAGAACTGTAAACCAAAAAAAATCCTTATTTCCTCCTTGGGTATGTATTTTCTAATAAAAGAAAAAAAGCTTATGTTTTCAGAATTAAAAAATGTTCAAATAAGTTGAAAGATTTTCCTGCTTTATACTTCCACACTGTACTATTTATTATGGAACCTTAAAAAATATTTAAATTCATGATTTCCCTCTAAGCAGAAGCAATACAGGAATATAAATGTCTAAATTAAGAGCAAAAAGAGCTTCAGAAAGAAGGAAGGAAGGAAGGAAGGAAGGAAGGAAGGAAGGAAGGAAGGAAGGAAGGAAGGAAGGAAGGAAGGAAGGAAGGAAGGAAGGAAAGAAGGAAGGAAGGAAGGAAGGAAGGAAGGAAGGAAGGAAGGAAGGAAGGAAGGAAGGGAAGCAAGGAAGGAAAGAAGGAAGGAAGGAAAGAAAGAAGAAGATAGAAAAAGAGAAAAAGGAGAGAGAAAGGGGGGGGAGAGAGAGAGACAGAGAGAGAGAGACAGAGACAGAGACACAGAGAGAGACAGAGACAGAGACACAGAGACAGAGACAGAGAGAGAAAGAGAGAGAAAGAGAGAGAGAGAGAGAGAGAGAGAGAGAGAGAGAGAGAGAGAGAGAGAGAGAGAGAGAGAGAATTATATTGATTTCTCTTTTGAATATTCTAAAATAAATGGTTTGTGCTCTAAATAGGGTCAATATATAAAGCAGAACCACAGTTTACTCTGCTGGAAACCACAACAAGTATCAAAGTTAAGACTCACACCATACAAAGAGTGGATGAGGCAAGGGCTGTACATGAAGACAAAGGATGTCAGCTCTGCTACTTAGTATCTCTGCTTTTAGACAACTCTCTTTAGATCTCTGACCTGTTTCCAATTCTAAAGTGAAGCAGATAAGAGTGAGATGGCATGCTAAGCTTCCTTCCAGCTCTAACATTTTCTAACATTTTATGAGTCCATGCAAGTTAAAAAATAGCCAAACGTCCCCTTTTTAAACTTAGTGAGTCACTGCCTGGTCCTTTGGGCAAGGCACTGAAGTAATGCTAGGAGAAGTGATGAGAAGGCAGACATAAAACAGAGAAGGGGGCCTCAGAACCCTGGCCCTCAAGCAGGGTGAGAACATTTCCCCTTCCAACAAAACTGAGGTCGAGGAGGATACTCTGGAAGAGGGATAGCTCCAAAGAGCTACCAGTGGATTATGGACATCAGTAGAATGGACTTTCTACCTCCCATCTCTTTATTTTCAGACCTAAAAAGGAATCTACATTTGAAATGGGAGCCCCTGTACAACATCCCAGATAAATGGTCTTTTGTGTAACGATCTTAAGGGAGAGAAAACCAACTATTTTGTGAGACAGCCCCAGTGACTCGGTGTCACATCTAATCACTTCCTAATAGGAAGTTTTCCCTTATGTCAAGCTTGAATTTGCATCTTTGAAACTACTACTTACGATTCCTAGTTTTGTCTGCTACAATCAAGCAGATTGTAATCTCTCTTCTGGCCTTCAAAATACTGAAGATGATTATCATGACCTCCCTACAGCTTTTCTTCTGTAGGCTAAACCTGTCCAGTTCCTTCAAATGACTTCAAAAGGGCAAGAATGTGAGATTCTGCACTTCCCTGGCTGCCCTCCTCTGAAAGCTCTCCAGCTTACTAATGCCCTTTTTAAACTACAATACTCCATATGGGGTCTGAGAGTATAGCAGGCCCATTACTTCATCACCTACTCATTTCTAGATGGTATCTTCTCTTTATGCAGATTAAGGTACTTTGGCTGTTATTCATAATAGTCTTGGAGATCACGTGAGCCTCCAGATCTTTTTCCGACAAACTGCTATAGAATCGTGAGTGTCTACGCTTTGCATTTATAAGACTGATTTTTAAATCCAAATGTCAGAATTTAGCTTTTTCCCTATTAAACATTATTTTATTCAACTGGGCTTGATATTCAAGACTGTCAAGAACTTTTTGAATCCTTACTCTGTCATTCAAAGTCTTAGCAAATGAAATGTTGATAAGCATACTATCTATGACTTTATCTGAGTCATTAATTTAAAAATAATAATAATGATCATTTTGATGATGATGATAAGCACAAGGCCAAATACCAGCACTGGAGCACTCCATTGAAGACCTGGCTTCCCAGCTGACACTGAATTATTAAAAACAACTCTTTTGGTTCAATCATTCAACTTTCCAGCTTCTTGAACAATTGTCTTTCTCACATACCAACAACATTTCATCAAATGCTTTGCTAAAATCTGGATAAATTATATCTGATGCTTTGTCCTGACTTGGCAATCTTATAATTCTGTCAAAAAGAAAAAAAAAAGAAGATAAGTCTGCTATGGCCTATCCTCAATAAAGTCGCCACGCTATCTCTCCATGATCAATGCTTCCATTTCTAGAAATTCACTAATCATATCTCTAATAGTACATACTAAAATCTTCACATGCCCTGAGTCTCATTTCATTTAATCACCTCAACCATAACAGATTTGGAGATAGCCTGGGCAAGAACAGAACAGACCCCACACTGACTTTCTATTACAACTTACCATTTTGCTTTAGCTCACTTTCTGGTTTTCATCACTCTTTTCACAAATTGAGACTAAGAAAATGTTTGAAAGGTCATAGAAAAGCATCTGCAGCTCTCTGAAGAAAGATGCTACATAAGATGAAACTATAAATTAAAAGAATTGAACAAATCTCCAAAACATATTGTCGGGCTTTGCCATTTCCTAAGTGTTGCTGTATGAATAAAGCAGCCATCCCTACAAGAGAACTGTGATTTGAACATATCTCCCTAAACTGAGGAGTATTTCCAGACATACAATCCTTGGCACAGATTAGAACAGGCAAAGAGCAGAAGCAGAAGGAAATAATAAAGGACCATCTTCAAGAAAACCCTGGGCATGTGACAGACACTGAAATCAGTATTTCATGGCAAAAAATCACTGCTTCTTGGCAGAGATTTATGACAAGGAAGAAATATAGAGAGCATCCAACCATTAGAGCTATCCAAATTTAGAATCTGCTATTTGGGGGCAGGGAAATATATCTAATTAGGGGAAGGGAGAAGGGAAAAAGAATTCCCATAATACCTACTACATATTGCCAATACACTAAGGGCTTTTTACAAATATCTCATTTGATCCTCACAGTAGTCCGGGAGATGGGTGCTATTATTATCCTCATTTTACAGATGAGGAAACTGAGACAAACAGGCTTAAGCAACTCACCCAGGGTAACACAAGTAATAAGTGTCTGAGGCTGGATCTGAACTCAGGTTTTTATGACTCTGGGCTCAACATTTTATCCACTGTGCTACCAGCTGCTTCAAAAACTTCAAGCATAGGTAATCTCTGAGAATGGTATAGACTAGTGGTCCTCAAACTTTTTAAATAGGGGCCAATTCACTGTCCCTCAGACTGTGGGAGGGTGGGACTATAGTAAAAACAAAAGCTCACACTCTGTCCCTGCCCCTCAGCCCATTTGCCATAACCAGGTGGGCCGCATAATCATCCTCAGCGGGCAGCATCTGGCCTGCAGTTTGAGAACCCCTGGTATAGACAGAATTCTTCAAGGACAGAGTAGATATGATCTTAGTCCCCTTTTGGTTCTGAGATTTGATGTTTAAAACTACCATGTTACAAAAGCTACCTATTAAAAGAACAAAGGGACATTTCAACAAATGAATCCAACATCATCAAGATTAACTCTAAGGTTAAAAAGGCATTAATCTTTCTTTTTCAGATAGTATTCACCTCTGTCATTAGTCATTAGCTACTAGAATGAAATTAATTTCTGAAAAGATTCAAGGTTATCAACTTTCAAGTATCTGCAGTAGATCTTTACATTATTCTTCTTATTTAAAAAAAAAATGGCAAAGTTAATTAATGTCAATAAAACCTATCTAAGCATTCATTCATTCAAAAAGCCTGTATTGTCATTGATGGGTAGACCAGTCAAACTGGTCCATTCTTTAGATCTGTAAAAATCACTGGCAGAGATTTGACAGGAATGAAACAGAGAGAGCACCCAACCATTAGAACTATCTATATATGGAATTTGCTATAAGGGGAGAGTCTGATTACAGCAAAGGAAAGAGAAAGGAGGAGGAAAGGGAAAGGAGAAGGAAATATACAATTATATGGCATATTCTACATACCAGGTATTGTACTGGCTGTGCAGGTGACTAATGGTCACCTGAATGAATCATACATCCGTCTGACTCTTTACCTTTGCTCATCAGTCCCCTATGCTCTCAATCTTTTTACCTTTAAAGTTCTACCCATTCTTTAAAGTCTAGTTTAAATACCACCTCCTACCTAGAGGAAGATGTTCCTGATTCCCCAGATTACTAATGTCCTTTCTCAAAACCCACATAACCACTTTGTTTCACAACTCTTTAATGCTTTCATCATCTAATGATGAACATAAGTATTATTCTATGTCTAGTATTTTATTCGCTTCCCAAGCTTCATGAGAAGAATAATAGCTTACTTAAATCATATTTAAATCTGGAAAGCTAATTGAAAAAGTGAATAGAATACTGAATCTGGAGTCAGGAAAACTTGAATTCAAATCTGCCCATAGATATTTATTAGTTGTGTAACTAGGCAAGTTTCCCTCAGTTTCTCTCATCCATAAAATAGAGATGATAAAAGCACCTACCTTACAGGGTTGCTATGGAATAAAATGGGATAATATTTGCAAAGTTCTTAGCAGTGCCTGACATAAAATAGGTGCTAAAAAATATTTATTCTTAGTACTACTATATTATTAACTGCTGCCAGCTCTTAGCGCAAGCTTTATACATAATGAAGTTTTTTATATGTTTGTTGAATGAACCAAGCGTGAAAGCTATCAGAAAAATCAGAATCAATAAATACTTATTAAGTGCACCCTACATACAAAATCAGGACAGCTAGGTGCCACAATGTATATTTTGGCAGGCCTAGAGTCAGGAGGATCATTTTCCTGAGTTCAAATCCTACCTCAGACACCTATTATCTATGTGACTTTTGGAAAGTTACTTAACCCTTTTTGCCTTAACTTCCTCATCTGTAAAAGGTGTGGAAAAAATAGCAAACCAATCCAGTATCTTTGCCAAGTCAAGCTTAAATGGGGTCACAAGTCAGACCTGAATGAAAATGATTGCACAACAATTATAAAATACAAGATCCTCCACCAAAGTTCTTTAATGCCTCGCCAAAGGTGGGAGGAGAATGATTAGATTCTCAAAGGCTACATCAGTCATGTATGTGCCCTAGAAGGTGATACCATTCACTCAACAAAAAGCATTTCTTAAAAACCTACTACATGTAAAGAACCATACTGGACCAAGCTGAACAGGTTTCAACAATGAATAAGTGTCTACTCTTAAGAAGTACACATTTTAAAGAAAGACAACACATAAAAATATAGGTACATCCAAAACTTGTACAAGGAAAACTCGAGGATAAGGAAAGACACTAATTGCCATGGAATCAAGAAAAGCCTCATGCAGAATGTGTCATGGAGATGTGCCATAAAGGAATCTAAGGCTTCCCAAAGTGAAAAGTGAGGAAAGATAGCTTTCTGGGCATGAAGGAAACACAAAGGCACAAAGATGGAAGATTAAGTGTCATTTTTGAAGAATAGTGAGAAGGCCAAGTGTGAAAGGAAATAATGTGTAATAAGACAGGAAAGTTAATATGGGACCAGATTAGGAAGAGTCTTAAATGCCTAAAGAGTTGATATTTGATCTTAAGAGCAATAGGGAGCCATTGGAGTGGATTGAGTAGGGAGGGAAGGATGGTCAGTTTTCCACCTTAGGAAAATTACTTTGGGGAATGTGTAGCAAATGAAATGGAGTAGATACAGACTTAAGAGGGACTAATTAAAAGCTGAAAGGTGATGAAGGTTGGAAGTAACCTGGAGTTCTATAAGTGAAGAAAAGGTAATAAAAGTGAAAAATGTTGTGAAGTTAGAAACAATAAGATCTGGTAATTTACTGGATATGCAAGGTGAGAAAAAATGAGTTTTAGAAAGTAAGGTTCATTCACTATACAGCCAATAATGAATTCTTTTGGATATAGCCCTTCATTGGTATTCATCACTTATTTTCGAAGAGGACCAATGACATTATGAATGAATGATGTCTTAATTTGTGAATGAAAGGGATTTAAGTGAGGTACACAAATCATGAGCCTTATTCTGTCTTCCAGAGTCATTCAAGTCCAACAACACAAAATTCAGAATGACTGGGTTCTGGGCCATGATGCAGTGAATGAACTCGTCATCTTCCATTCTCTTCCAAGCTCTAAGCAGTCCACCATTATGGTCACTGGAACAAATTGTTCTCATCTGTTTATTCCACCAAGATAACTCATGCTTTGGGTAGACATCCTCTAACTCACCAACAGCTTTAAAACCTGTCAGCTACCCTCAATCTGGTTTAGCTTATCTGCTGAGACAGGTGACCAGGATGTGGCCACTGCACATGCTACAGCTTCACAAAGCCAAAGGTAAGAGTTGTGTAACAGCTAAACTGCAAAGGTAGACTAAAAGCCCATATGAAGCTAAGGAGGACACTGTTCATTAATAACACTTAGCCATTGCAGTATTGTACTGAAAGGTGTCCTTATTGACCTAAAAGAGGTATTACAACTCCAGAAGTATATAATTACACTCAGACAATGTAATCATCCATTGTAACCACCAAAAAAGCAGGCTAAAAAAGGCTGTACTGTAATTTTTCATTTGTGTTTAAAAAGAACTCATGGCAAATGTCAGATATAATTGCAATCTTCAAGATGTTTAATTTATTATAAGAGAAATTTGGTTAAAAGTATGAATTTTAATGTGATCATAAGATTTGACCTCTCAACTACTTCCTATAAATCTAAAGCAAATTTTCAGCATAATAACCCAGCATAAGTAGTAAATATTCAAAATTAAATGTGAAATTGTTTCATTCCCTTTTTTATTCTATAGTCAAGTGATATTAAGTGGAATCCTTGTCTCTGAAAATTAATGGTAACGCTCTGGCCCCTGGGGACAACTCCACTCCTGAGGCAATCTCAATAATTGATGAGTTGCTGCCTAAAACTCTATATCCTAAGAAATCTCGGTCACAGCTGCCCAGTCCTCTTCCAGTTTCATCTCCTCACCAGCTGCCTGTTCCCCTCTAGGTGATTCCACTCTACTCCTACCTTCCTTCCCCCCCATCCCCAGCTCTCCTTTATGCTTTATCTTCCCCTAATAGAATGGAAGCTTCTTGAGAACAGTGACCACATTGTTTTCTCACTTTTTAATTAATAGAGCATAAAACTACCCAGCAGATACAGAACAGGGACCACATTATTTTCTCACTTTTAAATCCATAGAACATAATAATACTACCCAGCAGATAGCCATAAGTACTTTCATCTATCTTATTAGAATTAAGATATTGTTGAGAAGTGTCTGAATTACATGATAAATGTTTATATGATGCAGCTCTATAAAACAATTCTGAAATTGCTTTCTATTTTAATTTTGAAAGCTGAAAAGGAATCCTAAAATTTCAACAAATCTGTAACATCAAATCATAGTCTGAAAGGAATTACAGACTTGTCTAATGTTTCCTTGATTCATTAACCCTTTGATAGCATCTCCCACAATACATCTGAGGACTTCCCCCCAGAGAGTTTCCAAAGATGTCCAATCTACTTTTGGAGACCTCTCATTATGGGAGTTTCTCCTTTCATTGCATCTAATATTGTTCTTCCACAAAGCAGAGTGGCTCCTACTTCCTCCTGTTAAGGTCAAGCAAAATAACTTTCATCACTCTCCCACAGAACAACCTTGTAAATAATTGAAGAATTCCACAGCAACAAGTAGCAACACCATAAATAATATTAAACAATATGGGACCTTAAAGTTGGCAAAACATTTCACAATCATGGAATTATTTGATTCTCATAACAACCCTAAGAGGTAAGTTCTATAGATATCATTATTCCCACTCTACAGATGAGTAAACTGAGACTGGATACATGGAGTGCCTTTCCCATGACCATACAACTCATATAATTTGCAGAAGTAAATTTTAACCTAAGTCTTTCTATCTCCAAATGTATCATTCTATATACTATATCACAATATGGAGGGTCCCAAACTATGTAGTTTATTTGCTATTGCTCAATTTTCATCTATTTTCAAAATGCAAGTTAGTCTTCTTAGAACACAAGATAAAGCAGATTTGAAAAATGTCCTTTCAATTTTCTTGTTCTTAAGGAAAATGAATTCCTTAACACAAACATATACACAAAAAAGGTTTCAGTGTATAAATATAGAAGAAAAGGGATCTGGAGGAGAGGGAAAATTTGTCCTATTGATTTAGAGCTGAAAGGGCTTTTATTGGCCATCTGACACCCCAGAAATGAGGAAATTAGGATGCAGAAAACTGGAGTCATCTGCCCAAAGACAGAGATAGTAAGGACCAAAGCTAAGATTCAAACCTAGGCTCACTGAGTCCTTATCCAGTTCCTTTTCACACTCCCACATAGTTGTGTTATGTAGAAAACAAAAGTAGAAGGACTACCAGACTTGGGATAAAATGCTAGATAAAGTACTTTCTAAACTGGAGAAAACTGAACTCTCTGAAGAGGAAGAAGCTATGAATCCAAAGCTGTTGTCAAGTGTTTATCCATCAGAGTCTCTGGAAGAAGAAATAAGTGGCAGTCATTGCGACTTCCTATTGTGGGGATACTGAGGTAGCTAATTTGTCGACTGTAGAAAGGCCTACAGTCTCCCAGCACCATTTATCCACAGCATGACAGAGAGCTTCCCAAGACCTGTTAAATTAGATGATGACTAAGTACTTCTGGTTATTCATGTGGGTATAACTGATATTGCCGGAGGGATTCTATAAAGCAATTCACAAACCTCCCTGGCTTCCTTCAAGTCCCAACAAAACTTCACCTTCTAAAGAAAGCCTCTCCCAACCCTTCTTAACTCTAGTGTCTTCTCTTCATTGATCATTTCCAATTTATCCTGTATAGATTTGTTTGTATGTATGTTTACATGTTGTCTCTCCTGGAGGGCAAGAATTATCTTTTACCTCTTTTTATATCTCCAGTATTTAGAATGGCAGCTAGCCCATAGCAGCTATTTAATTTCTTTTTTTTTTTCAATTTTCAATAGTATTTTATTTTTCTAAATACATGTAAAGATGGTTTTCAACATTCATTTTTTAAGACTTTGTGTTCTAAAGTGTTCTCATTTCCTCCCTTCTCTCAACCCTCCCTAAGACAGTGAGTAATCTGATATAAATTCAATATTTGCAATATATAAATTCAATATTTGCAATTCTTTTAAACACATTTCCATATTTGGCATGTTATGGAAGAAAAATCAGACCCAAAGGAAAAAAAAACAACATGAAAAAGAAACCACAATTTAAAAAATTACATTTTGATCCATATTCAGGCTCCATAGTTCTTTCTCTGAATGCAGAGGCAATAATATACTTTCTTTAAAACAAACAAACAAAAGAACAGGATATGGTTTTCAGAAAACTCTGGAAAGAAGTGATTTGATACAAAGTAAAGAGCAATGTAAAGCAGGGGTTCTCAAACTACAGCCAGCGGACCAGATGTGGCTGCTGAGGACCTTTATGTGGCCCGCCAGGTTATGGCAAATGGGCTGAGGGGCGGAGACAGAGTGTGAGCTTTTATTTTTACTATAGTCTGACCCTCCCACAGTTTGAGGGACAGTGAACTGGCCCCTATTTAAAAAGTTTGAGGACCACTGGTATAAGGAGTACAGTAACAGAAATACTGTAGGATGATCAACTGTGAATGACTTATTTTCAACAATTCTATAATCCAAGACAATTCTAAAGAACTCATGATGAAAAGTGCTATCCACCTCCCGAGAATGATGACCTGATGACATCCAAATGAATCAAAACATACTGTATTCTTTTTCACTTTTTATTTTTTCTTGGGGTTGGTTTGTCTTTATTTTCTTTCACACCATGACTAAGATGGAAATATGTTTTGCATGACTGCACATATTATAATCTTTATCAAATTACTTGCCTTTTTCAATGATGAGAGAGGGTGTGGAGATTTAAGAACTCAACATTGTTTTTTTTTAAAAATTAAAATTTGTTTTTACATGTAATTAGAAACATAAAATATTAAAATTTAGGGGGCAGCTAGGTGGCACAGTGGATAGAGCACCAGCCCTGAAGTCAGGAGGTCCTGAGTTCAAATATGGTCTCAGACTCTTAACAATTCCTAGCTGTGTGACCCTGAGCAAGTCATTTAATCCCAATTGCCTCAGCAAAAAAAAAAAAAAAAGAAAGAAAAGAAAAATTTTTAAAAGGATATGAGGATATGTGAAAAGGAGTAAAGTAGCATAACAAGAAATCAGGTGAACAACATTTATAGTGTTTGCTGTTTATCAAGTAACATATTTAGATTTTATAAAAGAAGCATATCATTTACAGTATATCTTATAATTTCTTACTTTTTTTCCATTTGCAACCCCTTTATGTCACCTCAGGTATATAGATGTACAAAATAAGTATACAAATCAAACATTTACTGATAAAAACCGTAACTTCTTGATCTCCTCACATTCAGTTATGAGAACCCATATAAGGTCACAAATCACAGTTTAAACTGTTGAGCTTTACAACATGTCTGAATAAAGAAAAAGTACAAAATAAACACGAAGTAGTTGGGGAGAGAGGATGGGAGGTCAGGGAAAGCTTTATGTAGGAGGTGGTGTTTAAGCTGTGCGTTGAAGGAAGAGAGAAACTGAATTCCAGCCACAGGAGACTGCAATTATAATGAAATAGAAATGGCAGATAAAACACCCTTTGTAGGAGGAAGAAAGCAAGAGCCAGGTTGGCATTATTATGAAATGTGGAAAAGGAGTGAAGTAAAATGAAACTGGAAAGATAGATTGGTCCAAGTCATGAAATCTTCCAAAAGCCAAACTGAGAGTTGATATTTTATCCTAGAGGTAATCAATAGCGACTGGGATTTTACTGAGTAAAAGGGATCTGAACTTTAATAAAATCATTTTGGAAGCTGTGGACAAGATGGATTTAGGGCTAGAGGTAGATAGGCAATTAGGAGATCTACTGTGGGGTCATGAGGGAAAGAACCTGGGAGGAGAAAAGGGGCTTTAAGAATTGAGAAGCAGTCAATAAGAAAAGTCATGAATGTAGAAAGAGCAACATGGAAGCTAAGGGGCACAAGAACTTGCCCAAGAGATGGATGAATCTGTGAAATATAGACTTCCCTGAAAATTTTAATCCCACCTGAACACCCTCATCTTAGTATCTAAAGAAATATGTGTAAAGTCTCCAGATATAACATACCACCTTTCTATGAACTACTTCCTACTCCCTTTCAAGTTAGATTAGATTTATATCTTGTATTACGTCACCTTGTCTATGAGTTTGATCCTTTGAATAGGCCCCATAAAGGCAGAGACCATTAGCATTGCCCAAACTTTAGAAAAGCATTCTGCACATCAAAAACAATGACCAGATAAATGTTTGTTTTTATAACTCTTCTTCGTTTTCCTAACATGCGAGGTAAGAAGAGAAGATGATTTGCTCTAAATTGGCAAATTTCCCTAATATATGGAACAGTTTTTCTCTTGAACAACAATCAATATTCCTGTTCCAGTTTGCTGTAGTCAAACCTATTACTTGGTCATTTAAAGTACATTAGATCCAGGTCCTGTGATTAGTACAAATAATGAATCCACTGAAGTGGTCACCTGCATTTGAATTAGCACTCTCTGATGCTAGCACTTTGTGAAATATAGTCACTGAACATATGCGTATATTGGATTTATGTATATTTTTACCATGTTTAACATTTATTGGATTACTTGCCATCTAGGAGAGGGGGAGAACGAAGGGAAGGAAATTGGACCACAAAGTTTTGCAAGGGTCAAAGGTGAAAAATTATGCTTGCATGTTTTGAAAATAAAAAGCTGCAATTTTAAAAAAATTAAATAAAAATTCCTTGCCTTCTCAGTGATGTGTATAAGGGAAGAGAGGGTAGGAATTTGCAACCCAATTTTAAAAATGAATGCTAAAATCAATTCTACATATAATTGGGGGGAAATAAAATATTAAATAATAGTTGTCATATGTTAATATATTAAATAATAATATGTCAACTAAGTTAAAAAAAAAAAAAAAAGAAATATGGTCATTGATTCCAGTCCAATGGAAATATGCTGTTCTAATTTGAACAATATTACCCCATTCAATGGATTCATTATTTGCCTTAATCACAATTTTGCAATAATTATGAGTTATCATAAGGGTAATCTACAAGTCTTAACATTTATTCGGTAGATAAGGCCTTTCAGTTTCCTAATTCAACCAGTAAGATTCTAGAATGTCTTAGATTGTAGTTGTTATTATTATTTTTTTTAAAGTTGCACAGTTCTCCAACTGTGTGGCAATGTGAAAGGGAACCCAATTAGGAGTCAATAAGATTGGATTCAAATCTTGGCTCTGCCACTTACTATCTGTGTCCTTGGCCAAATGATTCTACTTTTCTGGGTGCCAGTTTCCTCATCTGTAAAATGGGATAGGGAGGTCAGTTATGCTGACCACTAAGGGTTCTTACAACTCTACATCTATGATCCTTTGACATGATTTGACATGACATGATTGGTCAAACTTTCCCTCTCTTCATCAGATCCTTAACTGTGTGTGGTGTGTGTGTGTTTGGTTTAAGCAATTCATTTTCCCTAATAAGAAGGAAAGTGTAGAGGTAATCTTCAAACTCCTTTTAATCTCTCTTATAGAAAAACAAGCCTGTATTTTGCTCTATACCTTCAGATCTTTTCATGGATAACAATGAAGCATGCAGTCTGGTATTGGGGGATTCACCCAGTCTTGCTGCATGATCAATCCCCTGCCTTATCCATTCTCTGATATTCTCAACACCTTTGCTCTTGTGTAATCGTTCTTTAAGCTTTCTATCTCTCCCAGTGTCTAGGGTACAATGGGGTAGATGCTGAAAGGGAGACAAAGATTAAATCAGACACAGTTCATAACTAATGAACACGTACAAATAACTGTAATACAAAATCTCTCAAGCTAAGTACATAACAGAGGAACAAAATTCTAAGGGCACGATGCAAAATGCTGTCTCCTTTGAGATGAGGGAATGAAATTATTTCTGACTGAGGGAATCAGGAATGGTTTCATGGAAGAAGTTTTTAAGTGGGACCTGGAAGAATATGAACAGACAGAAATAGGGGAGGGAATTAAAAGGCTAAGAAATTGTATGAATAAAGGCACAAAGGTAGGGAAACCAGTCAGTCAAAAGCATTAAGCACCTACTATGTGCCAGGTACTATGCTAAGCACTGGTTATGTACGGGGTATGTGTATGTATAAATATATATATATATATATATATATTTATACATACACATACATACAACTGGACTATATCCATATATCCATATATATATATATATATATGGATATATGGATATAGTCCAGTTTGTCTGATGTGTAAAAGATAGAGGAATACTAGCATTAGGTTAAGAACAGAAAGTTAGATGGTTCTGAACTGAGAATAATATAGGAGTCAATAACTCTATTAATTCAGTTGCTAAAGTAGACTATCAAATCTTGCCATATGCTGGCCTCTGTGCCCTAAATAGACATAAATGGGTCAACATACAGGCCTGGAGACGGGAGGACCCAAGTTCAAAGCTGACCTCAGACACTTCCTAGATATATGACCCTAGCCATGTCACCTCCCCATGTTTGTCTCAGTTTTCTCATCTGTCAAATGAACTGGAGAAGAAAATGGCAAACACTCCAGTAATTTAGCCAAGAAAATCCAAAATGGGATCATGGAGAGTTGGACATAAAAGAAATGACTGAATATATCCTAAATCTCTGGTACTGTTGTCTTAATGATGTAACCTAATGACATCGGGCACTGGCATCCATCCTGCAGCTGAACTTTTATTTTATGCCATATTTTTCAATAAGAGAGGGAACTTCTGCAGGTTAGGAACTTTCTCATTTTTTTCTACTTGTATCTTGAGTACTTAGCACATTGCATGGCACATAGCAGACACTTTTTAAATGCTTTTTCATTCATTCATCATTCATTCATTCAAACATGATGGCTTGTAATTTACAAATACATCAACTTACTTCAGGTCCCAAAATAACCATGTAAACATTGGGTTCTTCTCGATGCCATTCTTTAAAGAGAAAAAAAAAAGAAATTTTAAAAAATTGGTTCTCAGTCATACCTAACTGTACATGTGTTATCACAATTTGAAAATTTCTATCTAATTTGGAAGTAAAAGAGCAGAATTTTATGCATAATATTCTCTCTTCGTTCTTCAATTAAAACTCCAAATATGAACAATTGTTACATATCTGCATCTCGTATGAGAAGAGGAGGTATTTTTCTAATTGATTCTTTTAGTAGAAATGCTTAATGCTTTAAATGAAATAATTTGCAATCATTTATAATTTCTATAATTATTAAAGCTGCAGATTAATAAGGAAGCTAAAAACATAATGTTGCACGTTATCAGCTCAATTTAGATCTCTAGAGATACTAATTAGTTTTGTCTCAAGGAATCCTTGTGATTTTTTTTATTCTCTTGCAACTGTTTTGTTAGTAATCCTTGAAATGAAAGCACTCCCACCCTTCATTAGTGAGCACATACTACAGATTTTTAAATTTGCACAATTAAATAATGTAACAATTTGTGTTAAAGAACCCAAAACTGTAAATTCGAGTGATTTTCAGATAACTACTTGTTATGTATCCTATGAGAAAACATTAGCTTGCAGCTAATTTTACAAGGGTTTGTCAATATTCAAAGGAACATGGTGAGCCCATTTCTGAAAGCTATCAGAAAGCCACTATATGGGAGATTCTCAGAGTCTGGAGGCAGCCTGTAAAGCAGATCCAAAATAGGTCATAAGGGAGAAAGTGAACACCAATAGTCCCACAAAATACTCAATAATGCTAAGGACAGATTGACTGCCTTCTACCCTTTCTACCTCACTCCAATTTTACATTGAACCAAGGGGAAAATTATCATCATGATGATCTTTTTCCCCCTATTTACACATACTTAAGTAGGATATTTAAAGCAAAGAATGTCTGTTTCACATTTACTCACATGACAGCCCTGACTTCATCAAACATTTAATACCTAGTAAACTTTAGCTACAGAGGAAGTCCTTCAGACTCAAAGGTTAAAGATTTAGGTACAACTGTCCACTCTGAAAGATAAAAGTCAGTCTTGAGTTTGGTCTTCTATTTCGGAACTTAAATCATCCTCATTCCCTCAGGCCACTCACTAGAATAGCAAGGTCTATCCAAGGGGGGCATTTTGATCTTCCCAATCCCCAACTTACCTTCTATTTCTCCTCCTCTCTCATTTCGCCTTGGGAGAACTGATATTTCTCTATGGTATTTAGTGAATAACCATTAAATTAGGACCAAGGTTTTTCCCCTCTTCTACTTCCTCACCCAGAAATCAACTAGTATGGAAAATTCTGTTCAAAGACTTATCCAGCCAAGAAATCCAAAATCCAATCAAAGATAGTTAAGAAATTCTAAGTTTAGGCAAATGGGCACATTCCTGTTCAATGTGTTTTCTCAGACAGGTTAGGAAAATGTGGATTCTCTCTTTCCTCAAACAAGTAACAAACTGAAAAGTTCTTTTACAAAAGTTTGGATGTTCAGTGGCTCGTACCTCAAGATCCTTACTGGAAATAGTCCAGCCCCTTATTGTAATATTCATTCTCCCTTTTTACCTCTTAACCAACCAGAGTCAATTGCCACCTTCTGGAAAATCCACTATGAGCCATGAGTCCTTCACCATGATTGTCTTTGGCATTCGAGAGCACCTCTGACTTCTTTTATTGACAACATGCTAACATTATTAATAAAATGATTAAAAATTACCAAAAACATTATGTCTTTTCAACTTTTTAAACATTACTCCCTTGCTCTGGGAATAATAAATATTATAACTGCTACTGGAAAGGAAGTAACTACAAGCAATTCCTCTTATAATCTTTGTGATTGACTAAATGAGAGCTCCTTTTCCTGGTTATCATTGCCTTGGGTTGTACCCACCTAGTAGGGTTTCTTGAGGACAGGGACTTTTAAGCTATATTCCTTGCACCCAGCACAGTGCTTGGCACATAGCAGACACTTATTAGATACTTGGTGAATGATGGCTTCCTTGCTTGATTGTGACTTAGAATATTTACTATGTAACTTGACAAGGATTTAATCCAGTAGTCAGTTCTCTTGCTCAGTGATTATTCCTGTGGTCTAAGATGACTCAATGTATATTTTCTGGTTAAATGATTAGTGGTATTAAGGACAAATTAGCCTCTAATTGAGACAATTTCTCTGATATAATTATGAGGACTGAGAGAGCTTGAAAGTAGGAAAACTGAAGAGAAAGTGGGCACTGTGAAAAGTATTAAACCCACAGTAAGCTCTGGATCAGAACCAAATATTTAGAGATTTGTCTGGTCCCAAAGAATCTCTAGAATCCCCCTCCCCAACTACATGGTGAGACTTGCCTAATGCTTTTAAACACTAAAATATTTAGTTACATATCTTTTATAAGACTCATGTAACACTCAAATTCTACTGCAAAAAATGGTTCTAATTTAAAACTTAATAGTTAATTTAGTAAGAATTATTGGTATTCTTGTCATTCAATACTGAATATTTTAAGATGATTAAATTATATAGTCCATGGAAGATTATTGTCAAAATCAAATATTTGTAAGTCAAGGCATTTGTAAAAATATCTCTGTGATTTGTTGTTGATTTTACTATTTCCTTCCAACCTGAAATTCACAGAAATCTTAAGGCAGATATAAAATGCTCCAAGGAAATGCCCCAATCACCAAACATCCCTTCTTCCCCTTGAAATACTAGTCATCATTATTTTAGGGAAAATTATGTCCCTGCATATGCAGTGAGAATAAAGAGAACCTTTCCTTCCACTTGTGACTGGTTCACACCTTGTGGCATGTAGGATCTGTACCTAGGTTACTTCTGGGGTCACTTCAGCTCTACTCTGAAGCATTTGGTACTTAGATCAAAGCTGAATCATAACCATTGAACCAATTATCAGGGAAATTGTCACCCTAAAAAGTCAAGTCCTTCAGAGCAGAGCATTTCCCCAGAAGGCAAAGCTCTCAGAACTCTATGAGGCATGTTTTAGCCAAAGGAGACCAGGGGGTCTATGATGGAGGGTTTCCCATCAAAAGTTCGGATTTGGTCACGTGAAGAATTCACAATGGCCATTCTCTTTGGCAAAAGGTAGATTTACTTAGGAAATGGTTTACATACAAAATGAAGGGATACAATAGACACCAGGAAGGAGAAATATGAAATAGAATGGGAGAACATATGAAAGGCAAGTTCCTCAGTGGACCTCACAATTAATCAGTAGAAAGAGTATACACCATGAAGCTGGGACATGCACTTAGCTGGCAAGATAAATCCTGAAAGAGACTTAGCACTCTGAAGAGTTAGTTAGCTGTAAGGAAGAGAAGTGGGGTTGGGAAACATAGTGGAGTTAGGGGAGATATGGGGGGAGGGGAAAGACTTCACAATTATAATGCCAATTGAAGCAGCCTAAGGATTTAGCAAAGAACCAAGAATAAAAAGACAAATTTATAGGAAAAGTTAGACCAGAGCTTCATGTTGTTATTTGATAATTTTATGGCTTACAGGTAGTTTTAAGGAGTGGTCTATTCACTATTGTCTCAGGAACTTGGTTATCACTGACCAACAGATTGTCTATCTGACTCTCAGCTATGTTTATAGGACTACACTATAATATTCCTAAAGCCGGGAATTTTAGAATTATTGACAGATTGTAAGGATAAAATAGCACTCTAAAGTCAGGGGGCCTCAGGACTATTGCTATATTTCCCCTAGAAGCTGTACCCCATCACTCATGTTTAGCCACTTTATAGACAGCAGGTAGAATGCATTCCCCAGAGTATAAGTATCCCCAGAGGATATTGGAAACATCAAGAGATTTATCCAAAAACAGAAGGGATGTATCCATAAGAAACCTACCTGAGAAAGCATCCACCAAATAAAGAGGATCTTTGACTCGTCTAAGTCCACATATCAAAAGAAAAATGTGTAAATTATCTGCTCCTTGGTTGATTTCTGCAACAGAATATTTGGAAAATTTAAAGAGAACAACTTTCCCCCCACATAAAACCAACAAATATAGATACAAAGTTATAGAAGGTAGGTGACTCAATTGTTTTCATTGGTCCTCTCCAGTCTTTCACTTCTAGGTTGGATTTTCCTGGATTCAATCACTCTCCCAGTTTGTAAACCTGTTCTGTCTGGTGCACAGGTTGGCTCCTCCCATGCTGGAGAAGATGGAGATCAAGGGCAGGAAGAGGAGGGGGAGAACTGACCTATCATAATTGGCCTGAGTGCTAGACTAAGCAATGTGCGAAATGAATGTGGGGCCAGGTAAGTTCAAGCTTACATCTTGGAATTTACAACTTCCCTTTTAAACCCCATCATAAATATGTTTTATTCATCATACAATCTTCATAAAACCATAGAGGGTATAACCAAGGCTGTGATGTTTTCCTTGTTCTATTAGTCAAGGTTTATCCTGGTTTTCTTTTTCTTTTAAAAGATCCTCTGTTCACAAAATATGTTCAGTCCTTTTGACCTTCTTATCTCCAGTAAATAATTCTAGGAAGTTCAGATATGAGTTATCAGCTGTAGAACTGGCCTTGCTAAGTCCCCTAAGTCCTCCAAGTAACCTTGCCTTCCTTTGGTCTTCTAAAGCTGGCTCCCCACATAAACCCTACTCATTTCTTTTTTAAAATACATTTTTATTTATAAATTTTATTTTTGCATCATGTAAATTTTCCCAAAATCTCCTCATACTTATTGTTTCTTTATTTTGCTTTTTTTGCTGAGGCAATTGGGTTAAGTGACTTGCCCAGGGTCACATAGCCAGGAAGTATTAAGTGTCTGAGGCCAGATTTGAACTCAAGTCCTCTTGACTTCAGGCCTGGTGCTCTATCTACTGTGCCTTCTAGCTGTCCCCTTATTATTTCTTAATGAAGACATTCTGAACATTAATTTTGAATTGCTTAGGGAAGTTTCATTTGTAAAAACCAGGAAAGCAAGAAATTTGTCCATCTAATCCTCAATTCTTACACAAAAAGGCAGTCTATATTTTGTGAACAGAGCATAAAGAATGTGCTTTGAATTCACTGCTAACCTCAAATGCATTTTCTCATAGGAGAAAGCCTGGGCCTGTGATTTCATTAATAGAGGAATTCCCAGGGAATTTCACTGAGAAAGAAAACTCCCTCTATCAAACCAGGTCTGCATCTTCTCACCTTAGAAAACTGCCCAATGAACCAAAAAACTAAGTGACTTACCCAGGATCACAGAGCTAGGATGTAGCAGAGGTTTGCCTGACTTCAACATTAGCTCTTTCCCCACTCTACCCTGCCACTCTTTTTTCATAGTAGCATGTTTAAAAATAATGGTCAGAATCCCAAGTAGGGTCTCAGAAACCCACACACACCACAAAAGCACATACCTAACCAAAGGAGATTTCTATAAGGAAATGTATTAAGATACTAGGATATATCCTTTTGTTATGAGGGAAGGAACTCTCCCCACCCTCACCCCTTTTCTTATCCACTATCCCACTAAGGGCACTGGAAATACTTCTTCTGTCCTATTCTGGAAAGCCTGCAAAGTTGGGAGCTCCAGGATGAGGAGCAGGATAGAAACTATGGTGAGTAAAGAGTTAGCTAGAATGGATGAGAAAGGTTAGATAAAATGGGTCCTGAATCTGAGGGTTCTTCCTCACTCCATTGACATTTTCTAGCTGTTCCTTCTAGGGGACACAAAAGTTAATCAACTGCATTACCCAAGACAGTCCAAGCCCCACCCTTCTCATCCCTCCACCCCAGATTTCTACATAAGACAAAGAACCAGAAGGCATTTCAACAGACCTTTCTTCCTTCCTCCTTTTTCTTCTGCTAATTTACCCAGGAGAGACTCTTCCTACACAGACTATCCTCTATCCCCTATCACTTGCCCAAATTAACAAGCCGGGAACTAAGGAAATGAGAAATGGAGAGAAATGAAAAAGAGGAAATGCACAAACATCAAGAGAGGGAGAATGGGGTCTTGTTTTGAGAAGGGGAAATAAGTAGAGAAAAGTCACCCTCTCCTTCTAGCAAAGCCATTTATTTACTTGTGTGACCTTGGTCACTCAGTCTCTCTGGCCCCCAGCTTTCTCATCTTTAAAAGAAGAACCCAGACTCGACAACCCCTAAGGACCTTTTCAGATCTAAATCTATGATTCTACAATCCTGTGATTCTAGAGTCAAAAAAGTACTGCCTGTTTACCTCTATAAGTACACAAATGCATATCCATATACAATCACACAAAAAGAAGGCAAAAATGTATTGAATGCTTGCATGAAAAATTCCATTTCAGGCTCATGTTGTTGACATTTTAATATAAACTAAATTAAAGCTTCAGATTTTTCAATTGGGATACCATAATCCTCCACAATGGTCTTTAAAATATGTAAGAATGACCCTTTTTTTTTTTGGCCCTGAAACCAGGACAATCTCTTATCATTTCTCTCTGTGCCGAACTTAATTTTCCCTGTGCTCATGATCCACAAAATAAATGTTCTCTTTGCTTTTTTGGTCTTCAGGGTGAATACATCTGCTTTGGAATTTAATCAAGGCTATTGAAACTTCTCTGACACAAGCACAAAAGCTAAAAAAAATTAATTCATAACCAGCTTTGCTGCTATTTTTTATTCAAATGTGAGGCTGAGATGAATTTCTTACAAAAGTCACCTTTTCTTGGGGGAAAAAAAAACCCTAAACTGTTCTCAGAGTACACAGTTGCTCTATTATATAATGATGTTTCAATTGGGACCCTGAATTCTGTCTCTATATAGAAATGACTGTAATGTACAAACAGTACTATGGCCCCCCAACTATGGCTCCTTCGATATTAACAGAAAAATAGAACCCTAATGAAAAGTTTTATTCAGTTTAACAAAGTTAATCGTATATGATTTGGATTTGGGGAATGAAAAAAAAAATCTCTCTCTAATAGGTAATAAAGGCAGAAAACAATCTCCAAGGATAGAAAAAGCAGAAAAGAATCTAAGTACTTCTTGGTCAATTTGGAGCAGTGCAGACCTATCAGTGTTTATATAAAGAAAATTTTCAAGAAACAGTGGTGGCAGAATGAATAAATATTTCATATTATAGAGTATGTATTAAAATTAATGTAGTTGGCTATGTTACTAAGGAGAAAAAAACCTTAAGACTTCTCCTTTCTCAGTGTACCCCCAACATCTTCATGAAAAAAATGAGGTACACAAGAGAGAATGTCCGAAAGAAATGAATCAGAGGTAATATGAGAAGGTTCTGCAGCACACAGATACTTTAATCTCAGACATGAAGACAGGGAAGAGAAATCTCCCCTTTTTGATGACAAGGAAGGCTTAACTGCTTGGCCCAATTAGGTCCAAAAACCCATGGTTGTACCCTTGGGCATGTCTGGCTGGCTCAGTAAGTTTCTGCTGTGTCCTAGTCCTTAACCCCATCCAACCAATTACAAAGCTTCTTGGACTACTTTCCCCCCCACCCCAAAAAGGAATGGATAAGAGTTATAATATGGACAACTGCCTGCCTACCCCATACTTTACAGGTCTCCCAGTCCAGGCTGTGGGGCAGTTGATGTGTTCTTTATTGGAAGAAAGAATTAAAAGGATAACGAAAATGGACATCTGAATACAAAGTGAAATTAGAAGAAAGGTTATCTTTTATTTTTTACTTAAAAGAATGAAATTGCAAATGGTAATGGTAATTTTTTTTTTGTATTAAACTTAACAAATGCAGAAATAGTTTCGATTCAAATTGAGTATTCTCATCATATATCAGCAGCATTTTCAAGAAAATCAAAATAGTGGTTGGAAAATTCTGATTGAGATGCCAAAGTATTTAAGTTTTCCTGACTTTGACATCAATCCTTTCTTGGTTTACAATTATAGCCTAAGATCTAATCCAACTCTAAGAAAACTCATTCATGTCACTTCTTTTTATTTAAAAAGTAAATAAAATAGCCTGTACTGAGAGACTGAATAACTTATCTGATCTTATTTCTTCAATTCATTTCAGACTATAATAAGAAGTATTATTTTTTCTATGTGTATTTTTTTCATGTCTCAAACTTCCAATTCATCACTTACACAACTATAAATTTCTTTCACAGACTGCCATTTCTGGAGAATGGTTATTTTTCTCTTCAAGAGAGTTCGTTAATCCTAGAGAATTTTATCAGCCTCCAAAGTTAGGCTGGTTAGTCTCAAAGAAAATCTGACAACTGAAAATATTCTCTTATACTTTGGGTAGGTGGGGACTCTAGACCATTTGATTTCTAAGTGATCAAAAACTCTTATCCATTCCTTTTTGGGGTGGGGGGAAAGTAGTCCAAGAAACTTTGCAATTGGTTGGATGGGGTTAAGGACTAGGACACAGCAGAAACTTATTCAGCCAGCCAGACATGCCCAAGGGGGCAGCTAGGTGGCACAGTGGATAGAGCACCAGCCCTTAATTCAGGAGGATCCGAGTTCAAATCTGATCTCAGACACTTAACACTTCCTAGCTGTGTGACTCTGGGCAAGTCACTTAATCCCAGCCTCAGGAAAAAAAAAAAAAAAATGATGAGTGTCATCGTTCCAAGTATTTTTAAGAGGCAAAAGATATTTAGCCTTGTATTTTTTTTTTCTTTCTCATGCTTTTCCCCCTTTTGAGCTGATTTTTCTTGCACAATAGGATGAATATAGAAATATGTTTAGAAGAATTATTCATGGTTAACCTATATCAGATTGTTTGCTGTCTTAGGGAGAAAGGGAGAAAAATTTGGAACACAAAGTGTTTCAAAGGTTAATGTTGAAAACTATCTTTGCATGTATTTCAAAAAATAAAATACTATTAAGAAAAAAGATATTTAGTCATTTGTTGTTTTCAATGTACTGTACTGCCTTTTGGCAGTGGACTTGGAATAAAAAGACTGAATCTCAGTCCTGACTCCACCAACATAGGGACAGATATAAGCAAGTCATTTGGCCTAAGTAGAGTTTCCTTGTCTTCAAAATATGAATGACTAATATTTATTTATTTTGTGAGCTTATGTATGTGGAAAAGCAATTGGTAACTATAAAACATTAGATAACATGAGTATTTATGTAATTATTATTGACTCTCCACAAACCTCTTTGAACCTTAAAGGTTTCTCCCTGACTAGTGCCAAGTTTTTACTTCAGTTACTTTATCAGTATCTAATGATGCAATATTTATCAATTATGTGATCCAATTATATGTCGCAATGTTTTTCTAACCATTTTTTTTTAATCATCCCTCTCCTGTGTAGATTTTGAAAAAAAAAAAAAAAAAAAAAAAAAAAACATCATCAGCCAAAAGAATATTAGAGTCTAGAGTTTAAAATTAATCTCTGAATTACAAAAAAAAAAAAAAAAAAAAAATACAAAGATAAAACTACAGGTTTACCGTTTTCAAAGTCTAAGACCAGGACCATACAAACTGGCTCCAAATCAAGTAAATGGGGAATGACTCAGAAGTCAGTTTCACAAATATAAACTGCAACCGATTTTTCCCCTGGAAGCCATCCCTAGCGTTTTCTATGGTTTTTGATTCTGTGGAGAACTTGACATACGTTACAAGGACACAAGAAACTTAGTGCACTCCAGGCAAAACATGTCGTTTTTACTGAGCTTGAAATAGAAAATGCATGGACTCGAGAATATATCCTAAATAGTGTCACCTTGGGAAACTGTAACAAGGCCTCATAACAACCACTTACTACCTAACAAAAACCTGATTTTTAAGGAAAGAAAAATAATAGTGTAGTCCAGTGGAAAGTAGATTAGGAATGGGTCAACCTGGATTTGATTCCTGTCTCTGCCACTTATTATCTGAATACCTTGGGGGTACTACAGTGCCCAGAGATCCTGGCCTGGTGTCAGGAAGACCTGAATTCAAATATAACTCAGCCACACACTAGATGTGTGACTCTGGGCAAGTCACCACACCCTGTTTGCCTCAGTTTCCTCATCTGTAAAATAAGCTGGAGAAGGTAATGGCAAACCACTCTGGTATTCCTGCCAAGAAAGTCCCAAATGAGGGCATGAAAAATTGGACATGACTGAAATGATTCAACAACTATAACAAAACTTGCTTTGTAGACTCATTTTCTGTAGGGTCACAAAGTATCTTTGGGACAACTCAAGTAGCAGACAGCATGAAAAGGATAGTATGTTCCTTATTCTGTTATCACATCTTTATTTTTTTTTTCTTCTAGGTTGTTACACCGTCAAAACTTTTCAAGCCATATAACTTGTAGATCAGGAATATTCAGTCGAGTGATATTAAAAATATCATTAAAATTTTAAGGATGAATTTTCTTTAGAAGAATATGGGCAATAATTTTGTAGGGGGTGATTTTTTTAGTTACAGGTTAGTTTTTTTTTTTTTTTTTTAATTGAGTTCAACAGATTATTTGCAGTATGTATTTATATCGGGGATATAGATGGGTCAGTAGACAGAACATTAGACCTACAGTCTGGATGACTTATCTTCCTGAATATAAATTTTCACTAGCTGCATGATCCTGGAAAAGTCACTTAATCCTGTTTGTCTCAGTTTTTTAATATATAAAATGAGTTAAAGAATGAAATGGTAAACCACTGCAGTATCTTTGCCAAGAAAACTCCAAAAACTTCTCCATGAAGTCATGAAGAGCTGAACACAACTGGACAGCTACAACAGAATAAAATACCCTGGGCTAGATAGTGCAATAGATCAAGTACAGAGTCTGAAGTCAGGAAGACTAATTTTCCCGAGTTCAAATATAGCCTCAGACACTGATTAATCGTGTGACTCTGGTCAAATCACTTAAACCCTCTTTGTCTCAGTGTCCTCACCTGTAAAATGAACTGAAGGAGGGAATAGACTTTGCCAAGAAAACCCCAAATGGAATCACTAAAAGTCAGATATAACTAAAAAATGACTGAAGACAAGTCACTTATTCCTTTTCTGGGTCTTAGTTTAATTAGTTTAATTCAGAGACCTCTTAAATTCTATTTCTTTCTAGCTCTAAATCCATGAAACTATGAAAAATCAATTTTTTTAAATTATCAAGTTACTAAGGAAGTCACAACAATAAGTTAAGCAAATTGAGCTTCCAAAGTGAAAAGCCAAGAAAAAAACAAAACAAAACAAAAACAGAAGAGTAATCTATTTTTCTAAAATTGACAATAGCTCTTGGTGCTTTAAATCACCCTACCTATCTAGGAGACATCCTAAATTTATTTGCATCAGGTACGTCTGAAATAAAAAAAAAAAAAAAAAAAAAAAAAGACCACAACCAAACCAAAAAAAAAATCCATTAGGAAAATATAGAGCTGTTGCACCATGCATGATTTATAGGCACGCCAAAGGGAAATGTTCTAGGGAACATGTAATTAGTTTAATGTCTATAAATAGATCTTTAGATGAGCACAGCTAGTAAAAGTATCCCATGAGAATTCCTCGTTAGGACACCTGACCTGCCTTATTGGTTCTTAATTTAATGGTAGTTACTGTGTTCCACACTGATAGGTAAGATCCATTTAGCACAAGCAAAGTGTTTTAATCCTTAAATAAATATTGAGTCTTATATTTGTTATCAATGTCATTTGCAGGAGGTATGTGTATTTTATATCTTTATAGGCCAATAATTTTTAAAATAGTTTTCCTATGGAAGGAAAAAGGAAAATATGAGTCAAGTTAAAAGCTGGGAATATCATAAAATTGGAGACAGATGTTTAAAGAATATACAATAAAAAAAACATGACTTACAGTCAAACACTCATTCTAATTATACTAAATATTATTCTACTAGGTATTTCCCTTCATCTTCTGCTTTGACTTCTCAGATGTTAATATTTCTCTGGAATTCTGAGTGTGAGTGAGTACCTGCCCTAAAAATGGCCAACTTTCTCATAAGAGAAACTACTAATTTTGGACTTTTAATCACATTTACCATTTACATTGTCTGGTGTTTAGCTGGAAGTGACATTCCCAAAGTACATGCGTACTACAGCTGGAAAGCTACTCAATATTCCATAAGCTCAAGAATGATGGAGAACATGGAGGTCACCATCACCAGAATCTAAAAAAGATCAATAACTGATAATATGAGAATCATTTGGTTATAAAAACCACTGGCCAGAATAACTTTACATCTTTTTTCAAACTATTACCAGACAGGCTCAAATAGGATGGTAATTCACACATAAGTTCCTCCTATCTAAAATGTTTTGAATAAATCTGAAATTTTACTCTAATCGATATTAAAGATCATGTTTTATCCAAAATTATCATAAGAGAAAATATTTTCTAAAGAGCCTTTTTAATAACTTGGTTATTTTTTAAATTACTGAACAGTGATACTTGTGAGACAATCCACAGTAAAAATACAGGATTTGATGATGAATTATTCTATTCTGGGGAATAGCTAACTTCAAATGTGTTGCTATTGTATTCTAAAAACACATCACATTGATCAATTTTGAATGGTCATAGGAGGTTACACATCTGCTGACATGACAAAGAAGCTAGGTAATGTTGGTACTTTGTAATGCTGAGAGCAGAAGCTGCTGGAATTTACGTAATTGATGACTGTACTCTAAAATGATTTCTAATCAGAGGATCAGAGAATCCTAAATTTAGAACTGGAAGTAACCATAGGATAATCCAACTCAACCCTTTCATTTAAAAAATGAGAAAACAGAAGTTTCGAGTTGGGAAATAAAGGGGACTGGGATTTGAAATGAGCACTGCCCATAAATGGTGGAGAATTTTTCTTATTGATATAATATTACATTCACATGGAGCATGTGATATAGGGTTCCGATGCTGAGGTGTGAAAACTGTTCCAATTTGAAATGAATGCATTTAAAATGGCTTCAGGCCCAGAAACAGAATTGACAATTTAACTTTTACCCTCATTAAGTTTTGCCTTTTGCCCATCTGGTACAGTCCTGATTTGTAATCTCTGGAATGGAAAATCTGGGGGTGGGGTGTGAGCATTAGCACATAGGTGGAGTTTTATAACTCAGATTACATATTTAAAGTCAAGTTTAAGGAGCAGCTGGATGGTGCAGTGAATAGGGTACCAGCCCTGGAATCAACAGGACCTGAATTCAAACCCAGCATCACATACTTACTAGCTAGGAGGTCCTGAGCAAATTACAAGAACCCAATTGCCTCAAAGGAAAAAAAAATGATACAAAGTCAAGTTTTACTTCTTGGCTGTGCTACCATCTCTCTAAGACAACTGTGAAGTACATATAATCTAAATAAAATGTAATTGAGAATTACTAGCCATCTTAAAAAAAAGTATTTATTGAAAACTTTTTTTTTTTTTTTTAAGAATAAACACCTTGATTCTTTTCCCTTGTATTTCACTGTTAAGGCTCAGTTAGTGCAGGGGAGAAAAGAGGTTGTCACTAAAAAGGGGGAAAGAGAAAAAAGATCTGAAGGAAATTCTCCAAATGATTCCTCAGCCCTCAGATTAGGAAGTGAAATCAGAAGGAATCAAAGGAAAGCAGGATTGTTTCCAGTCTGGTTTTAATTGAGCCCTGTGCTCTATGCCTAGAGAGAGGCCTCTGTCCATTAAGCACCGATTTCCCATTTCCTCTCATACCCCTAAGAACTGGGTTTCCTCATCTCAGCCTCGGCCAGCAGCTTACAGTGAAGGAATGCTGATTTATTTACTCATAGGGATTTTGAGACAAATGCTATAAAAAGAATTAATATATTACCTGTACTTTGTAGAAATGTGTTCCAATTAAAGATGACATTTGGTATTGTTGAAACACCTAAGTCCAAGTGAGGGAGGAAAAAAAAAAAGACATTTCATTTGAATCACATTACTAATATATAATTAAAAGCTATCATGCTTTGAATTTAAATGAGGAGGATAGTTCTTATGTGGCAGCTATGCAATCTAAATACTTTCCTGAATTCTCATTAATCCTTGCAACTACATATGAGAAACTGGTAAGCTCCCTGGACTCTACTTATTGATTTCTGCTTATGGAGTTTTACTAAGCCAAATTTCTAACATATCAAGATCCATGGAAAAAATGAACTAATTGGCTATCGTATACAACAAATTACTTAAAAGTTCTGCACGATTAAGTAGAAGTGCAAGGGGAAATCCTTAATTTAGATTATAAACTCCCAACTACAAGAGATTGTGTTTGCCTGTTATGAAATTTCTAAAAGTTCACTTGTTTCTAGTAAACTTTAAAAGTTTCATGACCATGATGACTAGGGAAGTTATAAGCTGCTCAAAGTTAATAGGCTAGATATAATTGACATCTATGATATCTTTCATATCTCAGGAATTTAATGAAATGGTATAACAAGCAAATTCAAGACAGTCTTCTAATAATCTCCAATCCCCCAGAGTAGCATGTGTTATAGTTAATCCACTTTTTCTTTAATTCAAAATGTTTACAATCGAGTTAGAAATTTGCAAAATGGTAGAGGGGCAGATCTTTCTGAACCTGGGGGTCTTCTTGTTTCTGTCATTCCTAGATTTATCTCTTTGGGCAAGTCATATAATCTCTCAGTGCCTTTATTTCCTTCTGTGAAAATAAAGTTTAAAATATTTTCACCTGCCTTGTAGAATCGTGAAGATCACAAAACAATGGATTTAGATGTTCTGGGTAAATTGTAAAAAGCCATTATAAGGCACTCCTGCTACAACTACTCAGAAAGTAAAAAGTGAAAATTCCAGAACCAAGGATGAATTACATTAATTCCCTAAATACATCAACTTTTTTTATACTTGAAAAATCACATAAAATCCCAGTTTCTGAAGAGAATGCCATATTTTCTTCAATATTTCACAAACTGATGATTTCCTATCTGGGGAAATGCAGATAACAAGCCTGTTTCATAGTCAAGTTTTATGTATAGATATGACCAAAAAAAACAAAAAATCCCCTTGTAACCAATGTTGGCTAATCTGGTCTTCAGGTGATAGATTAATAGCCAGAAGCTAGGTCTATGCTTGAGGCCTTTTCCATTTTAGTAATACCTATCAGAATTTGTGCTCAGAAAATTTAGTCTTCAAAAACTAAGTGTCAAGCCTTGAATTCAGGAGGACCCAAGTTTAAATCTGGTCTCAGACACTTAACACTTCCTAGCTGTGTGACCCTGGGCAAGTCACTTTACCCCAGCCTCAAAAAAAAAAAAAAAAAAACAAACAAGCAAACAAAAAAAAAAAACCTAAGTGTCAACTCCCAACATAAAGCATCAAACATAGATTTGGTAGAGGGAGAAATTTCACTCAATTATGAGACCCTAAAGCTTGAAATTATTTATAGGGGTTACTTCTGCCCAGGGAGAAGAGAAAGAGGAACATCTGAATCCTAGCAATCTAGGGTCTTAGAAATGGAAGAACCCCTAACAGTCATCATCAGCAACCTCATCAAGAAAGCAAACTGAGGCTCAGAGGAAGGGAAATGACTTGCCCTAGATCAGACCGCTAGTCCTAACTAGAGCCACTATTAAAAATCAAATATTCCTCTCTCTCTCTCAGTCTAGTGCTTTTTTCAGTCATGCCCATGATTGTTTGAAGTGTTTTTCTAGTATGAGATTTAGACTAATCCACTCTGACCTTTCATCTGGTCTTTTTTTGTTACCAAAAATGTGTATGCATAAAATAGCTAATAAGGTCAAAAGGTCCATTCTGGAGCCATTAAATTGGACAAACATTATACTTGAAACCATGATTTTGGAATGAGCTTTCAAACAGATCTCTCCAAAACTTATATGATGAAATTTTTATTTTTAATTTTTTCAATCATTAAATATTTATAATTTTTTCCTCACTCTGGTGGGGGAGTAGTCCCCCGTTTAAAAAAAAATTACCAAATAAAACAAAAATTCCCATGAAAAAATCTTCAATTTTTCATTTTCATTGAAAATTTCAATTTTTCTGATTTTTCAAAAAAAGTCTACATGTTGAGTCTCACTTCTCAGTCAGAGGAGGGCAGCATTCCTCCCTAGCAGTTTTCTACAATCATAATTGAACATTGCATTGATCAGAGTTCTTAAGGATTTCAGAATTATTCATTTTTCCAGTTTTGGTGTTCTATACTATAAATCATTCTCCTGACTCTAGCTTATTTGTTACTAATGGAAGTTCTCAAATAACATTTCCAGGTAATTCTATTATTAGGTCCCCCATTAAAAAAAACTGATAGGTATGAGAATAATGATGAAGATGCATCTAGTTGACTAAGTTTTAAACTATGATGCCATAGGGAATTATAAGCTTCATAATACCTATGAAATTTGACTATGGTAGGAAAAAGAGACAAAGAGGAAACAGGTTTTGACAATCAAGAGACTGAATAGTAGGTCAATTCATTCTCTAAAACTTCAAAATTCATTCCAAAAAACTTCAAAAGCAAATATAAATAAGCAAATAAATAAATAAATGAATGTATGACTAGATAAATATTAGATTAAATAAATAAAAAGAATGAAGATGAATAAATGAACAAATAAATACATAAATAAATGAATGAATAAATAAATAAATAGGCAAATAAACAAAGCAGATATTACCACATAGGATAAAATCAAAGAAAGAACATACCTTTTTTATTTAAAAGTCCTTACCTTGATTTTGGACATAGATTTTACCCTTAGCATGTGACTTATAAAAAGAAAAGAAAAAAAGAAATTTCAGAAATAAAGTAACCATTAACAGCCTACTCATAAAACACTTATCCAAAATCATCTATTCAGCTACTCAGACTTTTGACATTTGCCAAAGCAAAAAGCTTTCCTTATATTTTAAGGAGTTTTGCCCATTAAAACAAAACACACATGTGTGCATGCACGTATGCACACACACACACGTTAGACCAAAAGCAGAGTGAAAGAAATGACCTAAAATTAGATTTAATGCATGTTATAACAGACACCAACCAATGTGATGATTCTGCACTTACTGGGCTAGTAGAAAAGTTAAATGAGCTTAGAAATGCCAGAAACAAAAAACAATGATTTAACAATTCAGGTGAAGAGAAAAGTTTTCAGACAGCTTGGCTTGAGCTTCTTGCTTTATTGGGTAGGGAAGGGGTTTACCTTTAGAACTAGACTCCAAAAGGGGGAAAAAAACTCAGATTTTTCAATATGGCAAGAATCAAAAAGACCAAATTACCTAACATGAATGACTCATGGATTGTTCATCAAATGTACATATTTACTATTCCTTTTGGGTAAAGATGATAGGATTCCTCAATTAGTTACCAAAAGGGGAAAAAAATCTATTTTTCAGATTGACTAATATGTCTATTTCAAAATGCTAGCATAAATTCCTACATAAGATCAAGTCTAAAACCAAGATGATAATTAACAGATAAGGATATGGAGAAGTCACATTTTCAACTGCAGAAGGTTGGTGCCAGGACTATGATCAGACTATATGGATATGACATCAAAACAGTCCCGTAAATTCAGTGAAAAAGCCAATCTGGATGTTTGAGTGACTGGTATCACTAAATGTGCAACTAAATGTCTAGATCAGTGGTACTCATAATTTTTAAATAGGGGGCCAGTTCGCTGTCCCTCAGACTGTTGGAGCGCCTCACACTCTGTCTCCGCCGCCTCAGCCCAGTGCCAGAAGTGTGTGTTGCTAATGTGAGTTTAGGTTGAACCTCAATTCAGGTCTGATTTTGCCATAGGCGGGCCGCAAAATGTCCTCTGGTCTAGATGATGATTGATGGACTCAAACTACAAAGACATCTTGGTATAACATAAATCTCAAGAGCCTTGCCTCTGGTGTCCCTAGAAAAGGGTCAGCACTCAGGAAATTGCCTGTATAAGAACTAAATTTTAATTAATATCATGTATAAAATGGAAAGAGAAAAGAAATCATAAGAAGGCCACCTGTGTAGGGGAGATAAGATAACCTTTGGCCACTTAATTATGGGGCATTGCAGACTATGGGATTGGGGTGAGAGGATTTGGAATAGCAGTATGTTCTTAAGTCCATTACCATTTTAGCATCCATTCATAAGTTCATCTCTACCAGTTGCCTCCCTGGATCACTAATCAGCTGGCAAAAATGTGGAAGAATACAGAATTGCATACCAAAATGACTATGTCCAGGAAAGCATTCCTGAAGACACCAGAAGCAAAATCTCCTTTAAATGACATATGTATGCAACAAAGACTTTTAAGATTAAATCCTTCAAGAATTCAGTGATCCTCAAACTTTTTAAATAGGGGGCCAGTCCACTGTCCCTCAGACTGTTGGAGGGCCAGACTATAGTAAAAACAAAAACTCACACTCTGTCTCCGCCCCTCAGCCCATTTGCCATAACCGGATGGGCTGCATCTAGCCCGCGGGCTGTAGTTTGAGAACCCCTGAGATGGTTCTAAATATATGTATTAAGCTATAATATTCCTGAAAAACAAAAGGAAAAAGTACTTGAGTGAATGGAGCTAACAAAATTCTGTATTATAATAGAAATTGAGATTCTTATCCACCTTGCTAATCTTCAGTCCTAAAACAGAATTAAAAAAAAAAAAATTAGGAGGCCTAAAAATTCATTTATAAAGGAGGAAAAGACAGACTGGAGAGCTATGATTAGGGTTTCATCACTGTTTCTTATTGAGGCTATTCATGTCCACTGTGATCACTAGCATACAAACTTAAAATGCTCCTTTTAGAAAAATATTGCATACTTTTCAACCCACAAGAAAAAAAATTTTCAGCACAGAAGTGGAACAAATTCATCTTTTGAAAAGCCTTTGGTATTTGTATAGTGAGCTTTTATAAATCACAATAGTCTTTCACTAAAATCTGTTTTATAATAAGGTTAAAAATGGTGTGGGAAAGAATCAAGTTTATTTAATTTTGCAGTAACACACTTTTCAACTTTTTAAAAAAATAATGTATATCAAGAAATACTATTAAGGGGAAAAAGAAGACTGTGGTTATTTTAATCTTCATAATAAAGGGAAAAAATTATACAACCTAGTAAAAAGTCAAAAGGATGATATTGATTTTTGAAAGATATTATATATTAAAATACCCTAGATAGAAATTACTTCTCTTTGCTCATTTCATATTATCTCCTCACTTTTTTGAAATGATATAACTCTCTTTGTCCTAATAAAAGTTTCATCTAGCTGCTTATATTCTCTAATTAATGCAAAAACCATAAAGATGAGTATATTTCAAGTGCTTTTTCTCTGAAAGAAATTAAAATAACCTTCACCTATACTTTATGAGTCAATAAGAAGCTGTTGCTTAATTTGATACATTAAAAAAGATTAAAAGCCTTTTAGAAATAACTTATATTAACATGTGCATGTGTAACTGAACAGAAAAGTGAAAGTTTTTTTGGAACTACATATGTTATTTACCCATTATGATTTATCACAAAACACTGGCATATATACATACATACATATATATATATATATATATATATATGCATACATATATAATTATATCACCTCAAGGCAGTTTTTTATAATATATTCTGCTACTGAATAACAGAAACAAACATTAGAAAAATAATAACTTGAAAGTGCAGTGTACTTTGGACTAAAGATATAAAAAGTTATTTGTTTAATGAGCCAAATACTCTTTATCAAAGTCCTTATTTACCAAGTTTTTAAAAAGATTATTTAAAATGTTTTTTTCAAAGTGTGAAACAGAATTTAAATGTAATCTTAGTATATAAGATCTCTATAAAAACTTGTAAAGAACCTGTAAATGGAGATGATACATAACATTCACATTTTTAAAAGGATATATGCAATTTTAGTAATTTTCCCAAAAGATTTAAATAAACGTGATTTTAAAATCACTAAAAAGCTTCTGATTACATTTTGACTTAAAGAGCCAAAACTCTTTAATAAATAGTGAAAATAGGTTTGATATATTACCAAAAATGTCTTCATCAAAGAATTAAATAACTCATAGAAGTAGGTTCACATCTCTTGAGAAGATCTCTCTCTTCCCCCTCCCTAGACCCAACCACATATTTCCTTCTTCCCCTCTACCTGCCCACAAGCAGAGGAGAAATAAACATTCTTTCAACTCTACCCAAGGCCAGAAAACTAGCCAAAGAAAAATGTTTCAAAAAAAAGGAAAAACATATAGAAAGAGTAGTAGGATGAGAAATAAATTAAATAATGGAATTTAAATAATGATTTGCTCTAATCCACAATGAAACAAACAGGTGGATGGTTGTTAACTCCATAACAAGCCACAACCTCCATTAGAAACAAGGCAGTATTATTATGTGGTACATTCTGCATGTTCCTGCATAATGGCAGAAAGATGAAGCTATATACACAATGTCAAAGGAAAATTCCAGGGAAGTTTGTAGCTTTTTAAAAATCCAATTTGTTTGATAATTACTCTAAGGATGTCTCAGAAGCCACTTTTGCCTTTCCCCTGGCTTGACCTTTTGGGCCCAACTGAACATTCTTTGTTCATTCCCAAGGTTAGACACCCAGATAAATAGGACATATTTGCCAGTAACATAACTCAGGAATTCATTACTCAATTTGGAACTTCAGATTCCAGTGGTCTCACATGGAAAAGAAAACTTCAGACATTTTCACAGTTCCTCCAACCAAAGTTCTCTGAAAAGAGAATACTTTATTAAATAATTATTAAAGCAGAAGCTAAGATATAATCAATCCTTGATGTTTTGCTTAAAAAGAAAGTGGATACAGTGGTGTAAAACCTCGCATTCTTAAAGACAAAAATGATCAAATCAACGTATATAAAAAGGAATTGGTACATGGTGGGCTGAATATGTGCGGTTTTTACTGATGTCTGAAATTTTGAGATAACCACACGACAGACAAAAAATCAGGCAGGGAAAGTAAATAAGAAGTTATTAGGTTCAACATGCTGGGAATCAGTCCTTAAAAATAGTGCACTTAGTTACGCTAGCACCAGTCACTGGGTTAATTTTCTAAGCTCACCTGTGGTATGGAACTGTTCATGAAACAGCTAATGAAACCTCTCTTGCTTTCTGCATATCAATTTCCAAAAGAATTTCTGATGAGTTTATGTACAAATGGAAAGTAAATTGCACATGATATATATATATTGCCTACAATAAGTAATGCAGAAAAAGCAATTTCTACCTAAAATACAGAAGGAAAGATAATGGCAAAAGGCTGGAAATGAGGCTAGTTTTAAAAATAAATAAATAAAAATCATTAAATGTTCTTGCCCCAAAGAATGCATCTGAATACTAACCACTGAAAAATGATCTCCATTGTTTTGTAGTGCTTAAATGTTAGTTGATTTTTAACAGAAGAAACTTAAAAAAAACCAAAAAACATTCATTCATTTGTTTTCCTCCTGTATTGGATTCCTATTTTACATAATGGCCTTGAAGTCCCTTTCCCCAAAAAAATAATTACTTCAAATCCCTAGGGCCAATGATTTGTTCTTAATGATGAAAATACAAATCAGACATAGAAAATCCAAATGAGGCAAGCACATGAGAAAGGAGAGAATAAGCCTATAACAATTAATAGCATGAGTTAGACAATGTTTATATCATCTTCATCCCATTGGACTGGATCAAATGAAACTTATCATAAGCCTATAGGCATTGAAACAACCTCAAGCCTATGTCAAGAGATCGAAGAATGTAGACTAGTGTTCCAAGAATCCTTCCTTTGATGACCTGTATTTTGTTCAGAAGGGGTTTCAAGCAGACCAAATAATTTTCCCCCCATTAGGTGAAGCAGTTATCAAAATTAATGACAGTACTACAAAGTCAGAAATGTAAAGCATATTATTTATAAGGAACATCTTCTCTATAGCAGAATGCATCTACCCTCTCAATTGTAATTTTATGAAATACTAATGGATTAAAATTTTGTAGTTTAATTTTTTCTTAAACCATACATTTACACTTATGTGTAATATTTAATAAGAATTATAGATGAAATATATAAGAACATATATAAATTATACAAGCTAAAAATGATGATGAAATATAGCAGTTACCTCTGCCAAAAATCATATTATATGAAGTGAATTTATCCAAAAATAAAAGTCTACTATGTAACATTCATAATTTACCATTAAACACAATTTAACTACATTAAAAGTTTTACATTGAGATGTTGTCTACACAAATCTAAAAAATACTGAAAAGGGACCAGAAAAAAAAATGTTTGTGTATGTACGTATATATATATATATATATATATATATATATATGTGTGTGTATATATTATATACATACATATATATTATATATAAATGTAGTTTTATATATATAAACATATATATGTATACATATATATTACATACATATATATAAACATATATATGTATACATATATATTACATACATACATATATATTATTATATCTAAATGTGTATATATATACATATATATATATATGTAGTTATATAAAAACCTATACATAAGCCATTATGACCTACATTTAACCTCTAAGACTATATAAGACTATATAAAATAACATTTCTAGAGAGAGAATCACATCCAAAGAAAATTCATAAATTTATTTTGTCTAGGATTCATTGGTATTAGTGATTTTTATTGTGGTTTTGTAATAATTAGGGGATTAGTTAATCCATTATGTAGCAAACTAAATCCATTCACTAATATAAGCATTACAAAATTAAAATTCTAGCAGACAATAGGGCAATTAAGAACCAAATTATAATTACTCAAATACCATGTGATTGTCAAGAATGTAAAAGGAGAAGTAGGTTCTTTACAAAAATTATCTTTTAAAAAAAGTATGGACCTTATATTTTGGAGTTGGACTTCATGTACTTTTTGTTGCTGCATTATTCAAATTCTAAAGTAGTTTAAAAATAAGCCACCTTCACGGATTCAACTATCACCTTTGTGTAAATGACTCCAGTTTCTGGGCTCTGTCCTTAGTTTTGGCTTCTATCCTGAGCTCACCAAATGTCAACTTGAGATTTTTCCACCTGAGTGTCCTATTTGCCCCATAAATTTAATAAGTAGAAAAAAGAAATTTTAATTCTATGTTGCTCCTCATACCAGCAGCATCCTTCCTCCTCTCCCCATAAAAAAAAGAAAAAAATTTAAAACTTAGTTCCTCTTATTAGCTTCTCTATTTCTATTATACCACTGCTTTTTTAGTTACTCAATTTCAAAAACCTCATGTTTAGTGCCTCTTCTGTCTTTCTCTCACCTCATGTGCAGAGAGTAACCAAATCTTGTCAACTGTACCTTCCCAGTCACCAACTCTCATGGTGGCCTTAAGTCTCCCATGCTGAGATAAGAGTTATTACTTCCCAACTTAGTCTTGCTGCCAAAAATAAAAAAAAATAAAAAAATCTCTCATTCCTTCAATCCATTCTGAACAATTCTACAAAATTAATCCTCCTAAAACAGTATTTTAATTAAAAAAAAAAAAAAAAACAGTTCCATATGTACAAGGTATTGCAGAAATGCAAAGATATAGACTATGTCCATAATATAGATGGGATCTGTTTTGTTCTTTGATTTAAAACTATTGTATTCTTGATTATGATCAGAAAAAAGTAGAAACTGAAAATGGGTTTTATAAAATGATGCATTTACAACTACTAAGAATGTAATGAAAATATTGAATAAAACTAGCAAGTTTCTCTACATGCTACCTAAGTGGGAAGAATTTAGAGAAAGACAACCAGCATAATAAAGTCCTCAAGTTTGTGTCCAGGAGGGGAGAAGATGAGGAAGCAGCTGAAGGAACTGGCTTGGTTAGGCTGCAGAAAAGATTCAGAGTGGATAGGAAGGCATTCTTCAAATATTAAAGGGGCAGTGGAAAAGACATTCAATTTGTTTTGTCTGGACTCAGAATGCACCTACAAAAATCCAGGAAGACACAGGTGGAAGTTACCAGAAGGTAAATGAAGGTCTGACCATCAGGAAAAACTTCCTAACAATTAGAGCTGTTCTAACGTGACCTGGACTGCCTTAAGAATTAATTCCCAACTGTTCTAACAGAGGTTGGATATTCATTTGTTTGTAATGTTAATCGTGGTAACTATTTTTAAAGTATGTTTTGGACTAATATATTCTGAGAGCCTCCCAACTCTGAAATACTGAATCCCAGAATCTACATGGGATTGAACTTGCAATGCAATCACTTCCTCAACTGAATTCTAGTTTCTTTCTTTCCTCTTTAATTTTGGCAAGACAACTAGAGTTAATTGACTTGTCCAGGGTCACATAGCTAGGAAGTGTTAAGTCTTTAAGACTGGATATGAATTCAGGTTTTTCTGACTCTAGGGCCAATACTCTATCCACTATACCATCTAGCTGCCCCACTATTTTCTTCTTCTTTTTTTTTTTCCTCAACAGAATTCTATCAGTTTAAATGGCCTGACTTTGGAAAAGGACATCTATTCCCCAAGAGTCTGCTGCTATCAGCAGATATAAAGTCAATGATCTTTACTTTACTAGGACTTTATAATATAGGCCTCCAGTCAGTCAAGCACAAAGGAGAGGAGAAAAAGTTAATATTTGCCTTAAATGGTTGGTTAAGTAATTTTTTTCCACTGAAAAAATCCATAAATGTTCAAAGCAGCTACATAAAAAAAGAACATTAATAAATGAAAAACAAAATTCACCATATTGGTTGTTACAATCAGAAGTAGTGGGGTGACATCTCCATATACAAATGGGATATCTTTCCAATATATTTATTTTTACTTTGCCTAAGATTCCATTTGTACAACTATATATAATTAATTATAAAACATTAAAACATACCCACTTAGTTAGTGCCATTTCCTTCATTGATTCTGTAAAAGCCACTGCAAATCTAAGAAAAAAAATAAAAATTACTATGTAACAATTACTATGAAAACTTTTCCAAACGACTTTAGTGCAAAACATATAAGAAAAAACAAGAGGCTGACTAAAATACTTACTATGAGGTTCAATTTTTTTTTCCCATCAAGTTCTTTCAAAAAGAGTTTTGCTGGAGTGAAAAAAAATCACCAAAGAATGCAAATGCCTGTTATTTTTCTGGTCTTTTGTTAAGTAAAATTCTGATCCAGGACCCGGGCAAATGCCACAAAATGAGACTGAGAAGGAAAGGAGTAAATAAGTCCCACTTCCATAGATTAAGGTTCAAGAGGTTATAGTGATTTAAATGTATATATTTCAGGGGTTTTAGATAAATTCCTTATAAAATCTTTTTCATAAGTTTTATATCATTATTGAATTGTTTTTAATCTAAACTTTGTAATATCCTCAATAATAAATGCAATTAAATATAATCACAAATCAGGCCATAAACACAAACCATTTCATTTGCAAAGGAAATGTATAATTAACATATTACCTTTTTTGTATAGAATCTCCTATTTTCTTTCCTACTTTTATACTAGCATGTTGCCATTGCTATTATTTCTTACATGGTAATAGTGGATACAGTGTTCTAATTCTGTCTCACACTATCACTTTGTATAAGGTTTTCCATGTCTTCTTAGGTTAAAAGAACATTAATATACATTTGGTTCAATTTCAGCTTGCTCATTCTGCTCCTTTGGTCTGCTTTTCTATTTTTTATTCAGTACCAGATAGATTTCATTATCATATTTGAATAATATGATGGCTTCTTCTCAGATTGACAGCCCTAAAAGTGGCCCTGGTAGATAGGAAATAAAAAACCCAGCAGACAGTTCCTATTGTATTGCATAGATCGTGGACAGATTTGTGGAAAAGCAAGGATAAGAATTGGACCCTAGAAGGCATGCATGGCAGGGGGGGGGGCGGGGGTGGCAATCTGCTCTGATGGAGCTCACATTAAAGCAACATGTAAGCTCCTGAGAGCAAGGCCAGTTTTATTTTTTATTTTTGTCTTTGATCTCAACATCTCACAGAGGAAAAGTAATCGATATCACTTGTCGAATGGAGGTGAATGAGAAAGAGAGGTCAAATCTCTGATCAAAGTCTCAAAGGTGCCTGCTTTCAGATCTGCTTAAATAATTTCTTCTTCTGAAATCCTTTTTTATCTCAAAGCTCCCCTTCATTTACTCTTGCCATATTAAGTAAGCCATTGGTATTGTTTTGACTCTATATGTCAATTGAAAAGCATTGGCATTTTTGTAATATTGACTTCATCTGGGTATTTGCAGAAGATATATCCCTAATTGCTTATTTCTTTCTGAATGTCAAAATTGGTTTAAAGTTGTATTTATGGAATGCTTATGTGTTTTAATGATTGAATATCTGATTTCATTTATCACTGTTGTGAATGATTGGGACAGCAAAGTCCAAAAAGCGTTAGTTCAAAACTTGCCTCTAAGTAAATAAACAAGGGCAAATTCCCCTCTGCCTCCCCACTTCCCTAAGGCAAAAAGTTATAGATGGATTTGGATCTATTTTTTTTTTTCTATTTTCTATTTCTTTTTTGCAAAATTGTATTTCCTTTATAAATTTAACTTCTAAATTATTTGGTTCATGTGTATCTAAAACTGATATGCATTCCTTTTTATTTGTGCTTTTCAAAATTCCCTTGTTTATCTCTCAGTACTTTCTGGTTTGATTTTGACTTTGCTATCTTCCAGAGAATTTTGTATTTTCTGGAGCTAGCTGTAACAGTTTTAAACTACTTCTCTCTTTCAATAACATGTTGGGTATTTATCTTCCCAGAGACCACTGGATTCCATTCTTTTAAAACATTCTAAACTAAGTATCTCCGTAATACTATCACATTTTTCTATAATTCTCATCTTTAAAACTTGACCCCTCCCTAATTTAGAAACTTTAACCAATGGTATTTATCATTCAATGATTTACCTAACAATAACATAACTATATGTAACTATACGTATGTATAAAACTGTGATCAATTTTATATATGTATTGTATGTGTATATATATAAGTACATACATATATATACACACACACATACTAAAAAGGTATATGTACATATATATTCCATGCTACTATACACAAAACTACATAATATATATATGACATCTATATATTTATATTCTATAACATCTAGGCAATCACAATTGAAAAATAAAAATGTTCATGTTCTAAAGTACTTGACTCATGGTGTTTCTATAGCTAACTGAACTATACTTAATTTTTTTGTTACTTTCATGGCTTTAAAAACCTTGATTTTTATATCCAAAACGAATTCTTAGATTTGATGCAAAATTAAGTCTAGGATCAAGACTTATGTTTGGTATGGTATAGTCACTGTCCAATTTCTTCTTCTTCTTTCTAGTTACTGAAGGAAAAACTCAAGAAAGTAAAGCAAAAAACTTGAATCCTAATCGATGTTTTTGATAAATGTCTTCCTTCTTAGAACTTGAAAGACATTTTTGGGAAGGGAAGAGGGAGTGCTGGATTTTAGTCCTGAAAACTCCCAAGAAGTCTGAGTTAATTGAATGTTGAGCTTTTCCTGTTCATAAACACACATTCATAGGATTCAGCGGATTCTTTTTATCCATGGCACATTGCTGCCTTTTGATAACTTTGAAAAAAATGTATCTATCAATTTTTTTCCCCTCCTTCAGCAATTTCAGATACTCTTAATAAGTCTGAGGGTTCTTCACCAAATCTGTACCTGTCATTACAATTGCTTCCTTACCATTTCTAATTTTTTTTTAAATTTTCAATAGTATTGCCTGTCAATTAATCTTTAACTATATTAATTCTGTTCTTGGTGACATTCATTGATACTTACAAATTCTATACACTATTTCCCATGATGTTGAATTCTGGCATCTCCTTAAAAATTTTGCTGATTTAGATTTTTCCTTAAAGATATGGGGTCCATCTTTCTTCAACAATGACATGATTCAGACCAGTTCCAAAGATCTTGTGATGAAGAGAGCCATCTACACCCAGAGAGAGGACTGTGCGAACTGAGTGTGGTTCATAACATAGCATTTTTACACTTTTTGTTGTTTGCTTGCATTTTATTTTTTTATTTTTTTTCTAGTTTGATTTAATTTTTCTTGTGCAGCAAAATAATTGTATAAATATGTATGCATATGTTGGACTTAACATATATTGGATTACTTGCCATCCAGGGAGAGGGGTGGGAAAAGAGGAGGATAAACTGGAACACAAGGTTTTGCAAGGAATGTCAAAGAATTATCCATGCATATGTTTTGAAAAATAAAAAGCTTTAATTAAACAAACAAAAAAAACCCATATGGGGCCCATTTGAGCATATCATTTCTTACATTATAAAAACCATTCTAATAATCCTAGCATTTTAGGGCAGGAAGGAGCCCTATGCGATTATACCCCCAAAAATGAAGTCATCCAAGGTTAGATGGGGAGACTAGAGAATAAGTAATAGATTTAAACCCTTGACTTCTGATTACTAATCCAATGCTCTTTCCTATGTAGTAATACTACATAGTGTCAAAAAATAAGGAGGATATGCCTTTATTCTGATGATTTTCCCCTTACTTCTCTTACTTTAAATTTTTTTTTCCATGTCATTTTCTTTGGAAGTGGGGAAAGAAGAAAAGAAAGGTTTGTTTAATGAGATATACATTTCTTTGATAATTTATAACAAATTTGTTTCTTTGGGGCATTTTTATTAATTGTATTGTTCTCTTGAGCAAATGGATGCTCTTGTGTCTTTCTTTGAAATCTCTTTGTGCGTCTCATTCTCTGTCTCTGTCTCTCATTCTCCATCTGTGTCTCTCTTTCTGCTATCTTCACTGAGGTCTTTCTACTGTCCAGTTCTTGCCATTACGCTCACAATACTTCACCTAAACAAGTAGAAAAGCATATATCTAAAGTTCACTAAATGCTACAAAAAGAGAAAATACACCCTATAGGAAAATAGCTACTATTTAAGGGGATTTGATTAAAAATAAAGCACTCATTATAAAGCTAGACACAGTTCAATATTTTGTTTTTATAGAATTTTGTGGTATATTGTGCTGGACAAGTAATCTATGATTCAGGCAATGTTCCTACACACTAGTCTGCAATCAATACAGGAGAAAAATCAATGTTTGCTTTAATAAATATGCAATGAATAATACTAGTGATAATACTACAGGAGGAATTCATTCAATACTGCTTCTGGGGAACAGAATGACTTTTTCTCTAAGAAATCATACATTATGAATGATATCAAACTAATTATTTTCAAGTATAAGAGCAGACCTATTTTAATATAGTATCTTTCAATTTATAAATTAATTATCCTAAAATATCTCTGATGCCTACAGATTTGCAAAAGAAACTTGCAAACATTTTTAAAAGACTCCATCTTAGCTAATTCCTTCAAAAAATTTCCAAGGTATTAGTTAATTTAAAGCCAAGAGCATACTTAATAACACTAGTTTTAGGAGACAAGATTGACATCTATCATAACCCAGAAAGGCAACACTGAACATGGAAGGAATTCCCAGATTCACATCTTTGCTCAGTGATTACTGTCCTATGACCCTGAAAAAGTCATTTAATTTCTTTATCAGTAAAATTAGAAGGCTACACTAAATTTTCAAGATGAAAGTTCCATCAGTTCTAAATCTATGATCCTAAATTTTTTTGTACAAGGTACTAAATAGGAACTTACATGTTTTAAGCACTTCAAATTGAAAGTGAATTATTTGAAGATCAGGATAATCCCCATTTGTCAAGTTCAGGTACCAAATCTTGCCATAAGTCCTTTTTAGCCCTCACATTTCTTACTCCTGTATCTGTATTTGTTAAGAGAGGTGAGCCAATGACAGGTGGGGAAGGGGCTCAAGCCAAAAACATAGAGTTACCAAGTCCTGTTTAAAATGATTAGAAGACCTAGAGATCTAGATGCATGGGAATCAGAGAAATGATGTGCATTTAGAGTGATATAATGTGATGAATAACATAAACAAAATAGAGGAGTCTAGTGTAACTGTTCCCTCTTCCCAAAGATCTCCATGATCTAAAGAGTAGTATGAATAAATACTTTCTATTTGAGTTTGATAAATAATCTGATGGTAAAGGTAACATTTCTAGGTAAAGAAATATTCCCAGGGGCAGCTAGGTGGCGCAGTGGATAGAGCATCAGCCCTGAAGTCAGGAGGACCTGAGTTCAAATCTGATCTCAGACACTTAACATATGGGGCTATTATTAAAAAAAAAAAAAAAAGAAAAGAAATGTTCCCAAAAAGCAAGCTGCTCATGTCCTAGTTTTTTAAAATGCCAAAACAAATAGTTCGAAGGAAAAGTCTAATGAGTTATAAGGCATCTAGTCAATGGAATTGTTTGTATAACTTTTATTATAATAAATTTATTCAAGCTGAATTGTTTGTGTTAATACAACCTAATATAATTTAACAAACAATTTATTAACCTCCTATCATGTGTAAAATATTTCTAGGTCCATGAAGTACTTTAGGCAAATTATCTAATTGGATCTTTATAATAATACTGTTGCACATATTATAGTTACTATGACTCCTTTTTTTTAAGATGAGGAAACAAGAGATAAAAAGGAAAACTAACTAAGCCTGGATTGTTTGTGTTATTACAGCCTAATACAATTTATCAAACAATTTATTAAGCTCCTATCATGTGCAAGATATTTCTAGGTCTATGAAGTACTTTAGGCAAATTATCTAATTTGAGCTTTATAATAATACTGTTGCACATATTACAGTTACTATGACTCCTTTTTTTTTAAGATGAGGAAACAGAGATGGAAAACTAAGCCAGTGTAAGAGAACTAATTAAGTATCAGAAGGAGAATTTGAACTCATCTCTCTGAACTAAACCCAGCACTCTCTTCACCATACCATCTAATTTTCTAAAATTTACCTGGCTTCTTCTAGAACAGTCCCCATCACCTGACTCTTTTCTTCATGGTTAATATCTTCATTTATATCTGTTCCTCCAAAAATGATTCCAAAAGGAATTCTTTGACCTGAAAAGTAATAGTAATTTTAGATAGTAAACTGACCCCCAAAAAGCAAAAATATCTAAAAATGATGCTTCTCGAATAATACAGGAATTTGCCCACTAAATCATTTAAAGCCACCTTTTCTTTCTTAGCTAAAAAAGATACTACTATCAATAAGTCTGAATCAAAGAACTGATCTAGGAAGGCTTGACTTTAACTCTTTCCTCTTAAAGGCCACAAGTTGTTGTTTGTCCTTCATCTTCAAAAAGATCAAAGGCATCCTGAGGACGATGTCTTGACTTGTAGGTGAACTGGATAGAATAGTTCAGACAGTGCTGCTCAAAAACATTAGCTTCATTCTCTCCTCCAAAGTTATTAAAATCCATTGGCAAGATACAGGTAAAGCTAACTCGCCACACAATGGGGAGATCTTAGCCTTCCTACATTAAGGATTTTCCCAGGATTCAGTTTGTCTGAGGCCATTCACTGATTCAATGAGTGAAAGCTGGGTAAAAGTTGAAACAGATGAGGGTTTAATTTGCCATCAAAAAGATATCAATCCCGGAAGACCCTCAGAGTTTCTGGCCACTATTTATGCTCATGCTAAATTATCAAAACCTAAACAATGACAAAGACTTATCAGGTTTACACAAATATCCATTCCAATATGACTTTATAAGGCCTTTTTAGACAAAATACATTCAAAGTCATGAGGCTGCAAGGATCCTTTAATGCATTCTATTTTTTTCTTGTTTAATTTGATATGTGAGTATGTGTGTTTAAATTAGAGGAATTATTTTTTGAATGTAAAGGGCTAATAGAATATAACAAATTATTATCAACCAGAACAATTTGCTCCCAAGTCCCATCCAATGTCTTCCAAAGGTTCTCCAAAAATGCTAATAGGGGAAATATTTGTTATCGCTAACAAGAACTTTAAAATACAACTTATCATAGAAATAATGATACAAATAGATGTTAGATTTCTAAGCTAGCCCAAACAAAATTATTTAACTCCTAATATGTATGAAGTAGAACATTCTTTACATCCAAAGAGTGGTTATATATTATGTATTAAAAGCAGCTTTGGCGATAATGAGAAAAAAGCAAAGAATTCCTGCTCCCCAAAGAATTTAAATCCTAAGTGGGGTGGGAGATGTAAAATAGATGGATAGATAGATAAGGATTATGCAAATTAATTTGAGGGTGGGAAGCAACAAACCACTTGTAGGATTGGATGAAGGTCAGGGAAGACTTCAGAAAGAAGGCTACTTCTTGAAACATTGAATGCATTTCCTATCTATGCTGTATTATGCCTACTGCACTGTTGTGAACATACCGACATACATATACAACACAATATCTGTGAGAAAAAAAAAAAGCATCCTGAGTTCTAAATAACCAACATACAAAGGAAGTTTTGCAACACATTCAAGGGCCAGAATGAGGACTACCTATACATATTAAAACTATATTACATCTTATTTTAAAAAATTGGATGTCACAGTGAAAGCCCTTATTAATAATGTTCAATTCAAAACTTTTTCATTGCTTACTGGAGCTTTAGGACACAAGCTAAGTCCTAAATACTTTTCTTTGGGTATATAAATCTTAGGGTAGGAGGGCTATGTATATCCCAAAATTTGAAACCATGTCTTTAATTGGACTTTTAGTATAATTAAAAAAAAAAAAAGTATCAAAAAGCAACCTGGACAACTCTGTAACTACTACAGTGTAGTATGATGGGAAAAGAACTGGTTTTCAATTTAGAGAACCTGGATTCAAAACCCAACTTTGTCATTTACTACCTATCTTCCCCAAGCCTTAAGTAATTCATCTTTAGAATGAGCTCTTTCACCCAGCTCAAAATCTCTGATTTTATGGTATTATCTCTATTTTAAATTTTAAAATAAGCAAGAGGAATAAGAAATCATTTGTAAAGAGATCCCGCTGCTTGGTTCCTGCCCCACCAAAGATGTGTGTGTACAAGTGAATGTGCATATGAATATATATTAGAGACCCAGACTTCTATATGAGGGGTTTAAAGGGGGTAGAAAGGGGAACAGGTAAATGTACCTACATAGTCAACACTGCCTTTTTTTCTACTCCAGGCTTTTTACATTTTTGCTTTTAAATGTTTGGATTTGTATCTGGGAATATATTTGCATATTTAAAAATATATAAATTCCCATACTTGGTTTTTCCTTTTAATTCAGATTTTGACCAACTCTTGGCTGGGGTACCACAGCAGCCTCCTAGCTGGCTCTCCCTACCTCAAGTCTCTTCCCATTCCAGTCCAACTGTCATATACTCACTTACTTATTCAGTAAACTTCAGTGACTTCTATGAGCTCTAGGATCAAATACAAACTCCTGGTTGGCCTTTAAAAGCCTTTGCAACTGCTCCCACCTAGATTCCCAGCTTTATATATTCTATCCTTGCACACTTTCAGTAGTTCAGTCAAACATGTCTTCTTGCTGTTCCTCATGCATAGTATTCCATCTCCCTTATAATCCTACCCTTTCCTGGTAAGCATTCCATCTTCACCTCCATATCATCATCATCCATAAGCATCTATTAGATGCTTACTGTATGCCAAGAAAAAAGAGATACAAAAACAGGATCTCACCCTCCTTAAATTCTAATGGGTGAACAATTTGCTAAGAATTACATACATGCAAGAAATAATTTTGTTTGCACTGAAGTGGGGAAAGACTTGGAGCCTTTAGACTACAGAGCAGACTACTGCAACACAGCAAGCATGAGCTTGCACCAGGGTGGTCAGGTATCAGGAGAGAAGTGTGTACATGAGAGATAGTATGAAAATAGAAAACAGTTTGTGAATTTGGCAACTGATAGCATGGGGCTGGGGATGGTGTGGGAGAGAACAAGGAGTGGAAGATGATCCCTGGGTTGAAAACCTGGAGCACTGGGAAGAGAGTGCCTTTGATAGTAATAGAGAAGTTTAGAAGGCTAGAGGGAAGGGGGAGAGGAAGATAATAAGTTCACTTTTGAATATGTTGAATATAAGATGTCAGTTTATTAGACACACAGAAGAGTGAAAGGAAGCTGGGGATGCAAGATCAGAAATGAGCAGTGAAATTAGGGTTGGATAAATATCCTCAGCATCTAGACTGGCATATAGTAGGTATATAATAAATGTTTGTTGATCAACTGATTCACAACTGTCGATGAATATGGCAAGTCATGGTCTAGTGGAAAAAACATTATTATGTGAACCAAGAGATCTGGGGTTGTCATTACTGGGTGTGCATGAGCACACATGCATGCGCACACACAGAATTTCTAGTGTTTTGCTAGTAAATGTAAGGCAGTGTAACAAAACAGAAAAGATTGATTGTGGGTGTCCTGTTCTATCATTAGTCATGTGATTGGGAAAATCATCTGCTCTCACTCTGAACCCTAGTTTCATCAACAAAATAAAGGTCATACAAAATAAAGATAATGGTCCATTTATATTGGACTTTAAAGCTTACAAAATGTTCTTTTCACAAAAGCCCTTTCAGGTACTTTAAAAACTGACATCACCATTTTATAGAAAAGGGGAAAAAAAAAAAAAAAACTTTAAAAGGGGGAAATGATTTACCCAGCCTTACATTGCAATTAAAGCAATGAAACCAGTACCCAAATTCAAATCTTTTCACTCCAACTCTTTCCATTAGTCTATGTTCCACCCCGTTCACTGTCAGGAAAAAAAAAAAAAAAAAAAAAAAATATATATATATATATATATATATATATTTTAAATCCACCAAAGAGAAAAAGATTGAAGTGGATAAAAGGCAAATAGGGCTGATGGACACATGTGCCAACAGCTCTCACTAGATTTTCCAATTAATGACTTCTTATAAAAGCACAGGATCAAGCATTCCAAGCTAAAAGGTACCTTACAGAAGTCCAAGTCAAATCCCAAAATTTTACATATGGATCTCAGAGATGGGAAATAATTTGCTCATGGTTTCAAAGGTTATCTCACTTGCTTTAACCATTGTAATTGATAGACATCTATTCCAATCACATTCGATTGAAAGCATTTCTGGAGAGTGAGAAACAAGGTTAGGTTTTATAATGGCCACTGAGAAAAAGGTGAGGGAGGGATTTGGATTTAGAATAACCTTGAAATCAGATATCACATCCCTAGGCCTACTTCCTGTTCTATAAAATTGGAGTGTGGCTACTTTATTGGGTAGCTGCCAAGGAAAATGCTTTGGAAATTATAAAGTGTTTTATCAAGAGGAGCTGCTGTTTTTCTCTTCATTTACACAAAATCAATGACATCAGGGCTGGCATGAGAGAAGGTGTAGGTATTGGAAGAAAAAAGAAGGGAATAAGTACACCAGGCCTGGAGTCAGGGAGACTTGAATTCAAAACTGGCCTCAGAACTATGCCTAAAGGGCAATAAAACTGCTTACCCTTTTATCCAGAGTGGGTTTGATTGGGCTTGCAAAGAGATCATAAAAGAGGGAAAAGAACCCACATGTGAAAAATGTTTGTGGCAGCCCTTTTTGTAGTGGCCAGAGACTGGAAACTGAGAGGATGCCCATCAGCTGGAGAATGACTGAATATGGTTTATGAATGTCATGGAATACTATTGTCCTATAAGAAATGATCAGCAGGATGATTTCAGAGAAGCCTGGAGAGACTTACATGAACTGAGGCTAAGTGAACTGAGCAGAACCAAGAGAATACTGTACACAGCAACAAGATTATTGGATGATCAACTATGATAAACATGGCTCTTTTCAACAGTGAGGTGATTTGGGCCAATTCCAATAAACTTGGGATGAAAAGTGCCTCCAGAGAGAGAACTATGGAAACTGAATGTGGATTAAAGCATAGAATTTTCACCTTTTTGTTATTGTTGTTGTTATTTGTTTGCTTGTGTTTTTTTTTTCCTTTCTCATTTTTTTTTTCACTTTTGCCCTGATTTTTCTTCCATATAATAAATGTAAAAATACACTTAGAAGAATGCACACGTTTAACCTATATCAGATTGCTTGCTGTCTTGGGGAGGGTGAAGGAGAGAGGGAGAAAAATTCGGAACACAAAGTTTTGCAAAGGTGAATATTGAAAACTATCTTATAGGGGACAGCTAGGTAGTACAGTGGATAAGTACCAACCCTGAAGTCAGGAGGACCTGAGTTCAAATCTGGCCTCAGACACTTAACACTTCCTAGCTGTGAGACCCTGGGCAAGTTGCTTAACCCCAACTGCTTCAGCAAAAGAAAACTATTTTATAGTTTTAAAACTACATTTAAATTGGAACAAAAGGTTTTGTAATTGTCAATGCTGAAAAATTACCCATGCATAGCTTATAAATAAAAAGCTATAATAAAAATAAAATTTTAAATAAAATTTAAAAAAGCTAAAATTTTTCAAAAAGAACTATATTTGGAAAAATAAATACTATAATAATAATAAAAAAAAAAAAACTGGCCTCAGAGATTTAGTTCTGAAACCCTGGTCAAGTCACTTAGGCCTTATTTGACTCAGTTCTTCATCTTTAGATGGAACTGCAAAAGAAACGGCAACTCACTCCATCATCTTTGCCAAGAAAACTCCTTCATTTTAAAATGCAATCAATTCCTCTCATTATTTTCAATGTTTATTTGGATATTTATCTATGTTTGGATTTTAAACTAATAATAAGTTCTATAAATTTGTAGATTTGTGCATTTTGGCATTATCTTTGAACCTATTATTTATTAGACACCTCTTTTTCCCTCCCTCCTGGGTCTCTTGTCCAATACTTCGTCCCAAGGTAAAAAACAAACAATTAAAAACATATTACAAAGATGTAGTCCCTCTACCTTCACTTGTGCATGTGGATGAAAGGGATAATTCCATTTGGATGCATATTTAATGCTAATGCTTCATTTGTCACCAGGTATGCATGGCTGTTGTTGGTCTCTCAAGAGTCTAACTATTAAACAGAAAGCGGTTACCTTGCAAAAATCTGCCTCCTTTATACAGATGAAGGGCAAGGGCTGCCTCACACTTCTCAGTGACAATTAGGCTGGTTACTGCCGAGGAGCTTTCAAAGCCAAGGGTGTCTTTCAGAATACATGTGTGACCTACGGCTTCTAGATGATCCCTTCATCAAGAAAAAGCCCAGAAAAGAAAAAAAAAAAAAAAAAAAAAAAAGAAAGAAAAACATTAATATACTACAGGCTAGCTGTTAGAATTAATATTTTAATGAAAATAGATTTAAAAAAATATCTATTGGTTCCAGAGCTGACTTATTTTTGGGCAATCTGGTAAAAAATAGATGTTTTCCCTGAGAAAAGCCTGATAGCTGTTGAAAATGCCAATTTACCGCCTCCTCCCCCCCTCCCCCCCGCCCCATGCTATTGGATGTCTATGGCTATGTCTTTGAAACTACTCTCCTCCAGGACCAAAGATGATAACTTTATGTAGTTTGGTGGCCACAGAATGTTATGCTATTTGTCACCATAACATTTGATTTATCTGTTTCCTGTCTACTTTGTTGAATCCCTCTCACTCTTTTAACTGTGGGAGTCACAGGTTCTACTCTCTCCCCACATTCTGTTCCTTTGGAAACTTATCAATTCTTACAATTGTAGTTGTCACTTTTATGCTGATCATTCCCAAATCTCTAAACTTCAACTTTATCCTGCCCATTCTACAGGGGAATATCCTCCCACTTGGTTGTACTTCAAAGTTAGTCTTCATCTTCCAAAATGAAGTCTTCATCTTCCTCCCCTTAAACTCATTCCTTTATTCTCCTTCTGCTAATAGCCCTTTTATTGTTCCTGTCAGTCAGACTTTACAAATCTTGGGGTGATTTGAACTGCATTCTCTCCTTCAGTCTCATATTCGGTCATTCTTCCTTAGAAATGTTCTATGGTTTTTCCTTCCAAATTGGGGGGGAGAGGGGGTTAGGGGCACAATGCCCCTACAATCTGGAAAATCAGATTCAGTACATTGTTGGTGAAGCTGTCAATCAGTATAACTATTCTGTTAAGCGATTTGGAATTAATTAAATAAAGTGACTTAATTGTCCATACCCTTTGGCCTTAAGATTCCATTACTAAGTTTATACCCCAATTCTCTAAACTGGCAAGTTTCTGAGAAGGTACTGATTTGCATTACTGGAGAGATTTTTTTTATCTGGGAGTTCTGTTTTCCAAAGAGATCACATGACAAAATGCATTTTTCTTTTTAAGAAGTTATTAGCAACAATTTTTTTAATTGATATCTGACAAATGCAAGAAAAAGGTTTTTGTGACTCTAATTTCACTTCTTCATTACCTGATAATGTTGGACATGATTGGTCTTTAATTTCTGATTGATCAGCAGTCAGCAGTGGCTCATTCTACATTCAGATACTCTGTTCCTATTCTTTCTGTCAAGTAATAAATGGGTCTATAAATGCTGAAATTCATAAGGGATGTTCCTATTTATAGGAAAATTGCTTAAAGCTGCAAAATCTTTCAGGTATACAAATAATCACCCCTGAAGTATCTGCTTTGTCAGCTCCCTAATTCTGGATATTGTGCTTTCCTCAAGTATTGATATTTTTTTCTTATGTGGCCCTATAATATGAAGAAAACCTCTTAAGGCTTAATTTAGATATTCAACAGCAGAAGTAGCAGCAGAGTACAAAGTATAGAATACAATGGCTAGATTTGTGGATCTAGAGTCAGAAAGGCCTGGTTTCAAATCAGCTTCAGGCCCTTCATAACTAAGTAATTCAGTTTAAACCATTAATCTATTTGGGCCTCAGTTTCTTGAATTGTAAAAGGAATGGATACATAGATAGATAGATAGATTGAATAAATAAATAGATGGATAAAGAGAGATAGGTACATGATAAAAGAATAGAGATAAGTAGATAGACAAAGATGGATAAAGGGAGAGATTAATGGATAGATTAATATGCAGAAATGGATAGATAGCTGGATAGACAGACAGATAGATAAAAGTATTCTAGCTTCCAAATTTTCAAAGAAATAAAAATATTGGGGCATGGTCTAACTTATTTCTTACATTCTATTCTTCCCAACAATTTCTGCCTATTGACTTCTTTTGGTCTGTTAAACCAAAATGCATCATATTCTAAAAATATAACTAAAATCTATCTTCCATGAGGGAGGCAGAACAAAAGATTATCAACTTCTTACCTAACTAGCTCTTCAAATGAGCTGCTAGGTGACACAGTAGATAGAGTGCTGGGTTTGGTATCAGGAAAACTCATCTTCATAAATTTAAATCTGGCCTTAGACACTAACTGTATAATCCTAGGCAAACCACTGTGTTTTTCTCAGCTTCCTCGTCTATAAAATGATCAAGAGAATGGGAAACCACTCTAGCATCAATGCCAAGATAACCCTAAAATGGGTCACACATATACACAAAACAAACAACAAAACCAAAACTGAAACAAACACCCCCACAAGCCAGAAACTAAAATAGATAGAGTAAAATAAAAAATGTTTAAAATGTCTCATGTTTTGTCATGAAATCCTAGTCCCTTCTGGATCAATAGGATTTTTAAAGTGGAACCAGGCACTAGGAAGCTAGTGTTGAGCAGTCAAGTGAGTTCATAGCCAAACCCATTCCATATGGCTGCTTGGCTCTAAACTATCATTAAGGTCATTTTCTGACCTTTGAGATTGATTGGATAGAAAGACTCACGACTTATCAAGGACTTGTTTGAAAGGAATTTTTGCTTGAAGCTCAATAGACTTCCTCTTTTGTCTCTGGCAGTGCTTATATTATGCAGAGACTTCCTGCCATATCTGCCCCTTTAAAATTTTTTAACCTATTCCCCATAACGCAACTCAAATTTCTGAACAAAGCTCTCCAGCTAAGCTGTGCTCTAAATAATATTATCACGTATGGGTAATACTATCCCAAAAGGAGCTACTCTCCATTTGTATGAAAAGGGAAAGAGGTTAAAAAATACAATAAAGTCCATGTTCCACATTTTTGTTCCTGTATCACAACTGCCCAGCACAGTGCTTGGTATAAAGTAGGTAATTAATAAATGTCTCTTACATGAATACAGGTATCTTCTTAGCCCTCAAAGTACTTACTGCTCCATAGTCTCACACAAGGTGAGTTAATGACAGCACCATAACCAGATGAACATGTACCCCCAAATCCAAATCCAGTACTTGTCCAAATAGCATATTTGTGTGCCATATCATTAATTTGACATTTCAAAACAATCATTCTCAGAATCTCAGATTCTAAATAAGGAGAAGAAAACTGAAGCTGAACTTTTTCTCTAAACATAAAAAAAAAGCATATCTTTCCCTCTCAATTTTAGCAATCCCAAGTCTTCTTTCATTGGTCTCCGGAAAATATTCCTATTAGTATCACCACTATTTCTTTTATATTTTAGAGAATTGGGTAAAATGCACATCCATAACAAAGCTTTTAGTATCCATGTACAAATGCTTATTGTTCATTGTTGTATTATTGTTCCATCAATTTTCCTTCAGAAATACTGATTATTTTTCAATACTTAATATTTTGTGAAAAATGAGGTAGCAATTTCCTTTAGATTTAAAATGCATCTACTGTTTCTCCTGGGGGGAAAAAAAAAAAAAAAGTAATTGTCTAGTTATTTTAATCCTCTAAAGAAATAGGCACAAAACTCTACACACACACATCCCAACAACTTTTTTTTTTTTTTTGTCTTTTGTTTCTTTCTAAATTCTTAGTAATAGTGAGATGATTAAGAATAACAGTACATAACCAACAGGAATAAGATTAAAAGGTTTCATTTCTAAAATATGTAAAGAACTGTGTTAGATTTATAAGAATACAAATCATTCCTCAATTAAAAAATGGTCAAAGGATATGAAGAGAGAATTTTCAGATGAAGAAACTAAAGTCATCTTTAGCCATATGAAAAAATGCTCTAAACCACTTTTGATCAGAGAAATGTAAATTAAAATAACTTTGAGGTACTACCTCACACCTCTCAGATTAGATGACAAGAAAAGATAATGATAAATGTTGGAGGGAATGTGGGAAAACTGGGACACTAATGCATTTTGGAGGAATTATGAAATGATCCAACCATACTGGAGAGCAATTCAGAATTATGCCCAAAGGGCTATCACACAGTGCATATCCTTTGACAAAGCAGTGCCATTACTGGGCCTGTATCCCAAGGAAATCATAAAGGTGGGAAAAGGACCCATATGTGCAAAAATGTGTGTAGCAGCTCTTTTTGTGGTGGCAAAAAACTGGAAAATGAGTAGAGATGCTCATCAATTGGGGAATGGCTGAATAAGTTGTAGTATATGAAGTTAATGGAATATTATTATTCTATAAAAAATGATGAATAAGCTGATTTTAGAAAGGCCAAAGATTTACACGAATTGATGCTGTGAAAAACAAACAGAAGCAAGAATACATTGTATACAATAACAGTAAGAATGTGTGATGATCAATTATGAACTTGGTTCTTCTCAGTGGTTCAATGATCCAAGGCAATCCCAATAGACTTTGGACAGAAAATACCATCTGCATCTGTAATGCCAGAGAGACTGAGGCAAGATAGAGATTAGAGAGTTTTTAATATTTTATTTGAAAGGGAGAGATTTATTGGGACAAAATGGATCCATGGTTTGGTTCCAGGGCTGAATGAGACTATGGTCTCCCAGAATCCAGCATCCAGCATAGAATGTGAGTTCTCAATGACATTCATACACAGTAGCTAACAAAGACAGGAGGGTGGAGTCCAAACTCTGGTGATCAGGAATCTCCAAGCAGGAACCATTAATCAGGTTCTGACAGGTTGGGGGGTAGGACCATAAATTCTAATAAACTGGGAGGTAAGAAAGTGTCTGGCTAGAGACAGGATGTCTGAAAAAATAGAAGTAAAGATGTCAAGTAGGTATCTAAGATAGTCTTATCTTGAGTTTACACACTGATAATTCATTTCCTCTGAGTTATACCAGTCTTAATGAACAGGAGGTGGAGTTTGCAACTAAGGGGATTGAGGCAGAACAATTTAGGAAACTGAGACAGGACCAATTAGGAAAACTGAGGCAGAACAATAAAAGAGAACTGTGGCACAACATATCCAGAAAAAGAACTAAAGACATTGAATGTAAATCAACATGCTATGTTCACTTCTTTTTTCTGCTTCCTTTTTTCTCCTATGTTTTTTTTCCCTTTTGTTCTGATTTTTCTCTCCCAACATTATTCATAAAGCAATGTGTATTAAAAATAATAATTAATAAAAAAATAAAGTATGCATGTATTTTTTCTTAAAAAAAAAAAAAAAAGAATAACAATACCACAAAACTACTTTGCCTCCTAAAAAAGAATGGAATATATTAGGGGATGGTCTTTAAATTCACTTCTTATGCTCTACTCTTTCCATCAATTTCTGACCATTGACTTCTTTGGATCTATTAATCCTAGAAATGCTTTACATTTTAAAAATACCTATCGAAGTCTGTCTTCTGGGCAGGCAGAATAAAAGGTTACTATTTTCTGCATTTAATGATCTTTCTTCTCAAAGATAACTGCAAGCATAATGGCCCCGTCTCCCAAAATTGTACTCACCTTCCCTTCAGCAATCTCTACTAAAAATCTTTTGACGTTTTCATATTTTCCAGCATTTTAATGATAGTTATAAAAACTTCATGCTGGAAGAGTGCTTACAGATGGTCAACCTCGGCCCCTCACTACTAAGATAAAGGCACTGGGGTTCAGAAAGATGAAGTTACAAACCATATCACCACCTCCAACTCCCAATAAAACCTAGGATGGAGATCATATATCTGATTCCTCATCTAATGCTCTTTTCAGAGTTGGACATTTACTCCAGAATCTTAAAGGGATGGTTTGTTTCTTTTCATTCCTATCATTTGAGTCAACTATTTGTTACATATAAAGCATTATTTTAAAAGGAAAGTTATTTCATGGTTCCTAAACACTTAACTCTTATGCAATCACCAAAAGGGCTAAATCCCTTCCTCACCACGGTCCTCCCCCTGAGGACCTGGGTTTAGTTTAGTTAGTAATCATCCACTATGTACTTTCAAATAGACAAAACTTTCATGAGATCAGAAAAGACCTTTGAGGTCACCTAGTCCAACCACCTTGCCAAAGATGACACAAGTAGTAATTAGCAGAGCTAATGTTTGAATCCAGGCCTCACCAACTGTTAAACCAATGCTCTCTCTCAAATTTATGTAAGACATTTGTGCCTCCTCCACAACTGAACTCTGCTTCTCTGGTGGAAATGAGATCTTTATTTCTTCTTAATCCTATAATTTACTCTGGTTCCTTTTCATTCCAACTCTATTTCCAAGGAGGTGGATAATATCCAGAGATAGTGAAAAGAGGACCCAGTTCCAAGTCACAGAACCTCAAAATCCCACAGGTACCGAGAAGCCACTCAGGGTCTAAATAGGAATTCTGACAAAGTCAGCCAGAAAGGGGCTGAATTTTGCAGCCATAGCCTGTCTTGAAGACCATCTAATAAGCGGAAAATGGGTTTCTTCTATATTGGAAGAAAGAAAATACTTAAGATGAAAATGCAAGTATGTTAAGTACCTCCCTCACTTGGGCCTAGTATACAAGCCTGTATTTCATGGGAGCTAGGTAAATAGCCAATGAATGAATGAGTTGAATCTCCTCATTTTATAGATGCAGAAAAAAAAAAAAGATAGAGAAGGATATCTGGCCACAGTCACACAGTGTTAGAGGCAGAAAGGAAAACCCAGTTTTCTAATTCAGGTTCTTTCTAATCATTTATCTAATGCAAACGCATTGCAATTCAAAGTTTTTTTAAGCTCCAACACTGCAATTGTAGTATGCTAGGGAGAAATGTTCTTATTAAATCAATCCAACAAGTACTTCTTGAGATAAATGGTTATTAAATAATAAATATTGGGGAGATCCAAGATTTTTTCCCTTCCTCATTTGGAGATTAAGTTGTAGCTTAGTTCTGGAAAGGAAGAGACAAAAGATGAAATGAAATCTTGGGTTTTTCTCTCACTGTGCTTTTTTTACAATTAATATCATTTGCACCTCACAACAGTCCTAGGAGGCAGGTGCCAATTTAGAGATGAGGCAATTAGAGGAAAAAAAAAAAAAAAGTGGGCTCACATAGCTTGTAAGTCTCAGAGGACAAATCTGAACACCTGCCTTCCTGACTTTAAATCAGGTGTTCTATCTCCTGAAGAATTAGAATGTAAAGAATAGAAAAGAGTTCAAGGAGCACAAGAGATAAGTAGGGATGTTGTGAAGCTCAAATGAGATATAAAGCATTAGACAAAAATTAAAGCCCTATAAAGTATTATTATTATTATCTTACAATCACCAGGTCTGCAGTAGAGTGATGAAGGATTCACACTCTAGGGAAACTTAGGGAAGTCTTAGTTCCCTAAATTTCCTAAAAATGTTTAATGAGCATTAGATAGGTGTGCTGGTAAATGTTTAACAATTGGGCTTTCCCAGGAGGAAAAAAATGCATGCATACTTTTATACTTAATCTAAATTTTTAAATTTTATGTCTAGACAATAAGCAAAACAAAAAAAAAAAATTAAGCCTGAATTTTTTAGCAATGGCTACAAATTAGATTTCTGAGATGTACAACTTTACAATTGTCTCCTGTAGCAAATTAGAGCTGACTCCCAAATAAGTGGGCAAGGATTTTAGGAGTGTTCACCCCAAGTAACCAAGACATTGAAAATTGGAGAAGAAATAAGCAACCAACCCATTGTGAGAAAACAAGCACACTAATTCATTTTTTAAATGATTCAAAATATGTGGGGAAAATATTGGAAATAGGTAACTAAAAACTCTCATACTCTTTAACCCTGCAATTCTATTAGGTTTAGGTTTATTCCTCAAGACGACAATGACAGACAGAAGAGCCAAACATTTACTAAACTACTCATGGAAGCCCCATTTGTAGTAACAAAATGCTGGAAATAACAGGATGCACATATTTAACCTATATCAAATTGTTTGCTATTCTAGGAAAGGGGAAGGTAAAGGAGGGAAGGAGAAAATTTAAAACACAGTTTCACCAGAAAATGAATATTTTAAAATATCTTTATATGTATTGGGGAAAATAGAATGGTATTCAAATTTAAAATGCTGGAAATAAATTGTGTATATACTTAACAGAATGGCTACGAACCATTTCCCATAAAGCTACAATAAAAACATGAAAGAATATTATTGTGCCACAGGGAAATTGAAAATGAGAAATTTAGAGAAAAATGAACTAATGCTTAGTGAAGACAATAGAACCAAAAGAACAAAATATTTAATTAACAACAACAAAGAAGAAAACAAAAACTTAGGTCAAATAGGGACAACATTTAGTAAAAGAGATGTCTTTCCTTTCTGTTAACAAACAGAACACTAGACATTGTAGCACATCATCCCCAACTACTGGGATTAAAGACTCACTATAAAAACTTCCTAGGGAAACTAGAAAGCAATCTGACAGATATTAGATTTAGACCAACATCTCATATCACGTACTCAGAGAGATGGATACTTATAAATAATGATCTAGTCTGAACTAATATTTAGAAGTTGAAGAAACTGAAATCCAGAGAGGTCTCTCTCCAAATCATCCTCCCTTATCTGCCAGTCACATTTCCTAAAGATAGGTGTAACTCTATCACTTTATTACTCAATAAACTTGAATAGTTCCAGTTACATCAAATACAAACTCTTCTGTTTGGCATTTTAAAGTCCTTCACATACTGGTTTCAACCAATATTTCAGGCTTATTCCTTCATTATAAATTACTTCCCTTCTACAGGATAGTCAGAAAAACATCTTTTTGCTGTTTTTCCCACAACAGCCCCTTCTTCTCATCACTACCATTGCTAGTATCTTCTTTCTAAATTGCTTCTCAGTTATATTGTGAATACAGACTTTTGCACTACGGCTCCTTCATTAGAATGTGAATTTAGTACAGTAGTTGTTCAGTCCTGTCTTACTCTTTCTTCACTGACCCCATTTATAGTTTTCTTGGCAAAGATTCTAGAGTGGTTTTGCTATTTCCTTCTCCGGTTTATTTTACAGATGAGGAAACTGAGGCAAATAGTGTTAAGTGACTCATCCAGGGTCATACAGCTAGTGTCTGAGGTCACATTTGAACTCAGGAAGATGATTCATTCTTAGCTCCAGGCTCAGCACTCTTATTTACTGTGTCATTGTCCACTTAGTATGGTACATAATAAAACTCAATGCTAGTTGATGTAACTTGACTTGTTGAATGATTTATGATACACAGTCCTCCCATCTATATATATGCTTTTACTTAGGCTGTCCATCATGTTTAAATATATCTTAACTATGAAAGCTTAGAATCCCTAGTTTATTTAAAAGTGTAGAAGCAAAACCTCCTCTCATATAAGCTCTTACAAAAATATTAAGCAACCATTAATCCATTATCAATCTTTCTTTAATTATCAGTTCCAGAACAATAAGCTCTTTCCCATTCTCCAAGTCAACTACAGGAAGGGCTCCTCCTTTAAAGTAAATTAAAGGGTAGGCCAACCAGAGGCAGGTGGGGCTTGACTGATCCACTCAAAGAGAAAAATGGAGGCTGTTGCTGTCCTTCCTTCTCAAAGAGGACCAAAAAGACATCACTTTGTTAGACAAGTTACAGTGTGTCTGACTGTGGCTGATCAGAGCAATAAGAGCTCAAAATGCTCTACCGCAGATCTGGCACAAATAGTCTATGTGAATACTTGGGATGGATTTTTTAAATTTGCTCATCTCAAGTTTCTTTTGAGCTACTTCCATTCTACTTCATTCATAGAGCACAGCCTCTTCTCTGATGAGGGTACGCCATGTTGGGCAGTCTTGTGCCAGTATCTCCCATGTTGTATAATCAATGAATGACAAAGTTCTAAAATCAGGAAGCTCTGAATTCAAATCATTTCTCAAATAATATTTGTTTACTAGTCTTATGATTTTGGACATGTCACATAACTTCTCAACCTTAGTTTCCTCATTTATGAAATGTGTATAGTAGCACCAGGTTTGTTGTGAAGAACAACTGAGATTAAGTGCTTTGCAAACCTTAAAATGCAATGTGAATGTGGCTATCATTAGCATGATTATTATTCCTCTAAATGTTGAGTTAGGTTCCCATAATGAATCCCCTTGAAATGGGGAGATTATTCAAATTTACAATACATTTCCACTGGGCTAGAACCAATTACCATACTTTCCATACATTACAACTTCTTCAAATACTTTGAACTTGAATACATGTGACCACTTCAGAGAATTCATTATTCTCACTAATGGGGCATAGCAGAGTCCAAAATGACTAGGGTTCAAGAGCATGTTGGAGAGCAAGAGAGGAGTTCTGCCAGTTTGAACACCTCTCTCTGACTTATGCAAAACAATGTTTGAATCTAGATTAATGTTCAATTAATGAACAATTTTAAATAATTAAATATTTAAATATTGTTAAAATAATTAACAATTAACAAAAATTTTAAAAAAATTTGCTTCTGACAACCTTGTGCCTAAAATACAGAATGTTGATATTCTTCACCAAAAGTTTTTGGCCACTTTCTGCTTAAGGTGTCTACTGATTATTTCAGCAAGTGGTGCTTTCATCCAAAAGTTTTATTGTTGCTCAAATACATTCAACTCTTTGTGATACCATCTGGGGTTTTCTGAGCAAAGACACTGAGTGGTTTGCCATTTCCTTCTCCAGCTCACTGGTTTTTTTTTTTTTTTGTTTTTGTTTTTCCCCTGAGGCTGGGATTAAGTGACTTGCCCAAGGTCACACAGCTAGGAAGTGTTAAGTGCCTGAGACCATATTTGAACTCAGGTCCTCCTGAATTCAAGGCTGGTGCTCTATCCACTGAGCCACCTAGCTGCCCCTCCAGCTCACTTTACAGATGAGTAGGCTGAAGCAAAAATGATTAAGTTGCTTGCCTAGAATCACATAGCTAATACATCTCTGAAACTGGATTTGAACTCAGGAGGATGAGTTTTCCTAACTCCAGGCCTAGCACTCTATCCACTATGGCACCACCTTATACTCTTTACCCAAAAGTTACCTTATACCTATTTTGTATATACTTATATCCATATACATTTTTCTTCCACATAGAAGTAAAATTCCTGAAGGTACAAGTGGTTTCATGTTTGCCTTTAGATTCCCAGTATCCTGCACTATACCTGCTACAAGATTAGAGGATTAGATTTTGAGCTGCAAGGGCTTTTAGGAGCCTCTCATTTCATGGATAAAGTGACAGGCTCACGGAAACGCTAAGCAATTTGCCCAAGAACACACAACTAGCTAGACAGTGGTCAGAAACTGCAGCTCTCTACCCACTAGACTATGCCACATGTCTCCAGAGTAGAGGTCTATATTAGATGTTTTTCCTCACTAGTCTCTAAAAACTGAAGCTCTGATATTTGACAGTTCTCACTGGTGTGCCCAATGACATATAATTAAATAGCCAAAACAATTTTCGATCTCAGCTTTCTTACTCTTAAGACCTGGGATCTTTCCACTACAACATATTGCCTCACAGGGATGTTGTAATAAGTTATAATAATGATATATTCCAGATTAAACTTTATAATTATTTCACAAGCTTTAGATGGATATCCTTGGAACTTTTGTGAAATACTTTGTTGTTGTTGTTGAATAAAATTTTCCTTCCTAAAATAGGTCACAATCAACTTCAATGTAAAACAAAAATAATTTTAAGAGATTTTTAAGATTAAATATTTTATTCTAAAGCCAAGTATTAATATTAGGAAAATAATATTATTTAACTGCACTAGAGAATTTTATAAGTAATGATAATGCTTTATGTTTGCTTGCTGCCAAAAAGGTCCATGATTCAAAAAAAAAAAAAAAAAAAAAAAAGGCTTAAATACTCCTGTTCTGTGTATATTCAGCAGTTTTTTTCAGTCATGTCTAATTCTTTCTAACCCCATTTGGGATTTTCTCAGTAAAGATACTGGAGTGATTCGCCATTTCCTTCTCCAGCTCATTTTACAGATGAGAAAACTGAGACAAACAGAATTAAGTGACTTTTCCACAATCACACAGCTAGTCATTGTCTGGGACCAGATTTGAACATGGGAAGATGAGTCTCACTCCACTCTAGTGCTCTTTCCACTGTGTCACTACTTTGATGCAAAATTTGTGGTGTCAGTATTATTTATAAATTAACTTTATTTACATCAGCTCTTACCTATAATTTTGAATCTAGGCAAATCTACTGTATGAACTTGAGCAAGGACTACACCCTCCTATAGAATGTGGCCACTCACTCTCACCTTGAATTCTACAGTCTAGCTTATAACCTCATCATTCAACCAAAACTGTTCCTTCCAAAGTTATCAGTGATCTCTCCACTAACAAACCACATAGCCTTTTCTCAGTCTTCATCCTTACTAACATCACTACAGCTTTTCACACGGTAGATCTCCCTCCTTGTCCTTAAAACTAATTTTTTCTAGGTTTTTAGAACTCTCTTCTCTCCTGGTTCTTGTTGTACCTGTCTGTCTGTTCCTTTGGTCTCCCCATTCCAATCCATCCTCCACTCAGATATTTTCCAAAAGCAGGAGTCAGCCAGGTTACCCTTCCTCCCTTATAAATTCCAGTGGCTCCCTATCACATTCAGAATCAAATATAAAATCTTCTATATTTGACAATCAAAGCCTTTCATAAGCTGCCCTTAACTGTCTTTTCAGTACTCTTACACTTTACATCTCAATATGAACTCTGCAATCCAGGGACACTGGAGTCCTGACTGTTACCCAAGCAAGACCCCCATCTCTCAGCTTTGAGAATTTTCACTGACCATTTTCCATGTCTGGAATGCTCTCCCTCTTCATATCTACCTCCTGACTTCTCTCCTTCAAGGTTCAGCTAAAATCCCATCTTTTACAAGTCTTTCCCAGAGCTTCTAGACTGTAGTGCCTTCCCTTTGTTATTTCTAATTCATCCCTTCTGTCTTGTTTGCATATAGTTGTATATAGTTTGCATATCATAGTTAAGGGACAGGTCAATTCTCTGAGAGCCTCCACAGCTATGAATCATAACATCTGAAGGAGCTGCAAAGCAGTCTTTGCTGACATAGGTGTTGCAGACTATAGGATTGAGATAAATTGGAGGCAGAGGGAAGAGGAGAGGTCAGACAACACAACAGCCTCTCAGCCTTCTTGTATCATCCTCTCACAAGAGGAGAACCATTCTGGGTTAAATCTCCAAGCAGCCACTGTCAAATGGCTCCTATGTATTTCAGCAGCTCTCCTGTGTATTCCAACATATAGTTGATCTAGTTTGTACATTATTAGTATGTGTTATCTTCTCTGTTAAAATTATGAGCTTCCTGAGCATGGAGTCTATCATTTAACCTTTCTTTATAATGCAAATACAATGCATGGAACATAGTAAACATTTAAGAATGTTTCTTGATAAGCCCACTAACTAGAAGGTCTCTAGTCACCCTTTCAATTCTAGAAACTAAGAATTGCAAGTTCAGAGTCTATGATCTTGCAAAAAAAAACTTTTCCCTCACAAGATTCTATAAGAGTAAGACATAGAAAGGCAGGTAGAGGGTTGAAATTACTTTGTATATAGTTTGTATTTCTGTAACTATATATGCTTCCTCTCTAAGAAATGTCATCTTTTGGTGAGTAGAATGCTGAATTTGGAAGAGACCAGGGTTCAAATCCCAATTATCCTATTTACAAGCCATGTGATCCTGAGAAGATTTGTTTGCTTTGTTTTTGGACTAGATAAAAGAGGCCATTTCTGGTCTCAATCACCATTCTAAAAAGTTGCTTGGGCATTGCCTCAGGCAAACTGAGATCTGTTAAAGACCTTCACCTTAAAAGGCTCCAATCTCCCATTACATCTAGAGCCATCTCCAGTCCTCCAGATCTATGTCTGCCCACAGGACCCAGATGGTTCTGGAGGGGAAAGTGAGGCAGGTGACCTTGCACAGCCCTCCCTCACTTAGATCCAACTCATTTGCATGTCATGACATCCCATACCAGATGGTCCTCTTTGAGGATGAAGGACAAGCAACCTCCTCTGTGCCCCAACTGAGGAGCCAATTGGAATTGGTCAATTGGGCAACACAACTCTTTCCTTTCCTTTCTTTTCTTCCTTTCTCTCTGTCTCTCTCTTTGCCTCTCCATCTGTCTCTATCTCTCTTTTTTTCCTCTCTCTTCTTTTTTTCCCCTCTCTTCCTTCGGTCCACATAGGGTATCATACCCTTACCATGGGTGTTCTGCCCAAAGAAATGTAATATATTTGGGTTTTGTTTTGTTGAATTCTCAAACCAACTAACATATCTTAGGGTTAAATGACTAAATTTTTTTCCAGAAGACCATACCTTAAACTCAAATCACTCAGACTCTCATTGATTGGCCAAGCCCAAATTGATCATGGTTTGTCTCAGAGAGACTCATAGTGAATATAAATAGGAATTGTTTCTGTTATCTCAGAAACCAGAAGATCTTCTTTGACCAGGTAAAAAGAGGCCATTCTTTGACTCAATCACTAGCCTAAAACACCCAAAGTGTGTTGCCTCGATCAACCAGATCACAACTCGATCAAACTGAGACAAAACTTAATTTAAAAAGGCCAAGATCTCCCATTTCATCCAGCCTATCTTCAGTCCTCCGGGTCTAGCCACAGGACCTAGATATTTCTGGAGGGAAAAGTGAAGCAGGTGACGTTACATAGCCCTCCCACACCTAAATCAAATCATTTGCATATCAAGACATCACCTCCAGGATTTAGGGTCCTCTACAAGAAGGAACAACAAATAAACAACAAAGACCCGGAACAAGTCACTTCTCTCAGGGTCACAGTTTCCTCAATAATATGATAAGGTTGCACTTTAAGATCCCTCTCAACTCTAAATCTATACACAGCCCACCCCAAAAGGAAAGCAAGCAAATACACTACTGGAAGTCCAGCAGAACACACCCTAATTTTATGATAGGAACTAATTCTTTCTTTTTGTTTTGTTTTGTTTTGTTTTCCCTTTTGTGAGGCAATTGGGATTAAGTGACTAGTCTAGGGTCATACAGCTAGTAAACATCTGAGGTCACTTTTGAACTCAGATCCTTCAGATTCCAGGGCTGGCCTATACACTAGCTGCCCCTAATTCTTTGTTTTTGTCTTTGTATCACCACCCCTACTTGCTACACAGGAATGCCCATGCTACTAGAAGAGGAGAGACAAATATATACATATATATATATATATATATATATATATATATATATATATATATATATATATATATAAATGTTGACAAACCACAGAATCAAAAAGTAAAAGAGAAGTTCAAAAAGGAATACAAAAAGATAAGTAAGACCATGATATTACTGCAGTTTTCAGTGTAACATACTTTAAAAAAAAAAAAATTAATGGCTCTTGTGTTCTTATAGAAAAATGCCAGTCACACAATAAATATACTGAATTATTTATTAATAATTAATTAATTTTAAGATCAGACCTTCTAGAATCCATCAGGCTCACCTGATCAATCAACAAACATTTCTTAAGAGTTACATTTTCCAGGAGCAATGCTAGACCTTGGAAAGATGAAGAAAAAAGGAAATAGCCCTTACCCTCATAGAACTTACTTTTGATAGATATATACATTTTGCTAATGTTGTTGTTCAGTTATTTCAGTCATGTCTGCCTCTGCTTAACACCATTTGTGGTAGTTTTGGCAAAAAATACTGGAGTGGTTTGCTATTTTCCTCTTCAGCTCATTTTACAAATGAGAAAACTGAGGCAAGTAGAGTTATGTGACTTATCTAAGGACACTGCTAAGTGGCTAAGGAAGGATATGGACTCAGGAAAATGATTCTTTCCGGTCCAGGCTTTATTCATTATATCGCCTAGTACTGAGAGAGAGAGAGAGAGAGAGAGAGAGAGAGAGAGAGAGAGAGAGAGAGAGAGAGAGAGAGAGAGAGAGAGAGAGAGAGAGAGAGAGAGAGAGAGAGAGACGAGGGAAGGGGAGAGGGGGAGAAGAGAGACAGAAAGACAGCCCAGCCCAGAGACCTTCTTCTAAAGCTGGCACTTTCTCTGGAATTTATTGATATGAAAAATTGCCTAGACCTAGGATTTGAGAGAGATAAGTACTAGTCCCACACAACTAGACAGAATTTGGACCAAGGTCTTCCTGGTTTCCTAGCAGTCTCTTTTTCTTGAATGAAGTTGAATTGACCCAAATTAAGAATGCATTAAGAGATAGAGTGGGGAAAGGAGCATGATAAAGGGAAGGTATTTTAATGGGATAAAGGGACTTTTAAGAGGAGGGCAGGCTTATTAAAGGAGGGTTGAAAGGATATTAAAGGCGGGAGGAATCATCCTAAGGAATGAGGGGGAGAAGATAAGGAATATTAATGGGTTGGGTGGAGGATGCATTTTTGAAGGGAGGAAGGTGCATTCATAAGGACAAGGAATATTAATGGGAGGAAAGTAATAATAGTTGCTGAGGGCATATTAATGGCAGCAGGGGAGAATGCACATACCTGAGAAGAGAGGTATATTATTGTGGAGGAGGTCTTGATGGGAGAAGGGTATATTAATGGGAGGAAGGGTATATTAATGGGGGAGGGCATAAGGTATATTAATGAGCAGGGGTAAGTAGAATACATTACTGGAGGAGAGAAGAGCCTGTTTTTAGGGAGTAAGTTAAAGAACCTTAAGTGCAAAAGGGAAGGCCATATGGGGAGAGAACATATCAGTGGTAGCAGGGCATAAGGTATATTAATTGGAGAGGAAAGGTACATTATTGGAAAGAAAAGGCGCATTAATTGGAGAAAAGCACGCCAAAGACAAGAGGGCATAAGGAAAATTAATGAACAGAAGGGTATACTTTTAAGAAGGGGAGGGGTTCACGAATGAGAAAAATTTATATGAGGCAATGGGAGAAGGATGAAGAATTAGAGGGAAAAGATGTCTTCATTAATAAAGGGAGATACATCAATGGGCGGTGGAGAAGGCATTAATTTGAGAAAGGACATATAAGGGGCAGATTAGGTGCCCCAAAGGCAGGAAGGCACAAGGAACATCAGTGGGCTTGGGGAGGGTGCATTAATGGGAGAAGGTATATAAACGGGAGTAAGGGAATGTTAATAGAGGAGAGCAGAAGTCATTAATGGGGAGGGAGGGTGCATTTTGGAGAGGGAGTGTTAATGGGAGAAAGGATATATGGAGTAGAGGGGTTGGCTTCTCAGCAGCAGGAAGGCACAAAGCACATTAAGGGACGGCAACAAGGGTCCTCAGTGGAGCTCCGGGGGCCCTCCCTACCGCGCCCAGGCGGGAGCCGGGCCTCCCGGGCCCTGGGGACTAAAGCCGGGCTGCAGAGCCGGGCTGAATTGCGCTGCGCATCCTCCTCCTCTCCCTCCTCCTCCTCCTCCTCTTCCTCCCCCCTCCGGCCCCCGTGCCTCCCCGCACGTACCGGATCCGCGCAGCCGTCACGGCGTTGCCGGTGTGCGGCCGCAGCACGGCCAGGAAGAGGATCCGCATGGTGCCAGCCGGGGACACAAGCTACCCAGGCCATGGACCGGCTCGGCAGAGGCTTAGGCTCCCAGCGCCGCCCCCAGCCCCGGCCCTAGCCCCGCCTCCAGCCAGGCTCCGCCCCCGGCCTGAGAAGCCCCTCACCCGGCCGGCTTGGGATAGGAGACACGAGCGCGGTGGGACTGAGGGGAGGGCGCGATCCCTCCCTGGGTCTACCTCTGACTCTGCTCGAGCCCCTCCATCCGCGGGCGCGGCCGGTACCAATGAGGAAGAATGGGAGGGGGGGGAGAGGGGAGAAAGGAGAGGCTACGAGAGGTGAGCCGGGGATGCTCCCACCTCATGGAGCATCTCAGAGAGCACGAGCGGCCCCTGGTGCCAGGACAAGACGAGATGAAGAAAGGAGGAGGGCAGAGGAGCATCTGCAGCTAACTGGTATTCAGATTCACCAGCAGGCTTTGACATGGCCCACCCCCACTTCCCAGAAGTAATCTCTCCTTCCCGGGGGTTTTCTGCTGCTCAGTTGCTAGCTCTCAGTTCTTTTTACCATCCCTATGCTTACCTGTTCACCATCCGCCCTCTTTCCGTGAGCGCCTCCTGTGTGCCAGGAGAGCTGAGGATACAAAGACAAAAGCGAAAACCTCTGCTCCCCCCCAAAAATACGAACTTCTTGAGGACAGAGACAGGTCCTTTTAAAAATACCCTACCTTACAAAATTAGTACAGTGCTCTGCATGCAGTAGACGCTTAATAAATGTTTCAGAATCACAGTTTCTCGGAGTTGGAAGGGAGCTAGGTGGTGAGATTAAGGGATCAGAAGAATAAGGTCATAGAAATGTCTTTGTTACTCTCTCCGGGTACGGGTAGGTAGAAACTGCTGTGGTATGTAGGGGGTCTTCTTGGGTGGGCAGTTGGAAACTGCTAGTCAGAACAAGAGTAGGAGCCCCGATTTTCCCAAGAGTGGACACTGGCATAATGGATAGAATACCGGACCTGGAGTCAGGAAAACGAATTCAAATCCAGTCTTATACACTCACTAGCTGAGTGACTGGGCCAGTTACCTTGTCTGTAAAATGAGAATAATAAGATCAGAAATAATATGATCTCGATATTCATAAGGCGCTTGGTAAACTTTAAAGTGGTATATAAATGCCAGCCATTTACTATCCCAAATTTGGACAAGGAGTCATATAAGCGTTAGTTTGAAGATTCCTATTGCCAGGTATATCAAGGGAAAAGAATGCTGAGCTTGGAATCAGAAGACCTGGGAATCTAGGTTTCCTCAACTTTTAAAAGGGATAACAATGCCCATACTTACTTCACAGAGTTATTGTGTTTCAAAGGAGAAACAAATGTATATAAAACCCTTTTTTAATCCTTAAAACTAGAAATTACACATTATTATTATTATTATTATTATTATTATTATTATTATTTCCTCCCAGTCAGCATATTCTACTTCTCAATAGCACTAAGAATTGAGTTGATTCCCAATATCTCTGGATTAGGGACCCCCCCAATTGAGGGAACGTTTAAGGCACAGATACACAGCAAAGGAACTGGAAAAGTAACAATGTAGGCAGAGTGCTGGATTCAAATTTGAATTTTGTTACTACCTGAATGACCTTAAGCATATCACATTTCTCAGATCCTCCAGCTCTTCAGTAAAATAAGGTAAAGAAGAGAAAGTCAAGAACAGGTTGGGGAAAGGAAGTAGGGGATTGAATCCCTTCCATTTGTAAATAAATGATCCAGTCCAAATTTTACAGAAGACAATTTTTGTTATGACTTCTTTTGGGATTTCCTTGACAAAAATACTAGAGTGGTTTGTCACTGTCTCCTTCAACTCATTTTACAGTTGTGTAAACTAAGGCAAACAGGATTGAGTTACTTGCCCCGGGTCCCATAGCCAGTGTAAAGCCAGATTTGAACAAAAGAAGACAAGTTCTCCTGATTGCAGGCCCAGCACTCTATCCACTGCACCACCCACCTGCCCAAGATAGAATTTAGAGCTAGCAGAAACTTAGAACGAATCTAGCCCAATCTTGTTATTTTACTAATAAAGAGACTGATACTCAAAGAACTGGAGATTGGGCAAGATCAGGTCATAAAGAATACAGGATCAAAACTTTTCATGATAAAACTTTAGTGTTTTAAGAAGCAAGTATGATTAATCTATAATAAAAATCCTGATTAGAAAAAAGGTAAATTAATTTCCCACAACTGATAAAGTGTCAGTTCCCTAATCTGCAGAGTTCCCTCATCTTATCTGGTAGTCCTTTTGACTCCTCAATAAATATTGATTTCAGTTAGTTTTTCTGAGCTGCTTGTCTTCCTTTGTTTTATTCTTTGTTACTGGGGGTGACTTTTTTAATAGGGGAAGTGGAGGAAGGATGTATTTGGAAATGAAGGTGACATAAAAAAAGATTTCAAGGAAATGATTTTATAAAAGTTTTAAAGTGTAAAACCAAATAGAAAAGGGAAAGAAATATTTCTCCTAACCTCATGATCTTATGCAAAATTACTTCCCTTTTTTGGCCTTAGCTTTCTTCCTCTCTGAAATGAAGAGGTTGAACTACCAATCAATGGCTCAATCAATTTTAAGTGTAAGTAACTGTAGTAGGCACTGTGTTAAGTAGTGGATACAGAGGGAAAAAAGCAAAAAATAGCCCTGTCAACAAGGGGTTGGCATTCTGATGGGAGAGGCAATATGTATCTAGCTAAGTATGATCAAATTTACTTAAAGAAATTAATTTAGGCTATTCACTGGAAGGTCAAATACTGAAGTTTAAATACTTTGGCCACCAAATGAGAAGGCAGAACTTATTGGAAAAGGCCCTGATGTTAGGCAAGATTGAAAGTAAAAGTAGGTGAAAAAAAAAATGAGTGTCATGTAAACAATGAACATGAACTCAGATAATCTTTTGAGAAAGTGGAGTATAAAAAAGCCTGGCTTCCAATGATCCATGGAGTTGTAAAGAGTTGCAAATGACTGAGCAAGAGGTATTTCTATATAAAACACATAAAAGTATAGCAATGAAAGTTTTGTTTTGTTTTGTTTTGTTTTTTCAAAAGAAAAGGAACTACCAGCAAAGGGGGAGGGAGGGATTATCAGAAAAGGTCTCAAGAAAAAGTTAGTATTTAAACTGAGTTCTGAAGAAAGCTAAGAATTCTAGTATTTAGTAGTTTTCATGAATTTTCTGTGTTTAAAAAAAAAGTTCCTCCCCTTCCCCATGATCCATCTGATTGGGTAAATTCAATAGGGGAAAAAATGTGGGATTGGTAGTCAGAAATACTGGGTGTGATCATACATTAAAAACCTCTTAAAACAAAACAAAACAAAAAAACTGTTTTGTTTCTAAATATTCTATTTCTATAGTCTAAAAGTCCTTGCCAGAGTTGGCCCTTTCCCTTAGATGGATGATGAATTGAGAACAAAAAGGCCTTTGTTAGAGAAATGAATTAAGAGTGACAACTAAATTTAAAACAAAGAGTATCTGATCTACTTAAGATCCAGACAGTGTTAAGATGTATTGCAACATACTGACTACATTTAAAAATATTATAACATTGTCCTTCAACATTCTTATAAATGTTACCTCAAGCTCTTTTGAGAAAGGGCATGGGAGGAACTATGCCAATCTGGATGTCCCTGTCTATATTCTGTCACCATCTCTCTGTGTGTCATTGGCTCTCTGGCTGTCTCTGTCTCTATCTCTTCCTCTTTGTCTCTGTCTTTTTCTCTGTCTCTGCGTGTGTGTGTGTGTGTGTGTGTGTGTGTGTGTGTTTATGTGTGTATGTGTTTCTCTCTCCCTTTATATGAGTGTGTGTCCGTATGTGTATCTTTGTCTCTGTCTCTCTTCCTCTGTTCTCTATTTCTATGGCACTCTGTCTCTATATTGTGTCTGTCTCTGTCTCTGTCTCTCTAGATGGGTGGGTGTCTGCATGTGTATTTCTGCCTTTCTCTATCTGCCTCTCTCTTTGTATGGATAGATGTCTGTGTGTACCTCTATCTTTCTCTCTTCTTCTGTTGTTCATTTCACAACATTCTATTTGCCCAATGAATAAATAGCACTTATAGCAATATTCATATTTTTAAAGTAACAAGGTTTATAAAGCACTTTTCTCAGTTTTCTATGAAGCTAAGTATAATCAAGGCTCACTAGGGGGCACAGTGGACAGAAGATCTAAGTTCATCCATTCTCAAATACTTTCCAACTATATAACCAATGGACAAGTCACTTAACCTTTGTTCTGTCTCAGTTTTCTCAATTATAAAATGGAAATAAAAATCCTGACTTTCACAATTGTGAAAATCAAATGAGATATTTACAAGGCAAAGTGCTTGGTGCAGAGTAGGTACTATATAAATGTTTAGTGCCTTTGCATCAGCCTTGTTAATTCCTATTCTTCAGATGGGGAAATTGAGACTCAAAGAATCATGAATTGTTCATTGTCTTACTTGCTGGAGCCAACATCTAAACATACTGGACTTCAGGTCCAAAACTGTATTTGCTTTCCACCATGCATTTCATAGATAATGGAATAAGTATTTATATATTATAGATTATATTACAATAGTTACCTCATTTGCTCCTCAAAACAATTTTGTAAAGTAGATGCTATTATTACTGCCATTTCACAATTGAAGAAACTGAGACAGCCGAAGTTAAGTGATCTAATCAATGGATTATATATCCACTAATTGTCTGTAATAGGATTTGAACTCAGCTTTTCTTCACCCTAGGCCCAGAATGCTATCATTGCACTACTTAACTGCCTCTGATAGAATAGAGAATGCACCTGTGATTACAAATGTATAGGGAACTTCCAAATGAGGAAATTCCCTCTACCAATGCAGGTCATCATCTTCTCTGCAATTAATAGTCTTATTGTCATTGCTTTAATTCTTTAAAAAAAAAAAAAAAAAGAATATTATTTAAAACATAAAGAAGATTGAATTTGAAAACATGACTAATTCATATTGCTTGTTTTAAATATATATATATATATATATATATATATATATATATATAGACATATACATGTAGATATCTATATAGATGTAGATATAACTCATTACTTTCAAAACTGTCCAGTTTGTCTATGCTTTCTTTGCAACTTCCTTATATACATCTCTCTACACTTTTCAAAAAGTTTTGATAACTCTTTTCTCTTTTTGTAGCATTTTCACCATCACTATTTCTTTCTGCCCAATTCCTCCTCTCAAAAAAAAAAAAAAGTGGGGGAGAAAGTCTTGTCACAAATATGCATTGTCAAACAAAGCCATATTGACCATAATTATATGCTTCTTTCAACATCTTGATGAGTCCATCACCTCTTTGTCAGGAGGTAGGAGACATGTTTCTTCCTAAGTCTTCAGGCAACATAGCTGGTCATTGCTTTAATGTGAGTTCTTAAATCTTTCAAAGTTGTTTTCCTTCAAATATTGTTTTCAGTGTATATTATTCATCTGGTTCTGCTCACTCTGTTTTATATAGATTGAATTTCTGAGGATCTTCTGAAATTGTTTCTTTCATCATTTCTCATAGCACAATAATATTGCTTTCCATTCACATTCAACCATTTCTCCCCATTTGATGAGCACCTCTTATACACCAATAGTAATATTTACATTTCTATAGCAATTTAAGGTTTACAAGGCACTTTTCTTAGAGTTTTCTCACAAACCTGGTGACCTAAATTTTGTTAAGGGGTGGTTAGGTATCACAATGGATAGAGGGCAATGTCTATAATCAGTAACATCTGAGCTCAAATGTATTTTCTTTCTAGTTATTCTCTACCCCTTTTTAACCCCTATTTTGAGATAAAAAAAAATTGTTTCATTTTTAACTATTTCCCTTTCTGATGTTATCCTCCCTTTTAACACCTCCCCCTTCATGCTGATCACTGGCCTAACTATCTGTAGTCCTGGTGGGTTTGATGTATTTCTACATTAAACTTTTATGTGTATGTGTAAGTATGGTCAACTCTCCTTTTAAATTTCTTTTATGAGTTAGATTTTTGTAAAACCTTCCTTCAATTCCTCTTCCTCCATGTTTATATATTCTTCTCATATAGCCAGATTATGAGAAATAGTAAATTCCATCCCCCTTTCTTTGCTTTTGTATTCTTTCAATGTTCCTTTTTTCATTGCCCTCTTCAAATCTTCAGAACAGAAACTACAACTGCTACAACTTACCACTGTTTTTCTAATTCAACTCCCTCGATACCTTCTGAAGACATGCAGATTCTAAATGAATACTTTTCTTCTTTCCCTGTTAGAATGCTATGCCATCATCATCATGTTGCTCTCTATTCAAAAACATTTCCTTTTTTAGATTTCTTTTTGACTTTTTGTATTATCAATTCAAAGTTCCTATACAGGTTTGGCTTAGCCATCTAGAATGCTTAAAAGTTCATTCCAAGCAGTAAACCAGGGGGGAAAATAATATATCCAAGGGTTCTGACAAAAGTCTCTTTCTAAAACATATAGAATATTGACTTAAGAGTATAAGCCATTCTCCAATTGACAAATGGTCAAAAGATATGGTCAAAAACAATTTTCAGATGAAATTAAAACCATTTTTAGTCATATTAAAAATGCTTTAAATCACTACAGATCAGAGAAATGCAAATTAAGACAAGTATACACCTCTCAGATTGGCTAAGATGACAGGAAAATATGATCATAAATGTTGAAGGGGATGTGGAAAAACTGGGAAACTAACACATTGTTGGTGGAGTTGGGAACTGAACCAACCATTTGGAAAGCAATATGGAATTTTGCCCAAAGGGCTATCAAACTGTGCATACCCTTTGATGCAGCAGTGTCTCTATTGGGCCTGTATCCCAAAGAGATCATAAAAAAAGGAAAAGGACCCACATGTGCAAAAATGTTTGTAGCAGACCTTTTTGTAAGTGGAAGGTAACTGGAAATTGAGTGGAAGCTCATCAAATGGGGAATGGCTGAATAAGTTATGGTAAATGCATGTTATGGAATATTATTTATCTATAAGAAATGATCACCAGGGTGATTTCAGAGAGGCCTAAAATACTTACATGAACTGATGCTAAGTGAAGTAAGTAGAATCAAGAGAACATTATACAAAGCAACAGTAAGAATATACAATGATCAATTCCGATGGACAAGATTCTTCTCAAAAGCAAGGTAATTCAGGTCAGTTCCAATGGTCTTGTGATGGAGAGAGCCATCTGCACCCAGAGAGAGGACTGTGGGGACTGAGAGTATATCACAACATAGTGTTTTAACTTTTTTATTGTTGTTTCCTTGCATTTTGTTTTCTTTCTCATTTTTTTTTTCCTTTTTGATCTGATTTTTCTTGGGCAGTATGATAATTGTGGAAATATGTATAGAAGAATTACACATGTTTAACATATATTGGATTACTTACCATCTAGGGGAAGAAATGGAGGGGAGCTAGGGAGGGGAGAAAATGTAAAACACAAGGTTTTGTAAGGGTGAATGTTGAAAATTATCTATGCTTATGTTATTAAAATAAAAACTCTAATAAAGAAAAAAAGAAAGTTCTTCTTTCTATTTAAGCTGTATATTTATTTTCCTTTATAGAGTTATACTAAGCTTTGCAAGGTAAATTATTCTTCTTTTAAGTCTATATCTTTTATCTTTTGGAATATTGTCTTCCAAGAGCTCTACTAAATTACAGTAAAAAGTTGCTATATTCTGTAAGATCCTGAATATGATTCCTTGATACTTCAACTCCTTATTTTTTTTTCTGACTGCTTGCAGTATTTTTCCCCTTGACTTGGGAGCTCTGAATCTTGGTTATGACATCCCTGGAGCTTTTCCTCTTGGGGTTTGCTGTGGGAAGTGATGGATGGATTCTTCTATTTTCAGTTTTTCCTCTAGTTCTAAAATATATGAGGAGTTTTCATTGATCGTTTCTTAAAATATTGTTGTCTAAAATATTGTTGCTTTTTAAAAATATGGTTTAAGGGGTTTCAATGATTCTTAAATTATCTCTTTTTGAGGTATTTTCCAGGTAGAAATATAGATAGATGGATGGATAGATATATGGATAAATAGATAGATAGATACCCACACACAAATGACTATTTCCATCGTAAACACCTCTCTACCACATGCTGATCTATTGTTTCATGTATGTATGATGTATGTTTGTCTATATATACACACACACATATATATATATACTTGTATACATGTATGGTATACATATACATATATATATATACATATGTATGTGTCTATATACATCTTGACATATGTATCAGATACTTCTTTTTTTTTCCAGTCTTTTGATTTTATCCTAATATTTCTTGTTATATCATGGAGTCACTGATTTCTGTATGATCCAATCTAATTTTCAGGCATTCCATTACCTCTTTAAGGTTTACCACTTTCTGTGCTATTATCTATTCTAACACCTTTAGTATATTTTTAATGTTCACTAAATAACGAATAAACAAATAAATAGACAAATAAATAAATAATGTTCTCTTAGTCCTTGTTAAAGATCCATTTTTCCCTTGAGTCTCTTCTTACAGTTGTAATGGCATTAATCTCTTGGATTTGGAGGTCTCTCTGGTTCTATGTTACTTCTTTTGAGTGGCTTACATTTTACTCTGCTTGCTTCTCTCTCCAGTCTTAGCTCTTGCATTGGGCCTTAGTGCCAGGGTCATGCTTTGACCCTTGTTTTCATTTTAAGGTCCTGCTTAGTCTTAATCTTGGTCACACTGGTTCCTATGCTGACCTCCTTGTTGAGATATTAGGCTTCTTAGAACTTTGAGTTTTAGTGTGCTGAGTTTTCAGGGCTTTTTATGGCATCTCAAGGTAAAACTGCTTGAGATGAAACAGTATGAGCACTTATATTTCTGGTCTTTCCAGAATCCCCATTGTAATTTTCTGATATCATTATAGCTTTCTTGGATGAACTCTCTTCCCTTGCTGCTTCTATACACAGTCATGCAGGTTACATGTCTCACAATCTTAGCAGCCATTATGTTTACTTATAATACTGTTTGCTTTGCTGTTTGTCTTTCTTGTAGCCTATTAACTTTTGACTGACATTGTGTCGTTCTACAGTGGATGAAGTCACTTACTTTATCACTGGATTTCTTGATCGTTATTAAGCCCAGTGCTATTTTTAGGTTTTTGCTAGAGTAGGGATGAGACAACTGGACTTCCTGCTTCCACTCCAGCAATCAAGTTGACCAGAAGTCCAACTTAAAGTCTTAGAGGTTCAGTGAGGAATCCTAGAATCATATAACTTGTATGGGCAGAAGCTGCTCTGAATCTTCATTCTTGACTCTTGTGTGGAAAGGTGAAGAACTTACAGATTAAGCACATATTGATCAGAGACAGTTAGCTAAAATGAATCAGACCTGTAGGCCCCAGTAATGTGAAGGCCTAGGCTGCATTCCATTATCCAAAGAAGGGATTAAAAACATATAGGTGGCCGAGGAGGCTGTATGTCACCTTGTCTACTACATTCTACTGACCAAATAGGGGAATACAGACTTATATGACCAATCACAACATATAGAGAGTGGGATTTTGGAGGTTCTTTGTTCTTTGTCTGAAATGTATAAAAGCTGTGAATATTTTCAAGGGAGTGGCTCTCTCCCGCTGTGAATTTGGCTCACAGACCAGGATGGGGTCTGCTTCACGAGATTCTAATAAATAATTCTACTTTCTATGAGTGATTTCTGAGTAGTCAATTTGAGTAGGTCTTTTTGTCCCAAACACTCTGAAACCAGCTTTGTATCTAAACCAAAGCTACCTTTCATAATGATGCATAATTATAAGTAAATTATTGTTAGGACAACCACTTTTAGGGAGGACTGATACCAATTTATATTTTTGTAGCATCCTAACATTATCAAAGCATTTTTAACAGAAATTTGCTAAGTATTATCATCCCCATTTTACAGATGAGAAAATCCAGAAGGTGAAAGTGATTCATTTCAAGGTCACTGACCTGGGAAATGTCAAAACCAACATTCAGATTCAAGTCTAATGTGACTTCAGGTCCATAGTTCTTTCTCCTCCCATAACACTACTATTTCTTTAAATTTAACAGTCTTCTTTTTGCATTATCTCTTGTTCGGGCATCAGGGTAGGGGGGAAATGAAGACAAACATCTAACTGCCTACTCTGTGTCAAGTACTATTATCTCCTTTGATACTTCTGACAATCCTATGAGGTAAGTACAAATTTTTTAATCCTCAATCTATAGTTTAAGAAACTAAGGTGGGGGCAGCTAGATGGCACAGTGGATAGAACACCAGCCCTGAAATCAGGAGGACTTCAGTTTAAATCTGACCTCAGATATATGATTTGCCCAGGAACACTAAGAAATTTCTAAAACTGGATTTGAACTAAGTTATTGAATATCTAGGTTATCTTGAATTGCTATTTCCTGTATTACCCGTAAAATCCTATTACAGAATTTTCCTCTTTGCTTATGGATTGTCTTCCTAACAAGATTATAAATTCTTTTCTCCCTTCTTCCTTCTGGCTTGTCTGATTTCCTTCTGATCTTAGCTAAAATGCTATATTCTGGAAAAAAAAAAAAAAAAAAACAACTTCCCATTCCCTTTAATATTCATACTATCTTCCATGATTATTTCCAACTTTAAGTATATATACACATATATACATAAAAGTGCTTGTTATATGATATATGCATGTTATGTTAAATTATCTTGTTAGTTATTATATGCACATTATGTATATTGGATATACATATATGTATATCTTATGTATGCATAGTTGTCTCTCCCATTATGCTGAGAGTTCCTTGAAAAGAGGGGCTGTTTGAGTTTTTTACCTCTTTTTTTTTTTTTTTTAAGTATTCCCTGGGCTCAGCACAATACTTAGCACATAGTAGGTACTTAATAAATACTTGTTGACTAGAAAGCAGTGGAGATTAGTGTAGCCCCAGTGATTTAAATAGTTGAAGAGGTAAGAAGCTTCATTTTTGTTTTATTCACATTTACAAAAGGATTGAAATTGAGTCTGGTTGAAAATAGACAAGAATTAGCTTTCAAACCACACAAGTCACTTTTCTCTGGATGAAGTGTCAATCTTTCTCCTTTTTCATAAGAGCATTACTTCTTATGAAGAGTGCCACCTGTGAGAGGGAAAAAGAAGCAAAAGCCTGTTTCTCACAGTGGCTGCAGATTTCGCTGCTGTTCCTCTTTCAAAGGTGTCTAAAATGTCTGGAGCTCTCACAGTGTGTGCACAAATGAGCAGATTTCTGTGGCTTAACTGCTGTACACACAGAGAAATCTCTTCTTCCTCTTTCGTAAGGCATCTGAGGTAAGTGTAACATTTTGATTCGCTTTTTCAAGAGTATAGAAATTGTTACCAGATTTTCTTCACATCATTCTAAATCTACAACCAATACTAGAGACCCTAAAATACTGGAGAAAGAACAATTAGAATTGTATATCTGATGGATTCACTTTCTTTATTCTTCAGGATCACAGTTTCAGAATTGCAGATTATCTCATTGGCTACTTAGTCAACTGAGAAAACATTTATTAAGTTACTGCTATGTTAGTCAGTGAGGGTACTTAACACAAATTAAATATTCTCTGCCCTTGAGAAGGTTGCATTGTACAGGGAAAGATTCATTACACCAAAAAAAAAAAAAAAAAAAGTATATGTGAATATGTGAATACCTATGTTTAAATATGTGTGGGGTGTATGTGTAAATCTTCAAAAACCAGTAATATTTCTATGTAATTACAATAAAAATGCAAGAAGCAATGATAGAAAAGGAAATCTCATTCTAATAAGAAAAACTTCCTAAATTATCTATAGATTAATGTTTAAAAGCACATAAAAGATTTGCATAGTTTCGATTAGAAAATGTTCCAAAAAAATAAAGAACAACCTAAATAGCTGGAAAAATATTCAGTGCTCATGGCTAGGTTGTACTAATATGATTAGATTACAATACTACCAAAATTAATTTAAACTTTAAATGCTATATGCCAATCACATTACCAAGGAGATATTTACAGAACTTGATAAAATAATAACAAAATTAATTTAGGAAAATAATAGATCTAGATTATCAAAGGAAATGATGAAAAGAATTAAAGTTGAAGGAAGAATGCTGTTTCTAGACTTTATATTATAGAACAACATTAAAATGGCATTGGTTTAAAAATGGAGAGACAGACCAATGGAAAAGACTAGATGAGGGAAATTCAGAAATAGTAGAATTCAATAACCCAGTATTTGATAAAATGGAAAATATATATTACCTATGGAAAAATTTTACTTTGATAAAAACTATTGGGAAAACTGGAAAACAGTCTTGGTGAAACCAGGCTTAGCCTAATGCTTTATACTACACTTTATAAATACATTCTAAATAAATATATAACCTTAATAATGAAAGATTATGATTATTATATAATATTTATATATTTTATATGTAATATAATAAATTATTATTATATAATATATTATTATTAAAATTAGAGAAGAAATATCATATATCTCATACAGCTTTTTATTTTCAAAACATACACATGGATAATTTTCAACATTCACCCTTGCAAAATCTTGTGTTCCAAATTATTTCCCTCCCTTCTCCCCATTTCCTCCCCTAGATGGCAAGTAATCCAATATGTGTTAAACATGTGCAATTCTTTTATATATATTTCCACCATTATGTGCACAAGAAAACTAAGATCACAAAGGGAAAAAAATGAGAAAGAAAATAAAATGCTAGCAAACAACAAAACGAGTGAAAATACTGTGTTGTGAATCACATTCAGTTCCCAGTCCTCTCTCTGTATGTAGATAGAGCTCTTCATCACAAGACTATTGGAACTAGCCTGAATCAAAGAGATGTGTTTCTAACCAATCAAAAGACAAAAACAATTACAAAAGATAAAACAGATAATCAATTACTTGAAACTGAAAAGCTACTATGCAAACAATATTTATTCATCACGGATAAGAAGAGAAGTGGTCAATTGGGAAATAAATATATATTTATAAAATTTACAAAATTAACACATATATACAACATATATACATGTGTATATATACACATCTATACACATGTGTTTATGTAAGATATGTATATACATATATGTATGCAAATACTTATGTATGTTTTGAACCGAATCCATATTCCCCTCTTCCCAGACTATGGTGAAAGGAAGATTATACCCCTGAGGTATTCCCCCTCCCATGTTTGTATGTTTGCTATTGCTATATCTATGAAGTAAATACACTTTTTAAAACATTAATTAATGCTAAGTAGTTAAATAGAACTGCAGAGCTAGGCATTAGACTTATAGAAATGGTGAGAGAAAATATGGGGGGACATGCTAAACTGAGGGCAAAGGAAAGAGGAAATCTCAAACCTCTCAGGATGCACAAAAGCCCCGAGGGATCAGATATAACTGGCCTGACCCTGACAAAGTGGGCCAGAGGTAACACTACCTTGTTGCATATAAAATGATCCATAAATCAATCCATAGATTGATCACCTTATAAAACAATTTGAGTGG